>NC_053500.1:68872190-69201565 GCF_905171775.1 Rana temporaria | reverse complement strand
CACCTCAGCTTGTTGCTGGAGAGAGGGGCAAACTGCCCCGGCTCACTGGAACTCCACATCATCCTCTTCGGCTTTAGGGATGGCAATCTCCAGATTTTCCACTGCCGATTCATCAGCCAGGAATTCAGAGTTGTCAGCTGATATTTCCTGATTAGTCCCAGGCAACGGGAGCCCCACCCTGCTGCTGAGCAGAGTCTAGCAGCTGTCTGTAGGCGATCTCCAGCTCTCATTCCTGCACGGCCAGAAACTCCAAATCTTCCTGTACCCAGTGCCCTTCCGGGACATTACATTTTTGCTCTCTGTGCTCCATTATTTCCTCCAAGCGCTACTCCCAATCACTCCCAAAGACAGTATAACTGGACAGCTTCCAATACAACAATCCCAAGCCATCATAGTCAAAGCCTTCCATGGGGAAGTCATCTGCTGACCATGGGCACTCTTGGGCTACATACCACCGGAGGGCTCTGTAGCTCTCGTCCAACCGCATCTCTGCCCGGATCAGCCTGCTTAACTCGGCTGTCCACTCCTGCTTCGGTTGTTCCCCCCCAATAACTGCATTCGTACATCATACTGCGACCAGTACCTTACATGGATGGAGGGGAGAACTTTTCCCTGGTGTTGCTGCTCGAGAGCTAGCGCTTCCTTCCAGAGTTGGCAACGGATCAAATCCGACCATCCCAGCAGAACCTCCTCTGATACTGGTCCTCTGTGCTGTATCCGCATCTCTTGTAACCTCCTTCTAAATTCCTCTTCCATGGCGACTGGTATCTGTACCTCTCCTCTCTCTTCAGTTGGTGCTGCTGTGACTTCTGCTGCTGTAGCACCTCTTTGATGTAGCCAAGTTGCATCCACAGCCGCTATAACCAGGTCTATAATCTCCGGTGGAGGGTTAGGACCATACTGTGCCAGTCTTAGTTTAACAGCCCGATCAAAACTTGCCTCTTCGGGTGTCTTGTCTGTTACGCTGAGCCTTTCCGTTATGTTGGGTCTTTTAGCTCTATCCATTTCGACAAGTTCTGCAATAATGTCCCTTTTCTTACGGTTGTTGGCCCGTCTGCCCTGGTTCTCCAGTAAGTCCTTGAGGGAAGAGAGCTTTAGCCGTTCATACTGAGTCTCCATTGTCCTGTGTCCTCTTGTAGCTGTTCTTCTGGCAATGGGAATCATACCACTGCTTGCCAACAATTGTAACGGAACCCCAAATGGGACAGGGGTTAACACCGTTTAAGATATTCCATTCCGAACCCAAGACAGCTTATCGACACTCCACAAACCGGTAAACACGACCCATACGGATTCCCCCAGAAACAAGACACACAGCTCTGTTCTCTGGTTCAAAAGGAATGGACTCTTTAATAAGAAAATCAGGCTCTTTATATACAGTCAGTAACCAAAAATGAACAATGACTCAACTCCACCCACAACATGACACAATGAGCCCAATACACATCTTTTTGGTAGACCTTCTGGCACCAGCTCTTGATCTAATTTACATGAGCTAATTAACCATTTACCCAGACAAGGTGACTCCGAGATATGACCTTTCAAGATAAACACCTGCTATACAATACACATTCCTTTAGTATACATAATTTACATGAGCTAATTAACTATAGCTGATAAGTCAGACATCTGACCTTTAGACTGTGTTAACTCACAATACACATTTATCATCAATAGAACCTCACACAATACAGTGTCCATTAGCACAACACAATGAAAGGTTCTTAGGAGCCATACTAAGATTAATTTACATCACAGTAGCAGACGACATTAACACCTAACAGTATGTTTTTCCACATTGAATGAGTCCCTCTTTCAATTAACCTGTTGAGTTCAGAATCAACAACCTGTAAATAGGTTTTACAGATATGCTGGAATACATTGTGAATTACAGACCCATGTTAAAGCAATCCAGGATATAATTTCTCAGTCATCCTATGCCCCTAGTGGACATAGGATGATTTTAGACATACAAGTCATTGGTGAAGCTGAAACAGGAGTATTTCATACTTTTCAAGAGCTTCTGGGTCCCATGGGCCATTCCGTTACAAACTGCATCCTTTGGGATGCACAGAATGCATAATAAGGATGGCGTGAGCCATTCGAAATATTTCAAGCATATTACATCATTTATTATAATCAAACATGTACAACCACAAAGAGTTTTGCATGGTGCCCAGCTCTGTTTCATATTTTTAAAAATTAGTTTAGAGAGAATATGAATGAATGAGTAAATAAATGAATAGAATAGTTGCGTGAATAGATTATATATCAGTTTTACCTTGTAAGGTATGCAATTGGTATAGAAGTCCAGGGGAAAACATAACTTATCTTATCATTTGTATCCATAATTATACATAAGACGATTCCCTGTGCACTGCCTAGTTGTGATTCATATACAAGTATGCTATAAGCCATTTTGCTTTAAATTGATTCTAACTATATTTAATTATGTGTTTATGTATTTTAACTAGGGCTGTTACTGATCAAAAATGTTCTGTTCGATTTTTCGACACCCGTAATCGTCCGCCTCCGCAAACATCCAATTTTGCAGACGGAAGAAAATCCTATTTTTTCTACCGTCTGCAGAGTGGATCGAATAAACACGGACATACAGTCCGTGTTCATCCACTCCCCCCATAGGGGAGAGCGGAGAAAAGACAGGGCGGTCCCTGCACAGTGTGCAGAGACCGCCCTGTCATCCGCCGGCTCAGCGGGGATATACGGAGCGATCCCCGCTGAGCTTACTGACATACGGAGGTGGATCATTACTGATCCGCCTCGTGTGAAAGGGGTCTAAGTAGGGAAGTAACAGCAGGATGTACAAACTTTACAAGAAGATCTCAGTAAAATAAGGGAATGGGCAACTACATGGCAAATGAGATTTATTGCTGAAAAATTTAAGGTAATGCACTTGGGGGCTAAAAATATGAAGGCAAGTTACTTGCTAGGTTGAGAACATTTTGGGGAATCTAGTATGGAAAAAGATAGGGGTCTTACTAGATCACAGGCGCAGCTATTTGCACGCATTAATAGGGGTATTTACTCCAGAGATAAAACTATAATGCTGCGGTACACACGATAGGTTAGTCTGATGAAAACGGTCTGATGGACCGTTTTCATCAGACCAAACCGATCGTGTGTGGGCCCCATCGGTTATTTATCCATAGGTTAAAAAATAGGAACTTGTTTTAAAATGATCTGATGGATAAAAAACCTATAGAAAAAAACGATCGTCTGTGGGTACGTCCATCGGTTAAAAATCCACGCATGCTCAGAATCAAGTCGACGCATGCTGGGAAGCATTGAACTTCATTTTTTTCAGCACGTCGTTGTGTTTTACGTCACCGCGTTCTGACACGATCGGTTTTTTAACTGATGGTGTGTAGGCACGAAAATGCATTAATAAGGGTATTTACTCCAGAGGTAAAACTATAATGCTGCGTACACACGATAGGTTAGTCTGATGAAAACGGTCTGATGGACCGTTTTCATCAGACCAAACCGATCGTGTGTGGGCCCCATCGGTTATTTATCCATAGGTTAAAAAAATAGGAACTTGTTTTAAAATTATCTGATGGATAAAAAAACCTATAGAAAAAAACGATCGTCTGTGGGTACGTCCATCGGTTAAAAATCCATGCATGCTCAGAATCAAGTCGACGCATGCTTGGAAGCATTGAACTTCATTTTTTTCAGCACGTCGTTGTGTTTTACGTCACCGTGTTCTGACACGATCGTTTTTTTAACTGATGGTGTGTAGGCACGACTGATCATCAGTCAGCTTCATCGGATAACTAATGGAAAAATCCATCAGACCGTTTTCATCAGACTAACCTATCGCGTGTACAGGGCATAATTCTATCACTGCAAAACTCTGTTCCGGACACATCTTGAGTATGTCATCCAGTTCTGGTCACCTGCCCTCAGGAAGGATGTGCTAGAAATGGAGAGAGCCAAGAGAAGCAACAAAGCTAATAAGGAGACTGGAGGACGTCAGTTACGAAGAGCTTCTACAAACATTAAACGTATTCTCCTTGGAGAAGAGACCCTTAAGAAAGGATATAATAGAGATACTGTATACAAATATCTTTGGTGATTTTAGCATGGGGGAAACAATTTAGTTTAAGGTCAATTAACAGGACGCATGGAAACTCAATGAAATTGGAGGAGAAGCAGTTTAAGCTTAACTACGTAAATGGTTCTTTACTGTCAGAGTGGTAAGGATGTGGGACTCCCTTCCACAGTGGGTGATGTCTGCAGCGAGTATCTTAGAATCTTAGCAAACACAATATACATGAATATGTAAAATGGTATTAACATCAACACACCCACACAGGGTGAACTGGATGGACTGGTGTATTTTAGGGATATGCGAATGATTCGGGCCAAGCATGAGTTCGGGCTGAACATTGGCTGTGTACCTGTTCGACGAACACCCAAATTATCGTGGCGTTCGACCGTTTGTTTGGCCCACCGAATGACCACAATGCACTGTGTCACCGCACAGTGCATTGGAATCCCCGATTGGTTGAAGCAATGAAATATTTGCCCAATCAGTGCACAGAGCACTGTCGGAGCCATGATTGGACACTGTCATGACTCATGGCTAATTGTTTTTAGTCCCGTCCCACACTATAAAAGTATTCTTTCAATAGCAGCCAAGTGAGTGTAGTAACATCTATTAATCTTTATGTAGCGCTACCCCCGAAGGAGCCGCTGGTTGATTTGGGATCGGTCTATTAAGTTACCCTGGCGTTGTCTAGGAGTGCAATTGTAGAGACAAACAGTGAGCGAAGGTCCAGACAGTGAATAAAGGTTTTTTCCAATGCTTTATTTTTCAGGCCAACATGGCCAACATCAACATCAATTGGGAAGGGCATAGTTGATGAATAGAGAGATGGGAATAACCTTGCAGTATCAGGCCTGGATATTAAATAGAGCAGTCAGTACTGCTCTGCGTAGTACCAATTTGTAACTCGTCGCCTCTCCAACTGAGTGGGTAACGTGCCCCCGGACAGACCCTTTTTTACAGGCCTGGCAGCCGAGATGTCACTTAGGATTTCTGGGAGAAACGGGCCTCTCTCACAGACCCAGCTCGGGCCTCTGCCACAGGCCAATTACAATAACTGAGCTAGATAGATGGAGGGAATCCTCCCAGTAGATTTCTGCATCGGTCACCAGATGACAGCAAACATACCTGTCGGTACTCTGGTCACCGGATCCCCAATTGGTTTGTTCAGGCTCTGTTGGACGACCTGCCTCCGGGTCCCCCTCAAACCGACTCCCCAATCGAACGGCACCCAGCCTGGGATCCTTTCAATAGAACCGGGAACCCAGCCAGTCACTGGGGTCCCCTTGTACCTCCGGATGAGGTCCCAAGTAGTCTGCAATTATGGCCAGGTGGGCCACGCCGGCGGGGTCCATGGATGCGCGCACCCTGAAGGTGGATGCCGCACCTGGAACATGCACCCCGCGAAGATTTTAGAACACATGACACCTGTCACAGATATACTCCTCTTCAGCACCCCCCGTGAGGAAAAAACTCCTCTGATTGGCTGCTGGAGAAACTTACTCTGCCAGAACCCCTCTGGCGCCAACTGCTGGCCACGGATGACATTGCATCCCTGGACCACAGACTGACCCAGTGGACATTTCTGGAATGACAGAAGTCCCACAATTTGAACAAATAGTGAATGAGAGCAAGGTAACTCTCCCATTCCCCACTAATTTTAGCATAGTGCCCATACTGAAAGTAAGGGGGCGCTACATTTACATTAGTGTGAATCTAGTGATAGGTCAGTCAGTGTGAGTGTAGTGACCGTTTAACACAGTATATTTCATTGCGTTACTGCAAGTCTACCCCTGTATATTTCAGTGTGTTACGTGCCATTTAAGGCAGTATATTTCTGTGCGTTAGTGCATGTTTAACGCAGTATATTTTAGTGCATTATCCTTCATTTCCATATACATCAAAATGACCGAGAGCAATCCTAACATGGATTCACATAAAGTGCATACAACCAATTTGATTTATAACGATAAAATGTTTATTCATAACCATACATACAAAATAATAGTATACCAATGGTTCAGCCATTAAAGCTCAAACCAACAATACTACAGCAGTAACACCACTATCCTCTTTTGTAGAAGTGACAAAGCCACATAATGAAGGAGCACGACAAGGGGAGGGATGCGTCTTCTCTGTTGCAGCCGTTGATCTGATTTGTTACCATTGGTCTAATGTCATTTATAACTTCTTTAAACTTTTGGTTTAACCAAGTTAGATTTTTGAAAATAAAGTTGGACTTTAAAGACAATGAGACCCAGAATAAACATTTCCTCACCATAAATTCACCATCTCAGCACCAGAACCTCCAGCGCATGCATCACTGGGTCTGTCTGTGCATGTTTCATATGTCATAAGCATATGTAAAACAGGAATGTTTGAGTTTTTCAAGGGCTCCTAGAAACTTACTGAACAATCAGAGCCAGTACAGTTTAAGGCTGGGAATTTGGAAATTTTGAGGCAACTTTGGACTTTCATGGTACAGTAAAGACTTTGAGGCTGGGTTCACACTGATACTACACGACATTCATACGACTTTCATCCTACTTTGCTCTGCGACATTACTCCTACATCGGTCCTACATTGGTCCGACATCCATCCGACTTTCATGAACAGGATACTACTTTGATCCAACTTTGTGATAGTCTGACTTGTCCTTTCACCAATCAAAACAATCCCAGTGTGAGATAAATTTCCTTTACTGCTGCTGTAATCACATGTCGGATGTCAAAAGTCAGATGGTAAGGACAAGGATCCTACTTTGATCCAACTTTAATGATATTCAATGGAGTGAAGTAGTATCAAAGTCGGAACAAAGTAGTACAGGGAGCATTTTCAAAGTCGGACCGACTTGTGTCGGACCAGTTAAGACGTCTCTCAGGGAAACATTGATTTTCACACGTCATGCGACATGAGCTCCCAATGTCGGAGCGTTTGTCAGACCAGTGTGAACCCGGCCTAAGTCTTTACCGTACCATGAAAGTCCAAGGTTACCTCAGAATTTCAGTTGTTTTTGCAGAATTGGCAGGACGAAGATACATTACACGTTTCTCTACTTCGATAGCAACTAATATTTTTGAAGGCTGTGAAATTAGCAAAACTTTTACCAAATCCTTTTTTATTTAGATGTTATGAGACTACAAGGCATAGGGCACATAATGCCCCTTGACTCTCATTTATTTCGAAGTTCTTTTGTAATCCAAGTCTCAGTTTATTTTATCTCTTGCCTTATGAACAAATAGCATGTTTTAGGAAATGCATTATTGTTACTATTTACTGTTAATAATCACATGCATTGTAGGGAGAACACATGCATTGTAGGACTCGCATGCATTGTTGGTGTGCGTTGTGACCCTGAATGGGGCTGGCTTCTTTCTGTGGCATATGGAATTATTCACATTATGTAAATAGCACCAGTTGAAAATAAAGCATATGGCAGGAGAAATATTCCAGTTTTGGAGGTTGCCAACACCAACACAATTGCAGACAGATCAGCACCCACATCTGGTGTTACTTTAGGTGAGAGTAGAAAGCTATTTTTATATGAATACGTACCTGAAACTAACACTAGCCTTATTACCACTTCCTCTTTCTGCATGAGATATATTAGATGTCTCAGACTAGTATTGGCCTCTGCACACTTTTCTGTTCCTCTTAACTAAAGGGACTTTCATTGTCTATTGTTAAGAAATAGCTCAGCAAAAAAAAAAAGTGTTTTATCAAGAATATTTAGGACTGTTCAGCCTTTTGTTAGGAATCGAAAATAAAAAGGTCTTGTCAGGTTTCTTCAGGTTTCACTGCATATGGTTGTGGTTTTCTTTGAACTGCATAGTCGTCACTTATGCCCTCAAAGAAATTCCAGCGGAATTCACCCACAGTTCTGGTCAAAAGCCAGGCTGTTTGAGCCTTAGGCTTCTGTACTGAATACAGCCTTCAGTACTATAAAGAAAAGGCCAGAAGAACCATAATACACATTTTTAGCAGCTGCAATTAATCATAGCAACAAAAGACTAATCTTAAATCTCCTTAAAGTGGATCTGACATTTGCACATTAAAAACATACAATATATAAAAATAGAGCATACATGGATTGCAGGGATTAACTGGTTGCATATCTGGAGGCTCACGTTGGTGTACATATTAATTTTTTTGACCTAGCAAAAGCCTCCCTCATTGTTAAATGATTAATACTGAATTCCTTTAAAAATTCCTTGTGTTATAATTTTACAATAAGGTGTACAGAGTTTAGCAGTTTTTGAAATGTAATGTATAGCACAGCATACATAGGGCAGCAGTTTGTATTAAAGTAGAACTAAAAGGCCATGAATATTAAGAGACTTATGGGTAGATTCAGGTAGGGGCGCGCAAAACTTAGGTCGGCGTAGCCTAGTGTGTTTACACTACGCCGCCTTAAGTAAGAGAGGAAAGTACATGATTCTCAAAGCACTTACCTCCTTACTTAGGGCGGCGTAGTGTAATCGCGGCGGGTGTAAGGGCGCCTAATTCAAATTGGTTGGAGGGGGGCGTGTTGTATGGAAATGAGGCTTGACCTCACGTTTTTTGAAATGTTTTGCTACTGCGCATGCGCCGGGCGCCTACATTTCCCAGTGTGCATTGCGGCTAAGTACGCCGTACGGGCCTATTGATTTAGACGTGGACGTAAACGACGTAACTCCCGATTCGCGGACGACTTACGCAAACGACGTAAAAAATTCAAACCTCGCGGCGGGAACGACAGCCATACTTTAAGATTGTTATTCCACCTCATAGGTGGAATAACTTTAGGCCGCCTAAGGCCTTACGGAAACGACATAATTCGACTGCGGCGGCCTGACGTATGTTCGTGAATCGGCGTACAAGCTCATTTACATAATCTACGCCGGCCGCAATGGAAGCGCCACCTAGCGGCCATCCGAAAAATTGCAATCTAAGATAGGACGGCGCAAGCCGGCCTATCTTAGATATGTTTAAGCGTATCTCTGTTTGAGCATACGCTTAAACATACGGCGGCGTAGATTCGGAGTTAGGTCGGCTTATCTACTGATAAGCCGGCCTAACTCTTTCTGAATCTACCTATAGGTTGCTTGTGTTCTCAACTGAAATGTCAAGCCATTAAATGGCTGTTGTCATAACTGATCACATGTGTAGCACTGCAGATCAAACAGAGGTTACCATGGCAGCTTCCTTGGCTGAAAAGGATAGGGGGGTTTTGTGTTTAGGTTAAGATGACCAGATTTTTAAAATCTGGGGACATATTTTTTTTTACTAGTAATGGTTGCAATCAGCGACTTTCTGCCTGTCGCCGCAACACCTTCCTCCTCCGCCCGCCTCCCCCTCAGAGCCTAGCAAGTCTTACTCTCTGGGCCCCCGGCTACTACGAAGAAAGATCACTCCACCAAGGAAGGGAAAGAGATAAGCAGGCAGGCGGCTCGCCGGGACTTGAGCCAAGGCAGCAGAAGAACATGCGAGTGAAGCTGAATGGGCATGCACCCCAAACGGAAGAAATATTCCCTCTGCTCCGACCAGCACATGATCATCAGAAAGGGGCACAGATAAAGGAAAAAATACAGCCCCCTAAGCTAGTAGGAGCGGCGGAGTCGAGGTGTGTAATTCTGAAAAAAAAAAATTATTCTCCACCGACTGTCTTTGAAATTGCCCCAGCCCCTGTTCAAATACAATCCGGGGACAGACTTTGTCTGGGGACAACCGGGGATGTCTGGTCCCCCTAGTTTAGGTAAAGTGTCTGAGTGCAGAGGTGGTCGGTGCGAGTGTGTGCTCACATCAGTGCATAACTGAGATAATACCAGTGCCATCTCTATGTAGGCAGTGTAAGCTGCTTGTGCGAACATGTGCTGTTTGTATTGCTCTACAAAATAGGTCCTTGGCAATATAGTAGCAGACAGCATGGATGACAGACAAACTCAACTGTTCATGTCTGTCCTGAATACTTGTGACTTTTGGCTTCTATAGGCGCCTGAAATTTACAAGACCTGATGCCACTTTGCTGATAGCGAGAGGAAGGGCAGAGCTAGAACTCACTTCCATGGCTTTTGCTTTAAAAAAATATAGGATATATTATTTAACCACTTCACTACTGGCCCATAGTCATTTGACGTCCACAGATGGGATCTCCCATCCTGGGTGGACGTCATATGACGTCCTGGGCTTTGTGCAGTGATATCTGAATGATGCCTGCAGCTAGAGGTATCATTCAGATATCATTCTTTAGTGCCTGCGATTCTGTGCACCATAAGAATGATCATAGCGGCAGTTCCACCGCTTCATCGTTCTTATAGGTGGCGGGAGGGGACATCCCCCCTCCTGCCACCATCCAGGACTTCTCCGGGCTCTCCCGTGCCATCGGGGGCCCGGAGAAAGAATCGTCCGGTGCAGGCTAGGAAGCATAGAGATGACTGGTGACCAGATGGTCACCAGTCATCTCTATGACTGTCGGAGGCCCGGGCGCAATGTGATGACGTCACGCCTGGGTACCCCAGAAGTAAACAAAGCCGCGATTGTGGCTAGTAAGCAATACTAAGCATGAGATCAATTAAATTTTTTTCACGATCTAATGCTTTCCAGCCTGGAGGAGAGATGCAGGGTCTTACTGACCCCGCATCTCTCCATAAAGAGGACCTGTCACACACATTTGCTATTACAAGGGATGTTTACATTCATTGTAATAGGAATAAAAGTGATAAAAAAATAAAAATAAAAGTGTAAAAAAAAAAAAAGTAAAATAAAAAAAAAATAATAATAATAATAATAAAAAATTAAAACGCCCCGGTAGCTTGCGCGCAGAAGCGAACGCACACGTAAGTCCTGCCCACATATGTAAACGCAGTTCAAACCACATATGTGAGGTATCGCCACGTTTGTTAGAGTGCCAGCAACAATTTTCGCACTAGACCTCCTCTGTAAATCTAAACTGGTAACCTGTAAAAGAAATTGAGTCGCCTATGGAGATTTTTAAGTACCGAAGTTTGGCGCCATTCCATGAGTGTGCGCAATTTTAAAGCGTGACATGTTAGGTATCTATTTACTCGGTGTAACAAAATCTTTAATTTTTACAAATAAATTGGGCTAACTTTACTGTTTTTGTTATTTTTTAATTCATTAAACCATTTTTGTTCTAAAAGAAAGGCATTTAAAAAATGATTGCGCAAATACCATGCAAGATAAAATGTTGCAATGACCGTTGTTTTATTCCCTAGGGTGTCTGCTAAAAAAACATATATAATGTTTGGTGTAATGCCGCGTACACACGGTCGGAATTTCCGGCAACAAATGTTCGATGTGAGCTTTTTGTCGGAAATTTTGACCGTGTGTATGCTCCATCGGACATTAGCTGGTTCTCAAATTTTCTGACAACGCATGCTCGGAATAATTGAACTGCATTTTTCACGGCTCGTCGTAGTGTTGTATGTCACCACATTCTTGACGTTCGGAATTTCCGACAACATTTGTGTGACCGTGTGTATGAAACACAAGTTTGAGCCAATATTCCGTCTGAAAAAAAAAATTCAAATTTTTTTGTCGGAATTTCCAACCGTGTGTACACGGCATTAGAGCCACTTGAGTGGGAAAAGAGTGGGAAAAAGCTAGGAAGACATGTTGACGTACAGCTCTGGCTTAGCTGGTTCCACCAGCTAAGTAAGTCAGTAACTTTTATGACACTATTTTTCACTGCCGTCTTTCTAAGACTGATAGACAGAAGCAGGATATTTGTAATATGTTTGTTAGCCACTCGTGCTAAGGTGCTGTGCACAACTTGCACAGCTGTAGAGAAATTTACAAAAAAAAATTAGGCTTTACCAAATTAGCCGGGGGCCCTGCAGCTTACCAATTTATTTCTTTACATGAAGTAACTATACAATACCTTTGGAAATCCAACCTTAAAAGATAACTAAACCCAAGAACAAAAATGCAATATACAGTATTGCAGCTTACAGTCCATAGATTTGGTGTCTTCATTAGTTGTCTTCTTTTCAGGCTAAAACATTTTCAGCAAATGCAGAAATCCCTCTTACATAGTTAGTAAGGTTGATTAAAGACACAAGGGATGGGCCGAACGACCCCCTGTTCGGTTCACCTCAGAAGTTTTGAACATCGCAAAAGTTTGGAACTGAATAACGATCCCCATTGATGTCTATGGGACCTGAATTGGAAAAATGAATTCAATTTAAAAGAGACTGACCGAGATTCAAACCATGTATCGACAGGCTTAACATACCCAAGTCAATCAACAGAATAGATAGACTGTGAATGAGATATAACATATATACCTGAATATAAAACAATTGCGCTGATCCAAACATGTGCAAAAATGCAAATAGTGAGCAGCTACAAAGCAATGTGACAGGAATTGAAAGTAATAAAGAAAAAATATGTAGCGCTGATAATGATGATGTCACCTAGAGTAACAAATGTATATAAATGTGAAAAACACAACGAATAATGTGCAAATGAATGTCCATGAAAAGGTGAGTGAAGAGCAGAATCACATATGGCCACACCAATCATCAGGGACCGGACATTCTTCCCAACTGGACAGAGTGGATAAAATACTCTTACCGGATGGTGAAGATCTGACTGTCAGCGACAACAGATCATACGAGCTTGAATAATCCTTGGTGGAATCTACTCGGCTTGTCCACAGGTCTGATGATGAGGTCACGCGCAACACCTGGATGAAATCTGATGATCTTAGACTGAAGATTCTTGATGAAAAGATGATTCCATATGGATCCGTCAGGTAGGCCCAGGGGGAGAGATGAGAACCCCTTATTTCTAGGGTTGAGCGAACCCGAACTGTAAAGTTCGGGTTCGGTACGGACTTTGTTTTTTTTTTGCTCCCGAACCCGAACCCGAATAATTGGAAAAAGTTTGGGTTCGGGTTCGGAGTTTGGGTATGTTTTGGTGCGCTGCACGGCAGCCAATCGCCATTTGTTTTACTACTGTGACTGGGAACTGATCACAGCCATGCCTACTTATGGCATGGCTGTGATTGGCCAGTGCAGCATGTGACCCATCATGTGACCAGCCTCTATATTAGATAGAGGCTCACAGCACAGATCGTCACTCTGCTTTAGTTATCATAGGGAGAGGTGGCTGCTGCTGGTTAGGGACAGTGTCAGAGAGCTGTAACCTGCTTCAGAAATCTAAACATGCACACTTTATTTCTTTGATATCTGCATCATCTTATGGTTCCTGGCTTGTCACTGTGCTTTAGTTATCATAGGGAGAGGTTGCTGCTGCTGGTTAGGGACAGTGTCAGAGAGCTGTATCCTGCTTCAGAAATCTAAACAGGCACACTTTATTTCTTTGATATCTGCATCCTCTTATGGTTCCTGGCTCGTCACTGTGCTTTAGTTATCATAGGGAGAGGTTGCTGCTGCTGCTTAGGGACAGTGTCAGAGAGCTGTATCCTGCTTCGGAAATCTAAACAGGCACACTTTATTTCTTTGATATCTGCATCATCTTATGGTTCCTGGCTCGTCACTGTGCTTTAGTTATCATAGGGAGAGGTTGCTGCTGCTGCTTAGGGACAGTGTCAGAGAGCTGTATCCTGCTTCAGAAATCTAAACAGGCACACTTTATTTCTTTGATATCTGCTGTGCTTCATATAGTTTAGGAATTTTGTTCAGCTATAGGGACAGCAATCTATAGGTGACTATGTATATTTCAACAGCACTGCACCTGCCACCACCTGTGCACCTGTGATATACTGTGTGTGTATCCAGTACATAGTTCAGGGACAGGTTCCAGATATTTCCTATAGGGACAGCAATCTATAGGTGACTCTGTATATTTCAACAGCACTGCACCTGCCACCACCTGTGCACCTGTGATATACTGTGTGTGTTTCCAGTACATAGTTCAGGGATAGGTTCCAGATATTTCCTATAGGGACAGCAATCTATAGGTGACTCTGTATATTTCAACTGCACCTGCCACCACCTGTGCAACTGTGATATACTGTGTGTGTCCAGTACATAGTTCAGGGACAGGTTCCAGATATTTCCTATAGGTACAGCAACCTATAGGTGACTCTGTATATTTCAACTGCACCTGCCACCACCTGTGCACCTGTGATATACTGTGTGTGTCCAGTACATAGTTCAGGGACAGGTTCCAGAAATTTTCCTATAGGGACAGCAATCTATAGGTGACTCTGTATATTTCAACTGCACCTGCCACCACCTGTGCACCTGTGATATACTGTGTGTGTGTGTGTCCAGTACATAGTTCAGGGACAGGTTCCAGATATTTCCTATAGGGACAGCAATCTATAGGTGACTCTGTATATTTCAACAGCACTGCACCTGCCACCACCTGTGCACCTGTGATATACTGTGTGTGTCCAGTACATAGTTCAGGGACAGGTTCCAGAAATTTTCCTATAGGGACAGCAATCTATAGGTGACTCTGTATATTTCAACTGCCACCTGCCACCACCTGTGCACCTGTGATATACTGTGTGTGTGTGTGTCCAGTACATAGTTCAGGGACAGGTCCCATACATTTTCCTATAGGGACAGCAATCTATAGGTGACTCTGTATATTTCAACAGCACTGCACCTGTTCCCTGTGATATACTGTCTGTGCAGTACATTGTTTAGGGCTGGGTTCCTGCTTCTTGCTATAGGTAGAGAAATATATAGGTGAATCTCTGCCTATTTCACCAGCATTCTACCTGTCCCCTGTGATATACTGTCTGTGCAGTACATTGTTTAGAGGTAGGTTCCTGCTCCTTGCTATAGGTAGAGAAATATATAGGTGAATCTCTGCCTAGTTCACCAGCACTCTACCTGTCCCCTGTGATATACTGTCTGTGCAGTACATTGTTTAGGGCTGGGTTCCTGCTTCTTGCTGTAGGTAGAGAAATATATAGGTGAATCTCTGCCTAGTTCACCAGCACTCTACCTGTCCCCTGTGATATACTGTCTGTGCAGTACATTGTTTAGAGGTAGGTTCCTGCTTCTTGCTATAGGTAGAGAAATATGTAGGTGAATCTCTGCCTAGTTCACCAGCACTCTACCTGTCCCCTGTGATATACTGTGTGTGCAGAACATTGTTTAGGGCTGGGTTCCTGCTTCTTGCTATAGGTAGAGAAATATATAGGTGAATCTCTGCCTATTTCACCAGCACTCTACCTGTCCCCTGTGATATACTGTCTGTGCAGCACATTGTTTAGGGCTGGGTTCCTGCTTCTTGCTATAGGTAGAGAAATATATAGGTGAATCTCTGCCTAGTTCACCAGCACTCTACCTGTCCCCTGTGATATACTGTCTGTGCAGTACGTTGTTTAGAGGTAGGTTCCTGCTTCTTGCTATAGGTAGAGAAATATGTAGGTGAATCTCTGCCTAGTTTACCAGCACTCTACCTGTCCCCTGTGATATACTGTCTGTGCAGTACATTGTTTAGGGCTGGGTTCCTGCTTCTTGCTATAGGTAGAGAAATATATAGGTGAATCTCTGCCTATTTCACCAGCACTCTACCTGTCCCCTGTGATATACTGTATGTGCAGTACATTGTTTAGAGGTAGGTTCCTGCTTCTTGCTATAGGTAGAGAAATATATAGGTGAATCTCTGCCTAGTTCACCAGCACTCTACCTGTCCCCTGTGATATACTGTCTGTGCAGCACATTGTTTAGGGCTGGGTTCCTGCTTCTTGCTGTAGGTAGAGAAATATATAGGTGAATCTCTGCCTATTTCACCAGCACTCCACCTGTCCCCTGTGATATACTGTCTGTGCAGTAAATTTTTTAGGGGTAGGTTCCTGCTTCTTGCTATAGGTAGAGAAATATATAGGTGAATCTCTGCCTATTTCACCATATTACACTATTTTTGTATTTAAAATTTCTCAAAATTAGGGCAAGACCCTAAATTTGAGAAATATGAGGAAAACGTCAAATAAGGGACATGGCCGCGGTCATGGTGCTGCTGGTGGAGCTCCTGTTACAGGGAGAGGACAAGGTCGATCTGTGCCAGCTACACGCACAAGTGAAACACCTTTCTCAGGTGCGAGTAGCCGACAGAGCCTGCAGCAGTATTTGGTCAGGCCTAATCCAGCTCTACGAATGTTGAGGCCAGGAGCAGAACAGGCGGTAGTAGATTGGGTTGCTGACAGTGCCTCCAGTTCCTTCACATTGTTTTCCAACCAGTCTTCTGCTGAAAGTTCAGAGTTGGCGCCTGCAGCCGATGTCCACCATCAGTCTTTCACCTCACCCCCTTGCAAATCAGCCAAGCAGTCTGAGCCCCAAAGCATTCAGCAGTCTCTTCTTCTTTTTGATGAGTCTGTTAGCATGTGTTCCCAGGGCCATCCACCTAGCCCAGCCCCAGAAGGGGAAGAGATTGAGTGCACCGATGCCCAACCACTTATATTTCAAGATGAGTACATGGGGGGACCATCACAGCACGTCTTGGATGATGATGAAACACAATTGCCAACTGCTGGTGCTTTTGCAATTGTGCAGACCGACAAGGAGGGCAGTGGTGAAGACTGGGTGGAAGATGATGTGCAGGACGATGAGGTCCTCGACCCGACATGGAATCAACCTCATGCAGGTGACCCATGTAGTTCGGAGGAAGAGGCGGTGGTTGCACAGAGCCACCAGCACAGCAGAAGAGGGAGCAGGGTGCCAAAGCAGAGCGTCCGTCCCCTAGACACTACGCCTGCTACTGCCCAACGCAGCAAGGGACCGAGCACACCAAAGCCAGGTCCAAGGAGTTCCCTAGCGTGGCAGTTCTTCACACAATGTGCTGATGACAAGACACGCGTGGTTTGCACGTTGTGCAATCAGAGCCTGAAGCGAGGCATAAACGTTCTCAACCTGAGCACAACCTGCATGACCAGGCATCTAAGTGCAAAGCACGAGCTGCAGTGGAGTAGACACCTCAAAAACCAAGAAAGGTCTCTGGCTCCTCCTGCTTCCTCTTCTGCATCAGTCTCGGGCCTCTCTGCCTCTTCATCCACCTCTGTAGTGACAGTGGCACCTGCCACCCCTCAATTAGAGGACCGGCAAGCAACACTACCACCTGGGTCACCAAACATCTCCACAATGTCCCATGGAAGCATTCAGCTCTCCATCTCCCAAACACTGGAGCGTAAGAGGAAGTACCCCTCTACCCACCCCGCGATCCCTGGCCCTGAATGCCAGCATTTCAAAATTACTGGCCTTTGAAATGCTGTCATTCCGTCTGGTGGAGATGCAGAGTTTTAAAAGCCTGATGCATTGGCTGTCCCACAGTACGTCGTGCCCAGCCGCCACTACTTTTCCAGGCGAGCCATCCCTTCCCTGCATAACCAAGTGGGGGACAAAATCAGGTGTGCACTGCGCAATGCCATCTGTGCCAAGGTCCACCTAACTACGGATACGTGGACCAGTAAGCACGGTCAGGGACGTGATATCTCCCTAACAGCGCACTGGGTAAATGTAGTGGCGGCTGGGCCTGAGGCGGATAGCAGTTTGGCGCATGTCCTTCCACCACCGAGGATTGCAGGGCGCTTCAGTTTGCCTCCTGTTCCTAACTCCTTCTACTCCGCTTCCTCATCCTCTACCGCCTCCTCATCCAGTCAGCGTAACAAAATCACCACCAACTTCAGCACAGCCATGGGTAAACGCCAGCAGGCAGTTTTAAAACTTTCCTGTATGGGGGAAAAAACCACACACCGCGCAGGAGTTGTGGAGGGACATGGAACAACAGACCGATGAGTGGTTGGCGTCAGTGAGCCTCAAGCCGGGCCTGGTGGTGTGCGATAACGGGCAAAATCTCGTAGCAGCTCTGGGCCTAGCCCGTTTGATGCACATCCCTTGCCTGGCGCATGTGCTGAATTTGGTGGTGCAGAGTTTCCTGAAAACTTACCCCGATACGCCACAGCTGCTGCAGAAAGTGCGGGCCGTCTGTGCGCACTTTCGGCGTTCTCACCCTGCTGCAGCGTAACTTCGGATTTCCCGCTCACCGCCTCATATGTGATGTGCCCACAAGGTGGAACTCCACCTTGCACATGCTGGCCAGACTGTGCGAGCAGCAGCAGGCGATAGTGGAGTTCCAGCTGCAGCACGCACGCGTGAGTCGCTCTGCGGAACAGAACCACTTTACCACCAATAACTGGGCCTCCATGTGAGACCTGTGTGCCTTGTTGCGCTGTTTTGAGTACTCCACCAACATGGCCAGTGCCGATGACGCCGCTCTCAGCGTGACTATCCCAGTTCTATGCCTCCTTGAAAAAACGCTACGGGCGATGATGGAAGAGGATGTGGCACAGGAGGAGGAGGAGGAATCAGGATCATTTCCAAGGCTTTCAGGGCAGTCATTCACAAGTGGCTCCGAGGGTGGGTTCGTGCACCAACAAAGGCCAGGTACACAATTGTCCAGAAAGGGCACAGTTCTGGAGGATGACGCGGTGGAGGATGAGGCGGAGGAAGACATGGAGGAGGAGGAGGAACCATGTTCACAGCAGGATGGCATCCAGACCAGCTCATGGCCATTACTGGTGTGTGGCTGGGGGGATACAGAGGACACAGATGATACACCTCCCACAGAGGACAGCTGTTCGTTGCCTCTGGGCAGCCTGGCACACATGAGCAATTACATGCTGCAGTGTCTCCGCAACGACCGGCGTGTTTCGCACATTATAACAGGTGCTGATTACTGGGTGGCCACACTGCTGGATCCCCGTTACAAGGACAATGTACCGTCCTTAATCCCCTCACTGGAGCGTGAACGCAAGATGTGCGAGTACAAGCGCACGCTGGTAGACGCACTGCTGGTGCAATTCCCACCTGGCAGCGGGGGCACAGTGGAAGCAGAAGGCGAAGGCAGAGGAGGAGGAAGAGGTCGCCAACGCAGCAGGGGCACCGCCAGCACCTCAGAAGGCAGGGTTAGCATGGCCGAAATGTGGAAAAGCTTTGTCAGCACGCCACAACAAACAGCACCACCAGCTGATATGGAACGTTTTAGCAGGAGGCAGCATTTCAGCAACATGGTGGAGCAGTATGTGTGCACACGCCTACACGTACTGAATGACGGCTATGCCCCCTTAAACTTCTGGGTCTCCAAATTGGGCACATGGCCTGAGCTTGCCCTTTACGCCTTGGAGGTGCTGGCCTGCCCTGCGGCCAGTGTATTGTCTGAACGTGTATTTAGCACGGCATGGGGCGTTATCACAGACAAGCGCAGCCGCCTGTCCAGAGCCAATGTGGACAAGCTCACGTTCATTAAAATGAACCAGGCATGGATCCCACAGGACTTGTCCATACCTTGTGCAGAATAGACACCGGGCCGGCCTTTCCCAGCCATTGTTTTTTTTCTGATCTTTCTAGGGTTGCCATCTCATCCCTTTAAAAGCAAAAACATATTAATTACACAGGTTCTCTGGCTGATTAAGTTGCTGCTAATTAAACTCACTTGGTGCCTTATCGACAGTAAATTAGCCCCAGAACCTGTGTAATTACTCTGTGTTCTGGTTTAAAGGGATGAAGTAGCAACCCTAGATCTTTCTCACTCTTTTGGGGTTTACCATAATTAAAAAAATACATATATTAAAAACCAAAACCTGCTGTGTTGGCTACCTCCTCCTCCTCCTCCTCCACCGCCGCTTCCACCTACACCGCCACATCCACCTCAACCTCCTAATACATATGGACCTCGTCCTACTAGGTCAAAATGATTTTATTTTTTATTTCTATTTTTTTTATGTTATTTTATGTTATTTTGAGTTATTTCCCTATCCACATTTATTTTAAGAGTACTTGCCATGCTGTTCCTGACATTTTGCAAAATGATAATTTTTTTTATGTTATTTTGAGTTATTTCCCTATCCACATTTTTTTTCAGAGTACTTGCCATGCTCTTCCCGAAATTTTGCTGCCATTTGCAGCCCTCCAGCCCTTTCCCTTAGTTTTTTAGAGAAATTTTTGAAGTCAAAAGTCCGGGTCCCCATTGACTTCAATGGGGTTCAGCTTCGGGTCAAAGTCCGGGTTCGGGTCCGAACCCGAACATCCATGTGTCCGCTCAACTCTACTTATTTCACTTGCATCAGATGCCCCAGTTGAAGTCCCGTTGGACGAAACACGTCGGGCTTGGTACACCTGCTCCCCATATTGCTTTTATCTACATTTTTACATTTTTTTGTGATCACTTTTATGTTATATTTGGTTTTATTATAATAAAACCTATCCCTCTTTTACCTGCACCATCCGGAGCATTTTTTTATTTTTCCCTGCATGCTTTGTCAGACTAAGTTTTTAGTTTCAGTATCGTGCCCTTTCCATCCCTATACGGGTCCTCCTCATCACGCAACATCGGCTGGAAAAAAGGGGTTCTCATCTCTCCCCCTGGGCCTACCTGCCGGATCCAGATTGAATCATCTTTTCATCGAGAATCTTCAGTCTAAGATCATCGGATTGCATCCCGGTGTTGCGCGTGGACTCATCATCAGACCTGTGGACAAGCCAAGTAGATTCCACCAAGGATTATTCAAGCTCGTATGATCTGCTGACAGTCAGATCCTCACCATCCGGTAAGAGTATTTTATTCACTCTGTCCAGTTGGGAAGAATGTCCGGTCCCTGATGATTGGTGTGGCCATATGTGATTCAGCTCTTCACTCACCTTTTGATGGACATTCATTTGCACATTAATCGTTGTGTTTTCCACATTTGTATAAATTTGTTACCCTAGGTGACATCATCATTATCAGCGCTACATATTTTTTCTTGGTGTGTAAGCTGACTGATGGTCCGTCGCTCCTACACACCATTGGTTAATTAACCAATCGTGTCAGAACGCGGTGACGTAAAACACAACGACGTGCTGAAAAAAAACGAAGTTCAATGCTTCCAAGCATGTGTCGACTTGATTCTGTGCATGCGCGGGTTTTTAACCGATGTTTTTGCATACTAACGATCGGTTTTGACCTATCGGTTAGGCGTCCATTGGTTCAATTTTAAAGCAAGTTCCTATTTTTTTGACCGAAGGTTAACTAACCACACACCGTTGAAAATGGTCCATCAGACCGATCGCGTGTACGCGGCCTTAATGTTCTCAGATGGTAAAGCTGCCCATTCCTCTTGGCAAAAGGCCTCCAGTTCCTGTAAATTCTTGGGCTGTCTTGCATAAACTACACATTTGAGATCACAGTTAACCTGCTGGCTGTCGCCCCTAGCAACGCAGAAGAGGGGATACTTTGCTTATCCCATTGCATAGAGGATTCAACTAAGGAAAAGGACTGTGTGTTTGCCTGCAATTCAACTTTTACAAGTGCAGTTTTCAATAGCAACCATTCAGGATTGTCAATATTGTTGTTCCTGCTACCCAGTCACCCCAATCAGTGCTGGGGCGGACACTTTTATCTATTCTGCAATTCAGTGACTGTAAAATATGTGCCATCATCCGTGGCAACCAAGGCGGGCAATCGCACCCATGGATTACAAATATTTCCATCACTCTGTTTGGCGTGGCCATTTCCCACTGGATTACAGAAAACTTGAACTTTACTCCAAACTCCTGCTTGAAAATAGTAGAGTGTGAGTGAGAATGTCTACTGTTACCCCGGGTGATAGGAAGTAGCCTGGGGGTGCCTGCAGGTGGGACTATTTTAAGTCAGTCCTTTACAGGGAGGCATGGGTTGTTGACTTTACTGTTGCCATAGACAACCACTGGACAATACACCTGCTATCAGTCTCTAGTTACTGTGGAGCAGTCCACGCCAAGCAACGTTTGGGCAAAACCTGCTATCTTTAGCATGCCTACAAACTCCAGCTTGTTCAACAAGGGGTTAATGCAGCACATGCAGAATGGAGCCTGCTTAACAGTCCCTCAGGCGTCGAGCAGACGGGGAGTTGGAGGGCGGAGCAATGCCCTGAAGGAAACAGGTTCCAGCTAGCTGCTGACGTCACGAGGCAGCTGAAGATAGCAGAGGGTAATCGGCTGCCCACATTGCATCAGTTACCTGATGTGCAGGAGCTGACACTGGTGGATACTGGCGTCCGGCCGGGCTGGCAGGGCTCGCCTTGGGGTTGATTGATGGAGAGGAGCGGTTGTGTTTGCTCTGCCCAGCGTGGCAGATTCTGGTGGTGGGAGTGACTGCTTGGGCAAAGTGCGGCTATTGTGGGGAGCCACTTACCAGAGTGGGACCCATCCAGCAGGAGCCATGGTACTATAATTTTACCCTGCTTTAGGGCCTTTGTACACCGCAACCACGGGAGATTGTGAAGGCTGGAAAGGACCAGAGATCACCAGCCAGAGGCGGAGAGGTGTTGGGCCCTGGCGACCCCTCCATGAGGATCAAGGATATATGTGGCAAAGAGGATGCTGCCATGACCTGTGGCCTGGAGGGGACTGGCGACTGCGTGTGCCAGGGTGTCAGAGCCGGATGACATCCCTGAAGAGCCAGCCTCCTCCAAGTCCTTTGCTATGCCTCTCCAGACAATGCTAGAGGGAGGTGTGCCCTCAGGTGAGCTGGATGAGGTAACTGAGGGCCGGGTCATAGATTGAGGTTCCCCCAGAATACTGGAAAAGTTTGGGTCTTTGGAGGGACTGTTTGAGTGGTCATCCCCTGAGGAGAGTTCCGAAGAGGAAGAGTGGGAGACAGGAGGTTCCCATCCTACTGAGACCCAGTGAGAGTCAGGAGAAAATACTCAGCCCACAGTATGGACCCCTACAAGAATTCTGTGAGCAGAGTATTTTTCCTGTGGGAGAAATGCTCTGGCTCAAAAGTGCAGGGACCTATAGCTAGGGATGTATATTGGTGATGTACAGTTTATATACTTGAGAAAAGTGTACATATTTATTTTTGGACGTAACTTATTTTTACCATAGCCCTGTCCATGTTGTTTCCCTTCCCCCCATCCAACCTATTACATGGGATGCCCTTGCTTCTGGGCCCAGGATCCATTTTTCATTTTTTTCTCAGCTGGGGACCAGCTGTATTCTGGTGGGGGGTGAGTGTAGCACCCTCTACCTTAGGTAGGTAGGTGCTAGAGTAGTGTTTGTGTTTTTACTGCCAAAGCAAGTACATTTGGGCAGACCTAGCTGTGAGCTAGGTCTGCTTGTTTTTGATCTGAGGGCTAGGGAGTGGTTTAGTGTAGCAGCATGTGACTGACATGTGCATCCTCTGTTTCCAGGGAGAAGGTTCTGGAAAAGAGGAAGGGAAGAGTGCTGGAGTGACATGGGGGGGTAATTGAGAGCCCTGACCAATCCCCAACTAGGATTGACAGGGGGCAGACCTTATATATATATATATATATATATATACCCATGGTCAGCCTGTTGTGGGAGAAGTTGTCGAGTGGAAGAACTGACTGATGACATGTTAGGCTGTGGTGGGCCTTGAGGGACCCCCTTTCTGGGGGGGGGGGGGGGTGACCTCTGGTCGGGAGCTGGGAGGGAGTCTCTCTTTACACAATCATTGAGAGCTGTCCAGGAACAAGAGCAGGAGACAGACAGAGGGGAGCAAGGCCAGGAAAGTCACTGAGGAGGGATCCATGCCGGGGTCGGTCAGAGAAAAGCTCTGGGAGAGACATGCCAGGATTGGATGCAAAGCCAGAGGAAGAGACTGTGGTGTTTCTTTATTTAAGTTGCTGCAGCCAGGGGGGTTGGCAGGATTTGCATCGAACAAGCTGGGGGCAGTAGTCCAACAAGTGTCAGTTAGCACAACTATTCTTTTCATCATCTAAAATGGTTTCTACTACAGAGGGGACTGCAGACCCCCGCCTGCAAATGGCTACTATGAAAATGTTAGGACTTATTCAGAGTGAGGCCTAGCCATAGGAATCTAGAATTGGACAGTAGAGGAAAGCAAAGTGATCTCAAATAGTGTGATGGAGGAGATGTGAAGTAGCAGAGACTGTCAATTTGGATTCAACTACCTATATTTCATTAAGTAAGATTTATGCTTTGGGCATCCCATGTCGCTTTTCCCCAAGTTTAATTCCCTAATAAAGAAAAAAACAAGCAAGAGACTGTCCATTAACTGGAGAAAATGTGCCTGAAATGTAGATGTTGAAACATGCAGCGACCCCACGGGGCACCGCTAATTTTTTTTCTTTTTTTTCAAAATTGACTTTTTATTTTGTTTATAGTGCACAAAATAAAAACCGCAAAGGTGATCAAATATCACCAAAAGAAAGCTCTATTTGTGGGAAAAGGATGCAAATTTCAATTGGGTACAGCAGTTGTCAGTTAAAGTGACGCTGTGAAAAATTGTAAAGTGCTCTGGTCAGGAAAGGGGTAAAATCTTTTGGGGCTGAAGCAGTTAAAGGAGATCCTGGTGCGTGCTAATCGCCAGATGTTCTTTAGCTTTCCTGTGACCAGTGTTCCTTTGTTCCTGCTTGCTGACTGATCTTCCATTGCTGACCCAGGTTATTACTGACTTTGCTCTGTGGATTCTGGATACAGACCTTGGCTGGCCTCTGACTATACTCTGCTTTGTCCCTGGTACTGACCTCGGCCTGCTCCTGAACTTTTCTCTGCTTAATTATCTTTTACTGACCTCGGCCTGCTAATGGACCTTGCTCTTCCTGCTTCCTGTCCTTGCCGCTGCCTTACCATGTATGACCCTGGCGTACCTTCACTACGTCTTTGTCCATGGCAAACACCTGCTACCAAGCTACTGACACCCTTGCTTCTTTGAGCCTTGTACCTCTATCACCACATTCAGGGATGTTCTGACCAGAGCCACAAGGAAAGCCCTCTTGTCTACTCGGCCTCCAACCAAGCTACGTGACATATGAGTATTTGATTTTGTGGAAGTGAAAAGGTTAAAAAAAAATAAAAAAAACCTGTGTGGGAAACCATTTGTATTCTGTGAACTTTAAGTTTAATAAAATAGGGAAAGGAAGCCCTTAAAATTGGATGTTGGTGAGTAGGGTTGTTCTTTATCCCAAACAAAAAATTTTTTTTTTGTTTTGTGACATGAAGTTAGGAAATTTACCAATAGGGAAACAGACAGCACCAAGAACAGGGATGTTCTAGTCTTTTCCCTCTATTCAGACAGCAGTTTTGTTGCTGTCTGTTTTACCACTAGAATGCCTGTCCTGGTGACTCAATAAAAAGTATAAGTGCAACTCTTCAACGTAAAATCCTGGGTGTGTGGTTAGGAGAGCCGAATGACAGACAGGTATCTCGCTTGGAGATTAGTTTAAATTGTTTACTTGATCAGAAATGTCAAATACAGCCAATGGGTTTCAGGAGAACTAGACTCCATCCTTAGGCCCCGTACACACGACCGGATCTATCCGCTGAAACTGGTCCGACGGACCAGTTTCAGGGGACAGATCCGGTCGTGTGTAGGCCCGAGCGGACAATTGTCCGGCGGATCAGACAGTTTCCAGCGGATACAAATTTCTTGGCATGCTAAGAAATCTGTCCGCTGGAAACCTGTCCGTCGGACGTGTTCGGTCGTCTGTACAGACTCACCGGACACGTCCGACCGACCGCCTTCTCTCGCATGCGTCGTACTGATTCGACGCATGCGTGGAAGCTTTGACCTTCCAGGGCCGCCCACGTCGCCGCTTCATCGTCGCGGCAACGGCGCGGCCACGCCCCGCGTATTGTTTATGCACGGATTTCTGTCTGATGGTGTGTACAACCATCAGACAGAAATCTGGCAGCGGACGCAGCGGATCTGTCCGCTAAAAACAGTCCGGCGGACCGTTTTCAGCGGACAGATCCGATGGTGTGTACGCCGCCTTAGAGCTTGAGCAATAATGCGCAATGGTATTGGGAAGAAAAGATCTTTGTTGCCTTGATTAGGTCAGGATTAAGACTAATGCTGCGTACACAGATTCAGATAGGTCAGCGGATGTTTAGAGGATCTGAGTTATGTTACGCCGCCGCAAGTTTTTGAGGCAAGTGCTTAATTCAGAAAGCACTTGCCTCAAAAGTTGCGGCGGCGTATCGTAAATCCCCCGGCGGAATTCAAATTCCGTGGCTAGGGGGAGTGTAAAATTTTAATCAGGCGCGTCCCCGCATGCGCCATCCACTAAATTTCCCAGCGTGCATTGCTCCAAATGACGTCGCTAGGACGTCATTGGTTTCGGCGTGAACGTAAATTACGTCCATCCGTATTCGCAAACGACTTACGCAAACGACGTAAAAAATTCAAAATTTGACCCGGGAACGACGGCCATACTTAACACATACCCCTCATATAGCAGGGGTAACTTTCTGCCGGAAAAAGCCGAACGCAAACGACGTAAAAAAAAAGCGCCGGGCGGTCGTTCGTTTCTGAATCGACGTAACTCCTCATTTGCATATTCCTTGCGTATACAAACGGAAGCGCCACCTAACGGCCAGCGTGAGATTGCAGCCTAAGATCCAACGGTGTAAGTCACTTACACCTGTCGGATCTTAGGGAGATCTATGCGGAACCTGATTCTATGAATCAGCCGCATAGATCCGACCGATGGAACTCAGAGATACGACGGCGTATCAGGAGATACGCCGTCGTATCTCTATCTGAATCTAGCCCACCGTGTGTGGGCTTCACATCGTTTTTCGGCTTCTGAAATGTCGTTTTTCGGGTTGTAACAAATGATCGTGTGTGGGCTAAAACGACGTTTTAAACCCGTGCATGCCCAGAAGCGAGTTATGAGACGGGAGCGCTCGTTCAGGTAAAACTACAATTCATAATGGAGTAAGCACATTCATCACGCTGTAACAGACAAAAAAGCGCGAATCGTCTTTTACTAACAAGGAATCAAGCTAAAAGCAGCCCAAAGGCGAATAGAACTTCCCCTTCAGAGTGCCGTCGTACGTGTTGTACGTCACCGCGCTTTGTTCATAATTTTTTTAAAACGATGGTGTGTGAGCAACATAGTTTTTAATGATGAAGTTGGAAAAAAATTTGGTTTTTTTCGTTTTTTTTCATGCCGAAAAACGACCGTGTGTACGCGGCATAAGTATCAGCATGATCTGATTGCAGAGAGAGCAGTTGATTTCACGTGAAAATGATCCATCTCTTTCAAAACAATTTAAACAAACCTCCAAAAAAAAAGACTGTTTTTCACTAGGTACCCCTAACCATATGTCCATAATTTTACCTTCTTGTGAGCGATAATCTTATTGCATCCTAATAAGCAGCAGTCAATGACTCCAACCAGGTTCAGATACAGTAGCACCCACCTCTTGTTAGATTTACACAACTGATTCTATTCCATACTGGTCCAGCCCTACCTCAAATCTACCAGTATCTCTCCAACATAGACACAGATAAAAACCAAACAGAGATATTGTTTAGAGCATCCTTCCTCTGGTGTCTTCCCCTTATTGAACTGGTTTGCATGACCTAAACACTACAACATCATCATCAATATCATCATCATCATTGTCTGACTCAGCATGACAAGCATAACTCATATGTAGCACTACTGAAAAAAAGTAATAGAAGCTTTAGCATGCAAATGGGTGTCTGACTGGTAGAATCGCCATGGGCACCACAACAACCACTGACAACTATACATTTAGTGCTTTCCTACTTCCCCTTACTAGCTTACTTCTAACTTTTTCACATTCAAACACTTTTCACACAGGTCTTCTTCCTCCTTTAGTGATTAGGTTTGGAGGACAGCATTGAGCTATCACCAGGGGCGGACTGACTATTTGGGCACTGCCCGAGGGCCCCATGCCACTAGGGGACCCAATCAGGGTTGCCAGCCTCAGTAAAACCAGGGACAGAATGTAAAAATCAGTTTTTCTTTTACATCTGTCCCTGAAATGTCCCTTACTGACATGTCCCCATCTCTCCAGTACCTTTTCAGTGTGTGTGTGTATGTATATTCTGCGTGTATGTATACTGTGTGTGAATACTGTGTATGCATACTGTATGTGTGTGTGTGTGTGTGTGTGTGTGTGTGTGTGTGTGTGTATACTGTGTAACCCCATAATCTATTGCCTGTGTGATGGATCTGGATAAAATTTCTATTTTGATTTATTTTATTAGAACCACTAAAATGTTTAATGTCTTTTATATTTTCATATTGTTTCTATATTGTTGTTTTTATATTTCTTTTTATATATGTATGTATGTATGTATGTATGGGAATGATCAATACTGCTTATTTTCCTTGATAAGATTTGTCAGATATCAGATATTGTTTTAAAGTAATGAACTCAGCATTGAAAATACGAAGGATTGTTGAAAGCAGCTCCACCCCCCCTCCATTCTACTGCATTCTAAAGTGTTCAACCCTTCACCCCCCCCCCCCCTCTTCCTGTCTTCATCTGACCAGAGGATTTCTTCCAAATAAGGACTTCCATCTCCTCGCTTCTAGCCCAAACCACCATCTGAAATCAAGATGGCTCCTGGACATAAGCAATATGTGGCATGTGCCACAGAGTCACAGAGGGGGTGGGTGAGTGGGAGGGTAATAAGGGGCTGGAATGTATAGTGTGAACCTATCAAATGTGCTTGTGTGTGTGATGTCATATTGTTTATAAAAAGACCAATACATGGGTTTGGCCTCTCTGTTGGGACCGAGCTGAGAACAGGTGAGGATGTGAAATCTTTTTGTCTGTAGATTGCACATATTTCACCATAGTAATTTGAATCAGGCGGCAGAGATGGGTTAGCCCTGAGATTGTCAGGAAATCAATTAATTAGTCCACATCACCTGGGGGCCCCATAATCTCCTATTGCCCGGGGGCCCCAATAATCTCCTATTGCCTGTGGGCCCCATAATCTCCTATTTCCTGGGGGCCCCATGAGTTGTCAGTCCACCCCTGGCTATCGAACCTATGTTGTTGTTTTTTTTTAAATCACAAGACTAGGAACTAGCATAGACAGATATGAAGTCAAACTTGATTTTGTAGGAAAAGTACTTTGATGGGATGAGAGAGACTGACTGGTACCCTGACTCATAGTCATAGTGTCATATTCATCACTTCTGAGCAGGCTATTGTTTGAGGAACTCAGCAGGAATGAATCAGCCTGTGATAAATTCTCTAATAAAAGAAACTAAAAGAAGAGAATTCTGTTCTAACAGTGAACATTTCTTACTAAGGCTGATCTCCAGGATAACAATAACGAACCTTTGTATACATTCTTATAACTCTTCTCATATAAGCCCTTATATGATTTATATCATTAACCATGAAATTGCTGTAGAAAATGCATATAATATTAGACATCATAGTACGTATGACTCTGTGTCATCCTCATGTAACTTCCTCTTTTTTTCTGTGTGCAACATACAGTAGATAGGATGACTTTCCAGCGGGATGGTGTATGGGTCTGAAGAGGGTTAGATAAATATGGGTAACATACAGTATTTCCAATGCTTTGAAACTGGGCCTATATGGTCAAAACATATTTTGGTGTTGTGCCTCCAGCCCTTCCTCTGCTGTGCCTTTCACAAATCACAGCTGAAACATCATCACTGTGTTGTGCTTTGCAAATGGCTCAGCAGAGGAAGGGGTGAAGCCACAGCACTGGTGTTAAATTAACCATAGACCTTATTGCGATGCAGTAGGGAGCTGGGAGTGCAGTTCCCCCTTTACATATCGGCAGCTCTGAGCAGAACTGAGAGCTCCTGAAAAGAGATGAGCACTGGTTTGGTCTGAACTTAGCTACAGACTAAACCCAGAAGTAAGCTGGCACTCTCGCTAAATCAGGGCCCAATCAGCCACTGGCAGGGCATTAAGCAGCTGCATGTAACAAAGGGGTGAGGATACCTATGACATTTACTGGGCTCACAGAAAGTGGGTTTGAATGACACAGGGTCCAATTCCACCTAGAGGGGGTAACACCACTCGATCAATGCGTGGGTAAGTCTGCGGTGACAGCGAGATAGGAAGCACATTAAAGCCAAAGCTGCTTTCATATTTTTTACTAGTGCTAGGTAGGGATGAGCTAAGGTTTGGGCCCATACCAGCTGCTAACCACTGGCACTCTAAGATCCATATTTGAAAACAGCTAAGCAAACTTCATATCAATTCACCCCATGCTGCTGAAAATTCAGTTCAGTTCTCCAGCATCTCAATCTACGCTATCTTAAACAAGGAACTATTTCTGATCATATCACTACCAAGTCCAAAAGTCACTCCAAAATTTGCAGAATTAAACAACTGTCTCAACTTGTAAATCCTTTCCACCAGCATATACTATAAGAACATCAGGGGAACCCTATATTCTTCTCAAATGCAAAACTGTTGGCATGCAGTGGTGCTAATGTAACCATATGGAAGGAAATTTATAAATAGGGGGCGCTGATACTAATAAAAAATATATATATGAAGTGGCAGTAAAGTGCCCGTGCAAACTATAATACAAAAGGTCTTCTGAAAAGAGCCTGTGAAAAATTATACTAATAAATCAGGGTATGAATACCTGTAATATATGTGCCAAAATACAAGTAGATAAAGTGCAAGTGCAATTCATGAACCAGTGTAAATTGTGTATGAACCTTAAATATAAATCACACAAACCATTTAAACATCCGTCAACTACACGATAAATAAATATAAGGTAGGTCGACATATAAATGTGCTGAGTGCCCCCAATCAGAAAGGGGGGAAGAAACCTCAGTAAAAAATGGAAATAACGATAAGCAATAAAAATAAAAATAAAGAATACTGAAAAATTAATAATAAAATTAAAATAAAAATAAAAATAGAAATAAAATAAAATACCAAACAATATAAGTGATTGTGAAATATTACACAAAAGTGTGAACTAGTGAATAATCACAAAAAAGAGTCCAAAATCAGAAATAATAAACGTCCATAAATTTCTTATTCTGTGCTGCTTATGTGGTAAGTTGAGGAGAAGTGGGAATTACACCTTCACCAGTCCTATCACCCAAACGTGCATAAAGGATGGCCCCTTACCGCATGGAGTGGATCTTTTTAGCTAAAAAAAGATCGAGTAAGCTTTGCTGTCACCCAGGACAGATGGTGGATGGTTCTGAGATTCCTAAGGGTCAGCTTAGTGGGACATCATAAAAATAAAGCAGAGAGATACCGCCATAGTATATTACCTTTTATTAAAATAATTTAAAAACAAAGCAAGTGACGAATGGAGGCTTACTTTAAAAGTGCCCACATCCCGGCACTGAGGCTTTGGGCTTGGTCAGAAAAATAGCGATCCTGAAGACCTTTTCCGTGGAGAGGGATGTCCGCGCTGGGGAGTTCTACGGCGTGCGTTCCACCTTGCAGAAGCCGAGAACCAGCTGGACAGGAAGCTGTGCGTGGTCTGCGTGTCGCCTCGACGTACGTTTCAGTAATCCGTCATCAGGAAGCCGTACCAGTGGGTTTTAACCTCTTAATTCTTGAAGTGCCAATCGTTCAATCCCACTCCTGCTCTTTTTTTTATCCAGAACATATAGGAAACCATATTCTACATTTGCGAAACCTTGAAAACATATGGCCAGGAGAACATAAACAAGCCAATGGCCACCTACTACATCCAAATGACTCTCCTACTGTTCTTCTTAAGATCTTTCAGCATTCAACTAAATGGTGTCAAATAAAAACAAACATGCATAGACTTCCATTTCCTAAACCCTCAAACTACATTATCCACAGACCCACCCAGAGGCTTCCATTGCCACTCCAATTCTAAAGGAATTAGAATCACCTTACACTTTGGTGTATTAATGCAGTATCTGAAAATATGATTATATTGAAAATTCGATAATGATGAGTCATCACAATTTAATATAAAATTTTCCTCCTTTTTAATAAAATAACGTATTGGACAATTGGTGCATTTTCAACCCCATTTACAAGAACCTAAAAATATGACCTGGCCCAAACATTTTTTGAATATTGGCTTAAAATTCCAATACCGGAACTTCCATTTTCCACTTATAAACCTTTTACCTTTTAAAAAATACTTTATTTTGCCAATTCTAAAAGCACTGTAAAAGGCTACAGAGAATGCCAACTTATCTTAATGACACACATATTCATTCCAGGATACAACTGCTAATTTTCAGGGGAAAGATGGTAAAATGCTTCTAGACTCCTTTGATCATCCGTATGAGTCTCTCTTAAAAAACAAAAAACACTGATGAACTACAAACTCCTTGTTAAAATCTCTCTAATTCTTCAATTAAAATTAAAAAGAACGGGCCAATAGTGCCTTTTCAACCACTGACACATTAATCCAGAATGACATAACTAAAAACGAAAAGCAACACGTTTCTCTTTACCTTCTTAGAGGGAACCCCCTGTACCCTAGTTTCAAATGTACTGTCTCCATATCCTGGAATATGCTTCCCAAGTAGAACTTGCAACAGAGCTTTTTCAACCAAACTGCCAGTCTTCTGGACCATGGATCCCAATGTGCTCTGGAGCCAGGGGCGGACTGACAACTCATGGGGCCCCCGGGCAATAGAAGATTATGGGGCCCCTCTGGCTTACAGATGGCCACCACGCCAGGAGGCAGTGCAGAGGCAGGGCAGCTAAAATCTTGGGATATTCACATTAAAAGCATGTCAGTTTCGGACATATCAGGGACAGATCTAAAAAAAACACAGATTTTTACATACTGTCCCTGGTTTTACTGAGCCTGGCAACCCTGATGGGGCCCCCTAGTGGCATGGGGCCCTCGGGCAGTGCCCGAGTGACTCAATGGTCAGTCCGCCCCTGTCTGGAGCCAGTGCTGGTAATTATTTAGACTCTAGCACCAGATCCTGATTAAGTCCTGCATAAATCAGGGCAACAGCAATACCCCTATTAACTTCAGGACACTAAACAACCCTAAGCTAAATGTTAAACATCAAGCATTCAGAGAAGGTTACCTACCCAAATGGTCCTCAATTTGCTGTCTTATGCTTCGTAAACACGACCGGTTTTCCCGAAGAGAAAACTGCCATTTTTTAGATTGGTTGGGAAAACCGGTCGTGTGTATGCTCCATAGCAGTTTTCACGAAAAATTTGAACCTGCTCTATTTTTTCCTGGCGTGTTTCCCGTCAGTCTTTTTCTCGTCGCGAAAACCACTTGTGTGTATGCTTTTCCAAGGGGGATCAGAATCAAGTATGAGATGGGAGCGCTTTTTCTGGTAAAACTAGCGTTCGTAATGGAGATAGCACGTTCGTCACGCTGTGACGAACTGAAAAGCGGACTGAAAAGCACGAAGACTGAAAAGCGCAAATCGTCTCTCACCAAACTTTTACTAACACGAGGATCAGCAAAATCAAAAGCAATTTGAATGGAACGTCCCTTTTATAGTGCCGTCATACGTGTTGGACATCACCACGCTTTGGTTGAGTGTTTTTTTGACTGAACATATGTATGCAAGGCAGGCTTGAGAGGAATCAGGTCGGGAAAAACATTGGGTTTTGGCATGTCAGGTAAACCGGTAGTGCGAACAGGGCATTACACTTTCTTGTTGTCCTTTGAAGGATTGGGGAAATGGGTGGTTATCTTTGCCAAATCTTGAGCATTCAAATAAAAAATGACAATCAGTAGCCAACATGCTCCACACTCATGCAATACCATTAGTTCCCAAATAAAAGGCCAATATTGGACAAGCTGATGAAGATGAACCTTACTCCCCATACTGGGGTGCCTTGGATCGTTCATTAGCTGCATAAGCAAAACAACATCCTTGTGGTTCCAACGTAGTGTTAATTGTCATATAGAATAATTGATAAAACCTGTCTACAGAGGTTGCCACTAGTGATCTTCTGAAAATGCCAGCTATGCAAACTATGGTGTATGTAGACAGTTGCTTACAGAATGTTTTCTTTTTGTATCATGTACAGTTATTACATGTTCTGTGTGCATGACTAATGTAATGTTCTATGTACAATTGGTTAAGAGAGAGTTAAAGTGATTGTAAAGTCCCTTTTTTTTATAGTAAAATAACAAACGTGTTATACTTAACTGCCCTGTGTAATGGTTTTGCACGGGGCAGCTCAGATCCCCCTCTTCTCGGGTTCCTGGCTGGAGCTCCTGGACTCTTCCTCCTGTTGAGTACCCCCCACAGAAAGCAGGTTTCTATGGGGCACCCGAGCTGAGCTGCAGCTCCATGTATCCATTTAGACATGGAGCTGCCTTTTGGCCCCGCCCCCTCTCTCTCTTGATTGGCAAACTGAGTTTGATTGACAGCAACGGTTGCCAATAGTGCCGCTGCTGTGTCCTTCTGGCTTTACAACCCCTTTAATTCTTGATTCATGCACTGTCTCTGATGTCCATGGCATTGCCCTCATGTTATATAATAGATAACATAACTATACACTATAACGGCCCTCAAAAAATCCACTCGCTTGCTCGCATTTTGCGAGTGGATTTTGAGGGCTGGAGAGGAAGGGCTGCCTGGGAGAGAGGGGTCCTTCTCCCAGCGCTCGCGGAGGGGAAGAGAGAGGAGAGATCCGGCTGGTTGATCAGAGCACGGGGGGACATCACTAGCGGCTTTCATTTCAATAGCCGAGTGTTCCCCACACTCGCTGTCACACACAGCCCTGCCCTGCCCCTGGTAACAGGGAATTTGATAGACAGATCACCCGTCCAATCCCGGGACGAGTGACGTGTATTAAAGTTCCCCTGCCAGGGGGCGGGGCTGTATGTGTCGCTGAGCGGTGGGAACACAGCAATTGCAATGAAAGCTGTACCAGTGATGTCCCTGTGCGCTCTTATTATCTGGCCGGAAATGCTTTTCCTCTCCTCTGCTCCCCTGCTTTATGGACACGGGCAGGCTGCATTATGGACACAGGTAGGCTGCATTATGGACACAGGTAGGCTGCATTATGGACACAGGTAGGCTGCATTATGGACATGGGCGAGCTGCATTATGGACATGGGCAGGCTGCATTATGGACATGGGCAGGCTGCATTATAAACACAGGCAGGCTGCATTGGTGGGCACGGGTAGGCGGCATTATGGACACGGGCAGGCTGTATTGGTGGACACGGGCAGGCTACATTATGGACATGGGCAGGCTGCATTATGGAGGCTGCAAGTTTTGTCTAATTGTTTTTATGCTGTTTGCTCTTCGCTGTAAAGCCGCCTGAATCACTTCTACATCGATTATGTTTGTGTGCATCAGAATTATTATAATTTGGATTTAATAAAAAATAGCACAAATATTGAGCATTAAAAAAGTCAAACATATCATCCCTTTATTCTACAGAGTCATATTGCATTTACAAATATGTAATGTGATGTGTAAACCCTAAAATCAGTTTCCTAAAACAATGTTTATCATAATCAGTTGTAATTTTTCAAATAAAATGCATATTTTTGCCTTTTTTTTCACCCTTTGTTCTATTTCCCCTCACAAGTTAGGAAAAGCAGAATTTTCAGATCAGCACAGCAGTGTAGGTATATGGGAATTCTAACATACAATAAAATGAAGCCACTGGGTCAGCATGACACCTATTTCAGAAGATCAACAACTGTTTTGTTTCTCTAATAATAACTTTGCTTTAAAAGTCAACAAATACTGTTTAATTTAGAGGGACTCTAATTGTGTGCAATGCTTACCTTACTCCCTGGTCTCACAGATTGTCTTCCCACCAGATGACCATTTAACCAAAGCTGCTCCTTCTTGCCAGTCATGCAGCTGCCTGTCCCCGATGTCATCATGTACAATGCATGCAATAATAATGATGTTGAGTGCCCACCCACATTCCTGGGCTATCAGCAGGGGAGAAAGACCAGGAGTGTTGGCGAAAAACCAGAGAAGAGGAGGATCAGGGCTGCTCTGTGCAAAACCATTGCACAGAGCAGGTATGACATGTTTTTTATTTTTTAAATTAACTTTTACAAACACTTTCAGCTAATTTGAAACATATGTGCAGGAGACTGAGAAGTAAGGAACATTGTTTTTTCAGCCATTGTCATATGGTGATTTACAAGTGCTCTGTGATAGGGAGTCAGCTTGCTTATCCTGCTGTACCTTCAATTCTCCAAAAGTGTCATTTTTCAGGTGCCAGCTTAATGTGACATGGGAGATGACATCTGTTTACTCCTGATGAACTCTACCTCATTATAGGAACTTTGCTGTGATTATTATTTAACCACTTGCCCCCCTCAATATAGCAGAATGACGGCGGCAAAGTGGTTGTGATATCCTGACCGGACGTGATCAGGATAACACAGCCGGCGTGTGCCCACGTGGGTGCACAACATGGGGGCACGCAACTCAGCGATCGGAGGTGCTGTGTGTCAGTCTGACACACAGCAACTCTGATCATGGTATGGAGCCTCTGACAGAGGCTTCTTACCACGTGATCAGCTGTGACCAATCACAGCTGATCATCGTGTGAACCAGCAAATGGCGGTAAACGGTTTTCCTTGGTTCACGCTGCAGGGAGAGCTGATCGGTGGCTCTCCCTGTCAGAGGGGGGTCTGTACTGATAATCAGCGCATTGTTTATCAGCACAGCCCCCATCAAAATGTGCCAATCAGTGCCCAACACCTGCCAGCCTATCCCCTAATAAATGCCTGTCAGTGCTCACAACAGTGCTGATCAGTACCCAAAAAATTGCCAATCAGTGCCCTATCAGTAATGCCTGTCAGTGCCCCAAAGTGCCAATCAGTGCCACTCTGTAATGCCTGTCAGTAGCTCCTCATCAATGCTGCCTATCCAGTGACGCCTATCGGTGCCATCTATCAGTGCCGCCTATCAGTGCTCATCAGTTTTTTTTTCTTTAAATTGTCTGTCTTTTTTTGTCAATAGGGCAAAAACAAAAAACTGCAGAGGTGATCAAATACCACCAAAAGAAAGCTCTATTTGTGGGAAAAGGGAATAAGGCTTTCTAGGCCCCCCTTTTCCTCATGGGATAACTGCAGCAGAGAAGTTTCAAGATCACCTTGCAGGGTAGAGGGGCTCGTGTTGGGGTGAGCCTTGTAACTGCCTACGTGGGGAGCCTGGAAACTAGGAAGGGAAAGAAGTTTCCAGAACCCTCAGGAACCTCTATATATAGGGGGTCCTGACTGGATTTGTGGCCAGTCGCCGTGGAAGCTTTTAGCTGTAGGAGCTGTGTTTTTGTGAGCTTTCAGTTCCTTACCTTGGACGGCATGGAGGCTTTGCTGAGTCAGCTTTTGGAGCGGGCTGAGGCAGAGGGTGGCGAAGGCTGGATCCGAAGATGTCTGTCGCTCCCTCTGGCAGCTGAGTTTGCGGAGGGCAGCACCATGAACTCCCTCATGGAAGAACCAACGGCTGAGGAGGGTGAGGTGCTCATGACTGACTTCACAGAAGTTTCGGGAGGAAGAGAAGACTCGCGTGAGGTCATGGTTCGGGGTCAGCAAAGCGAAGCTGACGAAGGTGAAATCATTAAGGCGGCAGGGCGATCCACGAGAAAGAAGGGACAGAAAAGATCTTGCAGCCCAGAAGCTCCCTCTGTCAGTAATGGAGGGAAGTCAACATCAGCCGGAAAGACAAAGGAAGTCGTTATCAGCCCTCAAAGGGCAGAGACACAGCAAACAAGGTCTCGCCCGGTGACACGAATTGGGCAGCTGCCAGTTCATCAGCCGGCAACAACAGGGCGGTGTGATGCGCCTAATTCAGCTAGATGTGGGTCCCCAGGCTTGGTCACAGCTGGGAGGTCAAATAATGTCATTTTGTCAGGTGTTCATGTCCCTATGGTGACAGGGCAAGCATCTGGTACTATAGGTTAGTCTGAACAATTGTCTGTGTTATCTTCATTATCTTCTACTCTCTAATGCCGCATACACACCATCACTTAATGTGATGAAAAAAAACGACATTTTCTGTGAAGTAAAAAACGACGTTTTTGAAACTTCAATTTTCAAAGACGAAGTTGCCTACACACCATCGTTTTTCTCACAATGTTCTAGCAAAGCGAGGTTACGTTCCACCACGTTTTTCCATTGAAGCTCGCTTCATAAGTAGCTTCTGGGCATGCGCGGATGAAAAAACGTAGTTTTAAACGACGTTTTTGCTACACACGGTCAATTTCTGTGAAGTAAAAGACGACGTTTTGAAAAACGACACATAAAATTGAAGCATGCTTCAATTTTTTTTGGTCGTTTTTTTAGAAGACATAAAACGACGTTTTCCCCCACACACGGTCAATTAAAGTGACGTTTTTAAAAACGTAATTTTTTTTCATCACATAAAGTGATGGTGTGTACGCGGCATTACAGTTGGCTTCTAGAGTGGTACCAAAAACAGCGGTATCAGATGATTCTGCTGCAGCAGCTTCTGTATGGTCTTCTAATCTGAGTAAAGTAAGTGATCAATTTAATACACAAATGGATACAGCTGTTTATTCTCAGTCACACCAGAGTAATGTTTTATCACATAAAGTTCCTGAATGTTTTGGTAAAGAAGCAATGCCTTGCACATTGTCACCATTAGGTTTCCATTTAAACAGTAGTTCTAAAGACAAAATATGGCGTGGTGAGTTGATTGATTTATTAGCTTTATTACCTTCACAAAAAGAATATTACTCACGCATTGAGAAAGAAAAAAATGATATTCACGCATTGAGAAAGAAAAAAATGATGAGGATAAGAAGAGACCAATTGCAAGAACGTTTAATAATTGGCTTCAAGCATTTTCTATTTATGCGAGCGTCACATGCAAAAGATTTCCGGAGTGGAGTCCGGGACTTTTTCAAAATGTGGATGTAATACTAGAAGCGTACAGAACTTTTGCAGGTTTGACATGGTACTTTTACGACTAATCTTTCAGGCAGAAAAAATCGGTACACCCCTCGATTCAGTGGGGCCAAAAAGACGTTGGGCTTTGGTTTAATTTATTTATACCACAAAGACCAATGGCGCCCCGTTTGAATAACACTTTGCCTTCAACTTCTACCGGTTCATATAGAAAAGGCATTTGTTTTTCGTTTAACGATACGCAATGCAAATGGCCTAATTCTTGTAGATTTAGGCATGAATGCACTTTTTGTTCGGGTCCGCATCCGGTCATTAAATGTTTTAAAAAGCCTGCTATAACTCCGCAGCAGCCAGCCAATGATTCCTTTCTTAAAAGCTATCACCCCAGTGATATTGCAAAACATGGAACCGTGGCTACGGTTGTATCCCGACCAGGAGACAGCTCAAATGCTCATTGAAGGTTTTAAGGTCGGTTTCAAATTGCCTACTTACCCTGGTTTTGGGTGTACTTTTACAAAAAATCTAAAATCAGTTGATGAATAAGCTCCAATAGTGAAGGTTATACTCCATAAAGAGCTTCAAGAAGGTAGGATATCTGGACCGTTTAATTCCCCGCCTTTTGAGAATTTTCGTTTGTCTCCTTTAGGTATTGTACCAAAAAAAGATGTAGGAAGTTATAGGTTGATTCATCACTTATCGTACCCTCAGAATCATTCTCTCAATGATCAGATTGGGGAGGAATTGTGCTCAGTCTCTTACATGTCTTTTGAGGAAGCCATTAGCATGTTGCTGAAAGTAGGTTGTTCTGCGTTGATAGCTAAGGCGGACATAAAATCAGCCTTTAGGCTCCTTCCAATCCACCCAGATAGTTTTAGTTCACTAGGTTTTCAATTTGAAGGCCAATATTTTTTCGATAGGTGTCTCCCGATGGGATGCTCTCTTTCTTGTTACTACTTTAAGAGTTTTTCATCCTTCATTGAATGGGTAGTGTTCAAATCAGCGCGCAATAAGCATGTTTTACACTACCTTGACGATTTCCTGTTCTTGGGTCCAGCTGGATCTGATCAGTGTTCATCGTTATTAAATTCCTTTTTTTGAAATATGTAAAAATTTTAAAGTCCCCTTAGCTCATGACAAGACGGTTTTCCCTACCACGTGCTTTGAATTTTTAGGTATCACTATTGATACAGAGACAATGTAATTTAGGCTACCCCAAGAAAAAATCAAAAAGATGTGTAGTTTAATTTCTAGTATTCTACTGACAAAAAAAGTTTATATAAAAAACATTCAGTCTTTATTGGGCTTACTTGCTTTTGCTAGTGGTGTACTTCCTATGGGTCATATTTTTTCAAGGAAACTTTATATGTCTATTTCTGGGTTTAAAAACCCGTACTCCCATGTTAGGGTGTCCAGCGAAATTAAAGGGTCACTAAAGGAAATTTTTTTTTTTGCTGAAATGACTGTTTACAGGGCATAGAGACATAATAGTTAACTGATTCCTTTTAAAAATGATTAAAAATAGATAAAAAAACAATCATATAATGTGCCTGCAGTGTAGTTTCGTTTTTGCTGTTGTTTCCTGGTTCTCTGATGTACAGAGAGCCACTAGAGGGCAGTCAGCCAATAGAGAGCAGTGATACTTTGTCTAAAACTCCTCAGCACCAATCCAGTTTAGTTTTACTCACACCTCCTTGATTAGTGACCACCGTGAGAAATCTCCCAGTACTGTGGTCATCAGGAAACAGGCAACCAGGAAGTGTCCAGAACAGAGAGGATTTACAGCAACATGAAAGCAAAAACGAACAATGAGGACATGAAACCAGGACTGCAGCAAGGTAAAGGAAGCTATTTAGATAAAAAAAAAAATTCCTTTAGTGACCCTTTAAAGAAGACCTGTTAGTCTGGCAAAATTTTTTAGTCTATTTCAATAGCCGATCGGTATGGCAAGAGGAATTTATTTTGGATCAGGAATTTCAGTTACTCACTGATTCTGCTGGGTCTCTAGGTTTCGCTGCCATATGGCAGACCCATTGGTGTGCGGAGCCATGGCCGTTAGATTGGAAGCTGAAGGGTTTGTAAAAAAACAGTTTTTTATTAGAACTGTTTCCAATTATTGTGGCTATAGAGATTTGGGGTGAACACTTTCAGAATAAGAGACTTCTGTGTAGTACAGACAATAAAGGTGTTTTATATGCAATTAACTGCCTCTCATCGAAGTCCAAGGCAGTAATATTTTTTTTGCGTTATTTGGTTTATAAATGTTTATCTCTAAATTTATGGGTGAAAGCTAAATATGTTCCAGGAAAAGAAAATGTGATAGCTGATGCTCTTTCCAGATTTCAATTTGATCGTTTTTTCCATCTTTTTCCGGAAGCGGACGGGATGGGAACTGCATGCCCTCAGCAGCTTTGGAACATTCTTTAGTTTCGAACAACATAATTAAATCCTTGGCTCCCTCAACTTGGTGCGTGTACAGAACTGCATGGTGGCACTGGCAGTCTTTCCTTACTTCAGTGCACCACAATATGTGGGATTTTTCTGAACTGGTACTAGGGTTTTCGAATGGTTTGATGGCCAAGAACTACTCTTGGTCCCACATAAGCAAAACATTATCGGGTGTATCCTTTTTTCTAAAAAATGAATTCGTTGCCATCCTGTTTTAAATTCTTTTCGGTTTGTCAAGCACTGAAGGGTTACAGAAAAGATACGTATTCAGTAGACAAGAGAAGACCTATTACGCCCGAAATTTTGTTAAATCTCTCTAAGGTTTCTGATCTGGTTTGTTTTTCCCCTTGTGAGACCAACCTTTTCAAAACCGCATTTTCGGTCAATAAATCTTTGCGTCAGCTAAATTTGGGGGATGAAAAAATATTATCCCATTAATTTCGCATTGGAACAGCTACAGAAGCAGCTAGGTTAGGTTTAGACAATAGTAGGATTAAGCAGTTGGGTAGGTGGAAGTCGGATGCGTTCAAATTATGTGAGGCCTAACAATTTGTTTCGGATCAATTGCAGGTGTTCAACGTATTGTATAGATCATTGGACACACTTATCTTTTGGGCGCAAAGAAGAGCATCATCCTGAGTTTATTCTGAATTATTGGATCCTAACCTTTTTTCTATTTGTTGGCACAGTAAAAGAGGCATGGTTTGGGATGAACTGTTGTCCGAGTTGGGATCTATGGCTTACAGTCATCCGATTCCAGACATCCTGATAATTCATCTTGGAGGAAACGACATAGGCAAACAAAACACTTTGAATTTAATTTTTCAAATTAAACATTTCATTCGGCTCATTAAAGCTATGTATCCCGGCTCGGTTATAGTTTTCTCCGAAATCATCTCAAGACTAAAATGGTTGAGATTTGCAGTTTTTCGCCCTTTTGAAAAAAATAAGAAAGCGTATAAATGGGGTGGTCGAGAAGTTTATGTCCCTGGTTTTATTGTTTCACTTTAACCACTTCCATACCACGCCTATTCTGGCACTTCTCTCCTTCATGTAAACATTATATTTTGTTCCTGGAAAATTACTCAGGATCCCCAAACATTATATATATTTTTTTAGCAGACACCCTAGGGAATAAAGTGGCTGTCATAAAAAAATTATTTCCAACGGTATTTGCGCAATAATTTTTCAAACGCCTTTTTTTTGCCCAAAAAAAATGGTTTCATGAATTAAAAAATAACAAAACAGTAAAGTTAGTCCAATTTTTGGGATAATGTGAAAGACGATGTTACACCGAGTAAGTAGATACCTAACTTGTCACGCTTTAATATTGCACACACTCATGGAATGGCACCAAACTTCGGGACTTAAAAATCTCCATAGGCGACGCTTGAATTTTTTTTACAGGTTACCAGTTTAGAGTTACAGAGGAGGTCTAGTGCTAGAATTATTGCTCTTGCTCTAATGCAGTGTTCCCCAACCCCCGGTCCGCGGCCAAATGGCGGGCCGTGGCCTATTTGCAGCCGGGCCGCGAAGGCAAGCAGAGAAATGACATCTCTCGCCGCCCGCAACACGGCACTTCCGCCCACACAGCGGGGCTGCTATACTGTGGCTTGATTGGTTACAGGCCGCTCTGGGGGCGGGATCAGCTAACGTCACTCGTCTCCATGACGATGATGTCAACAACATTGCCGCAAAACCGCCCCTTTCGTTGACCCGCGGTATACACACACACAGCCTCCCTGCACATTGACGTCAGACGCCCTTTACGCTGGGAGCCCAGCACAGGAGCGTCGCTGGTTGCCTGGACACCACCACTGTGATACAGCAGCGTGGCTAGGAATCGCCGCTCGTTTTGAATCTTCCCTGCACTGGCGCCGATCCAATAGAGCAGCACATACAGATGTCCCTCGGCAGCCGGAACCATCACTTAGTGACTGCGGTCACGTTTCAGGTACAATTTAGGCCTGCTTAAATATGCCTTTTTCCTGACAACCTCTTTTATGATATTGCTTTGTGTCACTTATGTTAACATACTAATGCATTTAGGTGATTTTTACTGTTATCTGGGGGGATTTAAGACCGGTGACATGGATAATAGCAATCCACACCTGGTAGCCATTTCCTCGAAAAATTGCCTGCGAAAAGACCCCCCCGGGCCTTGGCCCGATTCTATTCCACAACGCCGGTCCTCGGTGCCAAAAAGGTTGGTGACCACTGCTCTAATGCACGCGTCAATACCTCACATGTGTAGTTTGAACAGCGTTTACATATATGGGCGGGACTTACATGCACGTTCGCTTCTGAGTGCGAGCTACAAGGGACCGGGGCGTTTTTTTTTTTTAAATGATTTTTTTTTAGTTTTGCACTTTTTTTTCCTTTTTTTTTTTTTGATCACTTTTATTCCTATTATAAGGAACTTAAACATCCCTTGTAATAGGAATAGTGTGTGACAGGTCCTCTTTATGGAGAGAGGCGGGGTCAATAAGACCCCACATCTGTCCTCCAGGCTGGAAAGCATGAGATCGGAAAAAAAAACACTGATCTCATGCTTTCAGCCGCAATCATGTTCGTTCAGCACAGTGGTGTAGTGGATAGCACTTTCACCTAGCAGCAAAATAGGTCGCTGGTTCGAATCCCGCCCGTGACATCTGCCTGGAGTTTGCATGTTCTCCCTGTGCCTGTGTGGGTTTCTTCCCACAATCTAAAAACATGCTGTAAATCGGATCCTGTCTAAATAAGCCCTAATATGCAGTAGTATATTTAGGTTTTGTGCTGCCCTAGGCCTGACTAAACTTCTGCACCTCCTAATAGAAAAATTACCCACCCCTTCCTGTCAAGGCCACACCCTGTTTTTTTATGACCCGCCCCGAAATTTTCAGGGGGGGACACACTAGTTCTGAGGGGGATGGGGGGGGCATTGGATTCCCTTAATTTGCATAGTTTTTCTCTCACTTCCTGTTTGGCTATGGGGCAGGAAGTGAAGGAAAATTTCCACAATTGGACAGGGATGGTACAAAATAAACTGACAGGGGCTATAACCCTCCCTCCCTCGCTTACTCTATCCAAAATGAAAAAACAAAAAGTGTTGATTATAGTTCTACTTTAAGCACAAATTTCTGATAATTTTATTGAGAGGACTAAGAAAATATAACCATGCCAATAGGCCAGGATACAGCGTTGCTAATATGTATGAATCAACAAGGGAAGAGGCGCCTCTGGGTGTAGTAGTTTAAAACACAATTTTAATATAAGCACAGGTAATGGTCACTCACATTTTAGAAGTGACAGATGTAAAAAAGTTCCCAGGAAGGGAAGGGTGTCATCTGGCCGTCGCTCACTTCCTGGTCCTGCTGGAGCGCTGTGTGGTGAGATTAAGGCCCCTTTCAGACTGGGGCGGGAGCTGCGGTGGCGGTATAACGCCGCTAAAAGTAGCGGCGCTATACCGCCGGGATTGCCGTGGAAATCAGCCGCTAGCAGTGCGGTATTAACCCCCGCTAGCGGCCGATAAAGGGTTAATACCGCCCGCAATGCGCCTATATAGAGGCGCATTGCGGGCGGTATTGCCGCGCTTCCCATTGTTTTCAATGGGAAGGAGCGGTGAAGGAGCGGTATACACGCCGCTCCTCTCACCGCTCCAAAGATGCTGCTGACAGGAGATTTTTTTGTCTCCCGCCAGCGCATCGCCTCAGTGTGAAAGCCCTTCGGCTTTCACATTGAGGTAGCTGGGCAGGAGTTTTTCAGGCGGGATAGCAGCGCTATTTTTAGCGCTGTACCGCCTGAAAAACTCCTCAATGTGAAAGGGGCCTAACTTTCCATCGCTGGTGAAGAGAAGCCGGCTGCGATTAGAGGTCCTCAAACCGAGGCTTGGAACGCTGATGGACAGCAGGCGGAGGATGATGATGTCACCGGGTATGCAATGCGTTTCTGAGTGGTCAGGCAGCGTATGACGCGGCTGCCGCACTCCTTTCTCTTATAGAATTGGAACATGGTTCCCCTCTGATGGCAGCCCTGAGAGTGTGTACCCCCATCAAACTTTACAGACTTTTTTACCCCTCTTGTCAGACTCTGTAATTTATTGCTTGCTGACACTGCCCATCTTGTGTGTACCTACGGTGCTGATTTGATGCCTGATGCATTGGTTTTACTGCACGTCTTTTACTTGTTTTGTCTAATATGTATGAATGTGTGTTAGGGACCCCCACAAACACCACCCAATGTTAAATAAACAATTTTCTTCATTTGCAGATAAGTATCATCCCTTCCTCAGAGACCTTAGCAGCAGTACAAGCAACTTCCTGTAGGGGCGTGATGTCCTGTGTGCTGGCCACCGCTTTCCGAGAACCACATATGCGCATATACAATACACGGTGGTCGCACATCTACGTGCAGGAACATAATTTTTAGGGAAAGTAAAGCAGATGCAGATCTCCAGGATCGGACTAACAAATGTTTCTAGTGAAAGGTAACTGGTGTTTTCTGTTAAACAAGGGCTAGATGGGCCATTGACATGCATCACAGTTGATCTGAGGAATGTGTCTTTGCAAATTAAAAATAAATGAAATCCTTTCTTTTTACTTGGGGCTAGAGTGCAGAGGGATTAAAAGTCTGCTAATTTTTTGGGGATGTCTGCACCCCTGATAGGGTGAAGACACCTCCCAAATTTTGTCACTTTCTACTTCAAACTCATTCACTTCCTGTCACATAGCCAAACAGGAAGTGAGGGTAAAACCTTACTAATGACTTTTCTTGGGGACACACAGATCAATCTAAATAGTTTCCTATTGTGTAAAGTGCACTCCAGCATTTTGCTGTGTACACCCCAAATTATTAGGGATCTTGGACTTTGGGGTCCATTCACTAAAGGCAAATCCACTTTGCACTACAAGTGGACAAGCAAGGAAGAAAGGAACAACAACAAAAAAAACTTTGCTTCTAAATGATTGGATGTTAAAATCATCAGTGCTTCCCCTCTGATTTACAGCGACTACGCTTGTACTGTAGAGTTGCTTTGCCTTTACTAAACCCAAAACGAACTAATCATTTGGGGTGTACACAACAAAGTGCTGGAGTGCAATTTGCTTAATGGGGACACTATTTAGATTGACCTGTGTGTCCCCAAGAAAAGACATTGGTAGGGTTTTAACCTCACTTCCTGTTCAGCTGTGTGACAGGAAGTGAAGCCAATTTTAAGAAAAGGGACACAAAGCCCAACCCAAAAAACACAAGCAGGGGTTCTAACACTCACTTGGCTTCCCTTAAACACCCACAATTAGAATAGGATTGCCTTACGCTAGATTTAAGCACAGTGCTGTAAATCAGCACTTCAAGCCTGTCCGCCAATACCCCCCCCCCCCCCCCCAACAGGCCATGTTTGCAGGTTTTCCTTTATCTTGCACATGTGCTTTAAAAGACAGTCTGGACAGCAATTCTTGATAAGATAAATCCACAAAACATGTCCTGTCGGGGGTACTTGAGGACTGAGGCTGAGAGCCACTGTAGTAAAAAGGAAAAAATACTTACCGCTCTGTATTTTTCCTTTCCTGGTGACCATCCATGGCAGCACACAATCCATGCATGAAGGCACCAGGAAAGGAGCTTCGAGACAAAAATCAAACACGTTTTGTTTTGCCAATCAGCCTATTTCAGCTGCAGCTGTCAAAATCTGTAGCATAAAAAAGTAACAAAAAACAAACTTCAAAATTTGAAAGTAATTTTATTGGACAACAAAACAAGGAAAGCAAAAACAAACAAAAAATAAAACAAAAATAAATGAATATAAAAAAATAAAAATAAACATAGGTTCATTTGAGACAGTAAACAGAATATGGTTTATGCTTTGGAAATTTACAGGATAAATAGACCCACAGACATTAATTAGTCACAACATCTTGAGAAAGATTTAGCAAAATAATGCAGCACAGACAATTACATCAAAGTGAACACCCTAAAAACAATATACATTGACAACCTCACAAATATTTCAGGCGAAGATAGCCCCCACCCAAAATAAATAAATAAACCAGTCAAAAAAAACCTAATCAAAAACATATCTGTTTTGCAAAGACATAAATAAAATAGGCATTCAATAAGGACACACAAATATAATCTTGCCAGCCGGCCCCACACACACTCTTGGCTCTTTTCAGGGCAAGGTAAGAAATGCTCTATGCAAGCTTTATATAACATAGATAAATAGGGTAGGGGGCGCTAAGTGCAAAATTGAATAAAATTAAATATATGTTAACCCTAAATAACAATAATATATGATAACCTTTACAGATTAAATGTTACATCCGTGCATAGCATGTGCAATTCATGCAAAAAACAAAAAGTGAAAAAACAGAATATAACAAAATAAAATAAACCAGTCCCAACAACAAGTGCATTCAATGCTTGCCAATTTTCACACTTGCAAATGTGCAAAAAATATATAAAAGTCTGTTTAGTTGCTGAAAGAAGAGATCCGTGTTTACATAGCCTTCACCATAGCGTTATGTGTAACACCCAACGTGATTGAGTAAAGGTGGCTCCTTACCAACTCCCGTTGACTCTTTAACTAAAAAGAAGTCAAATGAGCTTTAGGGGAACCCTGTCCCATGCGGTCAGATGTCGATCTCACAGTCAGTTTGTTCGGAGATATATAAACCAAGAGAGAGACCACAATAGTGTGATACCTTTTTAAATGATTAAAATTTCATATTCCATAAATAAAAAAATATTATTAGCCAGATGGTAGCGTGAGTGGTGTACGCCACTCACGCTACTACGCTACTACGCGCTTCCGGGTCTCGCTGGTTGTCGGAATTCACACGCTGACACGCACGCTTTCTTGCTGGCCGGACTGTCATCGCTTGACTGCACCGATTGACCGCAACGGAGATCCTCTCATTCCACCTATCCATGCCCACAGCCTCAGTGCCGGGATTGTGGCACTGTTTCTAGTAAGAGGCCATCTGGCTAATAATATTTTTTTATTTATGGAATATGGTGCTTCGCCGGGCTCTCCCGTGCCATCGGAGGCCCGGAGAACGAATCATCCACCGCCGAATGAGGAGCATAGAGATTTAAAAACATAAACAAAGCTGCAATCGCGGCTGAAAGCATGAGATCAGTGTTTTTTTTTTTTTTTATCTCATGTGTTTCAGCCTGGAGGACAGATGTGGGGTCTTATTGACCCCGCCTCTCTCCATAAAGAGGACCCGTCAAACACTATTCCTATTACAAGGGATGTTTAGGTTCCTTGTAATAGGAATACAAGTGATAAAAAAAAGTGCAAAAAGAAAAAATATTACGTAAAAAAAATAAATAATGAAAATGCACCTGTCCCTAGTAGCTCGCACTCAGAAGCGAACACGCATATAAGTCCCGTCCACATATGTAAACGCCGTTCAAACCACACATGTGAGGTATTGACGCGTGCGTTAGAGCAAGAGCAATAATTTTAGCACTAGACCTCCTCTGTAACTCTGGTAATCTGTAAAAAAAAACAAGTGTCGCCTATGGAGATTTTTAAGTCCCGAAGTATGGCGCCATTCCATGATTGAAAAAAGGATATAGGTGTCACCTAAATATGTACGCAAAAAACAAAGTCTCACCACATCCCTAAATTAGAACTAATTTGTATACCCATTCCATGAGTGTGTGCAATATTAAAGCGTGACAAGTTAGGTATCTGTTTACTCGGTGTAACATCATCTTTCACATTATCCCAAAAATTGGGCTACCTTTACTGTTTTGTTATTTTTTAATTCATGAAACCGTTTTTTTTTGGGCAAAAAAAAAGGTGTTTTAAGAATTATTGCGCAAATACCATTGGAGATAAAACGTTGCAATGACCACCACTTTATTCCCTAGGTTGTCTTCTAAAAAAAATTAAAAAATAAGAGTAATTTTCTAGTAAAAAAATATGATGATTTTTACATGGAGAGAAGTTCTAGAATAGGCGTGGTATGGAAGTGGTTAAATAAAATACCGGCATGGGTTTCTGTTACAATGATCACTACGCACCAAATTTTTTAAAAAAACGGCGTGAGTTCCCCTTCAGGAGCATATCAGGCCCTTAGGTTTGGTATGGATTGTAAGGGGGAACACCTACGCCGAAAAAACGGCGTGGGGGTTCCCCCCAAGATCCATACCAAAACCTTATCCGAGCACACCGCCTGGCCGGACAGCAATGGGGACGAGCGAACACCCCCCTCCTGAGCCGTACCAGGCCGCATGCACTCAACATGGGGGGTGGGTGCTTTGGGGCAGGGGGGGCACTGGGCCCCCCACCCCAAAGCACCTTGTCCCCATGTTGATGAGGACAAGGGCCTCTTCTCGACAACCCTGGCCGTTATCGGAATCTGGGAGACCCCTTTATTAAGGTGGCCCCCAGATACCGGCCCCCCACCCTATGTCTTCTCCTCCGCTGTCTTCTCTGTTCCCCTTTCTGCCGGGCTCCACCGCGGGGGCCCGGTCTTTTCCGCTGTCTTGTTCCGTCTTCTCTTCTAGCAATGTTGACACGATGAGCTCTCCCGCTGTAATGCCGTGTGAGCGTGGCATGATGGGAATGTGATGTCACAAAGGGTGGGGTCGCCGGGTCGCATCACCCAGTGACCACGCCCCATGCCTATATAAGTCGTTGTGCAACGCTCACAAGTCCGGGCCTACCCCCTCCTTGTAAAAGAGCTTAAAGAAGAAAGGGGGGGGGGGGGTCCGGCAGAAGACCCCCCAGCTGACTAATAAATTACTTCAAAAATCTGTGTAGTGTGTTTTTTAAACTTAACATTTTCCCCCCAGGTGAATGGGTAGGGGTACGATGTACCCCATACTCATTCACATAGGGTGGGGGGCCGGCATTTGGGGGCCACCATATTAAAGGGGGCTCCCAGATTCCGATAAGCCCCCGCCCGCAGACCCCGACAACCAATTGCCAGGGTTGTCGGGAAGAGGCCCTTGTCCCCATCGACATGGGGACAAGAGTGCTTTGGGGTGGGGGCGCAGTGCCCTCCTGCCCCAAAGCACACACTCCCCTATGTTGAGGGCATGCGGTCTGGTACGGCTCAGGAGGGGGGGGGGCACTCGCTCGTCCCCTCCCCCATTCCTGTCCGGCCAGGCGGCGTGCTCGGATAAGAGTTTGGTATAGATCTTGGGGGGAACCCCCACGCCGTTTTTTCGGCGTAGGTGTTCCCCCTTACAATCCATACCAAACCTAAGGTGAACCGGCGTGCGTGATTGTCCGAATTTGCCGCTCGCGCATGCGCAGTACGCAAATAAACCTCCCGCAGGTTTAAATGTACTAGCGGGCGCAGCCGCTCGTTTTCACAAAAGTCACTTTCACTTTCAATTTGGCCCGTAAATGTTAAACAAACACATGTCACTACACTTCCCCACATCATCCCACCCCCCCCCCCCCAATAAACTCACTCCCAAACACTTTTTCATTTTACATTTCTAAATGCTGTGCGCCAGGTCCATAGGGGTGCACCATGCGCCCCCTCCTGGGCACACTCGGCATTATAGTAAATAGAGAATTGTGCTGCTTTGGCAGCGCATTCCTTTAGTAAATGCCAAAACAGCTGTTGCTCCAGCCTTTGCTCCATTAATCCAGCCTTTGCCCCAGTGTGTTGAGTTATTTTGAGGGGACAGCAAATTTACACTGTTATACAGGCTGTACACTCACTACTTTACATTGTAGTAAAGTATAATTACTTCAGTGTTCTCACATGAAAAGATATAATAAAATATTTTCAAAAATGTGAGGGGTGTACTCACTTTTGTGAGATACTGTACATTTCAAAACTTTGGTGGATGGAACAATTCACTTTAACCTCTCTATCTAAGTTAAAGAAAAACTTTGCTATCCTCCTATGTTTTCTCCATCTTACCTTTTTCCCTCATGCAACACACAGTTCACAAACTCATCTGTCGTGGATCCTGTGCCACCATCTTCATTGCTGATGTCATCAGGAGCCAGCTGCCTCTTCTTGGTTTAGAGGTCAGGTCTGCCCTTTTCTGGCCACTGTATGGAGCCTGAAAATTCTGGTATATGTGAGGTGCATATCCTAGGAGGTGTCAGAGCTAGGGTTGCCACCTCATCCCTTTAAAACAGAACACTTATGAATTACACAGGTTCTGAGGCTAATTTAATTTAGATAAGGCTCCACTTGAGTTCAATTACCACCTTAATCAGCCACAGAACCTGTGTAATTCATATGTGTTCTGTTTTAAAGGGATGAGGTGGCAACCCTAGTCAGAGCAGAGGTTGTGGACGGGGTCTACTGTGCCCATTATCATGAGGTAACACCTCGCCCAAAGTCGTGCTCACGAAAGGGACAGAAGTGATGTCTAGTGTACCTGCCCAGCTAAGAATAATAACCAGGAAGAGCTTGCAGGGGGCTTTTAGATAGAACAGGCTACATGTTTACCCCTTATTCCCCTTTCCCTTTCTGTTATTCCTGAAAACTACATCAATAAAAACATTGAATGAAGAACAGGCTATGGTAGTAGAACATTTTGAGGTAGTGATAGGCAATAAAGGGAGTTTTTGTTCAGATGCCCATCCCCACCTCCCCCAGTAGCCTCGTTAAAAGCAACAAAATACACCTCATATTTTTACCAGTGAGAACTGTCATATGGCAGTTTACATAGAGACACTCCAAAGTTCGCCTTCTCTTGTGCCAGCTAGTACACGGCACTCATTCTGTACTGATGTACCGCCAAGGACTGATGATGAAACTGATTACAAGGAAACTCAAACAGTTTCATCATTAAATTCTAGATTTGTTTATTTTTTTTCCTTGGGCTCCTTTGCCTCATTTAAATACTTTTTTTTTAAGTAAATGAGAAAGAATGAAATGGAAAAACAAAGTGACTAAAGGAAAAACAAACAGTTTCTTCATGGTTTCGACGTAGCCTCACTTCCATTGGACAGACTGTGGGAGTTGGCTTTGTTTTGACTGAGAGAGAGAGAAAATGAACTTTCAGGTTACACAGAGAGTGTATGTAGCACACATTAAAAGAGAAGTTTGGGTTTCTATAAAATAATACCTAGGTGGATGTATTTATTATTAATAATAATAATAATAATAATACCGGGAAAAAAATACTTTTTTTTATTTTTTTTTAACATACTGTCACTAGTCAGTATTCCTGATCACCACCACACCAGTCATATGACACTGTACTGCAATGATGACAGTATGTGGAAAACAAATGTGAAAAAAAAAAAATGTATTTAATTTCTTTATTTTCAAACAAAAATTGTGAAAAGAAAATTACAACTTTAAAAAAACCTCACAATACCTCTTACTAAATACCTTGAACTGTCTAATTTTCAAAAATGGGTCATTTGGGGAGTATTTGTATTGTCCTGACATTTTAGGGCCTCTGGACATGAAATAGGCCGTCAGTACATCAGGACTCATCAATTTTCAAATATACTGTTTATACCATAGTTTGTAGACTCTCTCTATACTCTATATACAGTATATTAGCAGACAATGGCGATTAAAAGTCCTGATCTAGTAGTTCGCACACAGTTTGAAAAATAGATGTATAGAATAGACTCCAATGTGGCCCTTTATCAAAACCCCCCCTACCCTGCTTGGGAGAGGAATCTGGGCATGGATCCTAAAGTGAAGGAGTGGCGATCCACTCACACATACACAAGGACATTATGAATGTTGCCCTAATCGAGGCAGGGTACAAGGTGCTTGTGGGATGGTACTTGGTACCGGAACGCCTTTCTAAGATGTATCCAGATTCGTCACCCTCCTGTTTCCTAGGTTCCGTTCTCCATATGTGATGGACCTGCTTCAAGGTCCAGGTGCTTCTGGATATGGGTATGTTCCTTAATCTCAGTCACTATAGTCAACATTACAAAAAACCCTTGAATCGCACTAATCAACTAACCCGTGGAAAACATCCAGAGATCCACACAGACTCTAATATACTACATGTTCCTGACAGCTAAAATAGCTACTGCTTGGAAAAGCCCTGTGATTGATTTAGCAAAAGCTCACCTGGATCATGTTACATGAAAAACTAGTCAGTGTACTGTGGGATAAAAAAATCCCTATTTGAAAAAGTATGGACCCCCGGGCTTTCTTATCCACAGGTTCTGGACATCTAATGTCATTATCGGATTGGTGTTCAGATGGGTTTCAGGATGGGCGTGCTCTCTCTCTTTTTCCTTCTTTGTCTTCATTCTTTCCCTTTTTTTTACTTGTTCTCCTTATTCTCCTCTTCTTTTTGTTCCCTTTTCATATGTTATCTTCTGATGCATTGTCGGCCCCATAGCTGAACCTTTATACACGTTTTAAGGTACTGGCAAGGTTTTGCATATGAAAAACCATCTTAAGATATAGAATGTTGATATCCTTGTTTGTTTTTTCTTTTTCCTTTTTTGTGTTTTTTTATATTTTTCCCTATGATATCTGAATACAGATGCAACTCCAGTGTTTGATACCATAGTGGTTTCTCTTGGTCGACCACTTGGAGGTAGTTCCTCATAATTACTTATGGACTGTCCAAGGGTGAAACCCTTATCATCTTATATCTTTTAATATTGTCTCCATTTTCTTTATTGTATACTGCCTATGTTAACAGATCCATTTTGTACTGATTTGTGCTACCCAACAATACAATGCTACCCAACAATACTTCATCTTGTTGTTCAAAATCTTAGTAAAAAAAGATTGACATGGAAAATGGCAATTAAAGCGGGGGTTCACCCTATGAACGGAAATTTTTTTTTTGTTTTTTCTACTACCATAAAATCAGGCATTGTAGCGCGAGCTACAGTATGCCTGTCCCGATTTTTTTACCCCCGTACTCACCTTGTAATCGTTCATCGAAGATACCGGGGAATGGGCGTGCCTATGGAGACGGAGGATGATTGACGGCCGGCTCTGGCGCGTCACGCTTCTCCGGAAATAGCCGAAATAGGCTTGGCTCTTCACGGCGCCTGCGCATAGCCTGTGCGCAGGCGCCGTGAAGAGCCGAGACCTACTCCGGCTTTCTTCGGGGAGAGTGACGTGCCAGGGCCGGCCGTCAATCATCCTCCCTCTCCATAGGCACGCCCATTCCCCGCGGGAGCCGAAATCTACGATGTCCGATTACAAGGTGAGTCCGGGGTTAAAAAAATCGGGACAGGCATACTGTAGCTCGCGCTACAATGCCTGTCTCGATGGTAAAATCATGTGGGTGAGGGTGAACTACCGCTTTAAATACCACCAAAAGAAAGCTTTATTTGTAGCAAGGAGAAGAGGATGGGACTATAGCGGTGCTAAAGACAGATATTACATAAGAACAGTGGGCCAGATTCACGTAGAAGAGCGGCGGTGTAACGTATCATAGATACGTTACACCACCGCAATTTTTCATCGCAAGTGCCTGATTCACTAAGCACTTGAGATGAAAACCTATGCCGGGCGTGTGCCATTTAAATTAGGCGCGCTCCCGCGCCGGACTTACCGTGCATGCTCCGTTTCCGAACTCCCGTCGTGCTTTGCGCGCCGTGCCGTCATTTTTTCGAACGGCGAAGCGTGTAGCGTAATTCCGTATTCCCGGACGGCTTACGCAAACGGCGTTCATTTTTAAATTTCGACGCAGGAACGACGGCCATACTTTAGACAGCAATACGTTTGCTGACTAAAGTTAGGGCACCAAAAAAAACGACTAACTTTGCGACGGGAAACTAGACTGGCGGCGACGTAGCGAACGCGAAAAACCGTCGTGGATCGCCGTAACTCCTAATTTGCATACCCGACGCTGGTTTACGACGCAAACTCCCCCCAGCGGCGGCGCGGTATTGCACCTTAAGATCCGACAGTGTAAAACAATTACACCTGTCGGATCTTATGGCTATCTATGCGTAACTGATTCTATGAATCAGTCGCATAGATAGAACAACAGATACGACGGCGTATTAGGAGATACGCGGTCGTATCTGCTCTGTGAATCTGGCCCAGTGTGTATAAAAAAATAGATATTTAAATAGATATTTTTTTATACATACTGTTCTTATGTAAGGTTTGTCTTTAGCACCGCTATAGTCCCATCCTTTTCTCCTTGCTGCCAATAAAAACCGGGATGAGGTGTGTACTCTTATAGAATCACTCAGATCTTCTCTATTTAAAGCTTTAAAAAATGATATAAATGTAATTTGTATATAGTGTTTCATGACCAAACAATTGCCAGTTAAAGTAACACAGTGCTGAATAGCAAAATATGCCCTGGTCATGGGGGGTAAAACATTCTGGAGGTCAAGTGGTTAAATGAAACCTGTTAGGCCTCAGCAAAATACTGTTATAATCCTCTAAACCTATAATTTGTAAGATTCTGTGCTTAGATATAGGCTGGGTTGCTGCCTCCCTTGAAAATTGGAAAAATAGGGGGGTGAGTGGCACTGCCTGTTACCTGAAAAGTGAACCTTTAAAGGCGAGTCACACTTCTCAGGTTAAAGTGGAAGTGCTAAAATAAATAATTATATAATTATAACAATGGGTGTTATGTACTGGTAATATAGATATTAGAATTTCATATGTACATAATGTATGGTCAACCTAATAAACTTTAAAAAGTGCAAAAATATTGTTGTATAGTACACTTATTTAGGGCTTTAGTGCTTAAACCCTGAAGTATGCATATATATCCAAAGCACACTATAACATGGAAATTGAAAAAAAGTGAATATATAAAAAAATTAAGTGAAATTAACAAAAAATAAAACACAAAAATCAAAAATACTTTTCCACGTGTGTAGAATGTTTATAAACAGATATTTGAATTCCAGTCTTTAGTGCAAACTGCAATATTCCCAAGTGACTTGTGCAGGTAATCCCAGGTCACTTAATCAAGAATCCTGTGCAGGAAGTGAAGTGACATTCGTGCTCCCCTTCAGTTCCACACTCACCAGATCCTTGTACCCCTTTCCACATCCTCACAAACTTACTATAATTCCCCTGTCGAGTAAGTGTCACTCTCTCACTCCAAATCATTGTGTTAATAGTTTCAACCCAAGATTTGACAGTGGGTGGCATCTGGGCCTGCCACCTTAACGCAATTAACTTCCTTGCCTGGAAGAGGCATCTCAGTACCACTTCAAGGGAACTGGCTGGCACTCTATTCTCCTCTATGCTGCCTAACAGGCATGTCTTAGACTCGGCTTCTAACTTAACTTTAAAAGTTTTATTAATTATGGTAACCACCTCCTCCCAGTATCTAAATAACTTTGGGCATTTCCACATCATGTGGATAAGATTGCCTGTCGCTCTGCACCTTGGGCATTCGTCAGTACTTCTCCACCCGAGATTGAACATTCTCCTGGGGGTGTAGTATACTCTATGCAAGAGGAACAAGTGTGATACTTTCTGAGATGGGGAGATCGAAACCAATACCCCCCTCCTCAAGATCGCACTCCACTGTTCCGTGGTCATTTGACCTAAGTCTTTCTCCCATCCTGTCCTGCTCTTAATGGGGCCTGCCCTACTTATTGTTTTGGCTCCTAATCTAGAGTACAGCTCGGATATCAGGCCTTTAGTTGTTTTTGAAGAGGTTATTTTCAGGAGGGTGGGGGCTGAGGACCATACAATGGGTTGTAACCCAAACTGAGCTTGGATAGCGTGTCGGATCTGTAGATATCTGTAAAATGTTTTATTTGTTATATTAAATTCCTGTCGCAGGTCTGCGAAGGATTTCATCTGTTCTCCATTGTAAAGTTGGTTTAAACAGCTTATCCCTTGTCTCTCCCATTCTTTACATCTCTCAATGTCTTTTAAGTCTCTTACGTTTTGATTGCACCAGAGAGGGGTAAAAATTGTTATTCCCTTATAGCCCATCAATACTTTTGTTGTTTGCCACACTTTAAGGCTTAGTTTTATAGTGGGACATCTATGGACAAACGAACCAGCCTCGAGTGCCTCCACTATTGTCCTATGTGGTGCCCCTATTAGCATCAATCTACCGGAGTTTCCACCTCCCTCCAGTCCGCAGTTCGCAAGCTGTTGTAGCTGTGAGGCTAGAAAGTATGTTTTCGGGTGAGGCACTGCCATACCCCCCTCTTTAGCTGGCAACTGCATGGTCTGGAGACAAATCCTAGCTTGTCCCTTCTTCCAGATTAACTCTCTGAAGAGGGATTCTATATTTTTGAACCATTTTTGAGCTATCCAGACTGGGGAGTTATGGAGGATATAGAGTAACTGGGGTAACCATAGCATCTTTATCAGGTTACATCGTCCCGCTATGGATAATGGTAGTCTACACCAGGCGTCTCTTTTATGTTCCCATTTAGACAAAAGAGGAATTAAGTTATTTTGGACAAAGCTATTAATGTCCCTCGTGATCCATATCCCGAGATATTTCATCGTGACTACTACTTTTAATTGAGGGATTCCATGAGGTATCTGGGCACCAAGGGGGTCGATTGGCAGTAGTGCCGACTTTTCCCAATTAATGACCAATCCGGAGCATAGCCCAAACTCGCCCACTACTTTGATCACATTTTTTAACGAGGTTTCGACGTCTTCCAAAAAGAAGAGGACATCGTCCGCAAACAGTGCGATCTTATCCTCAATAGTCTGTCTGTGGAACCCCTGTATATCTTTAGTTTTCCTAATTTTAATGGCTAATGGTTCCATCGCCAAAGCGAACAGTAGGGGAGAAAGGGGACAGCCCTGTCGCGTTCCTCTCTCTAGTTGAAAAATTTCTGAAAATTCGTTGTTGATTTTAATTTTTGCTCTTGGCTGATTGTATAGCAACTTCACCCAACTCATGAACCTGGGGCCAAACCCAAATTTCTCTAGGACCTTCCATAGGTAGTCCCATTCCAGACTGTCGAAAGCCTTGGCAGCATCCAAGGCTAAGACGGCTCTAGAGCCCTCTCCCTCTGTTGGAATTTGCATATTCAGAAACACTCTCCTTATGTTGTTACTGGTTGACCTATTGGGGATAAAGCCGGATTGGTCAGGATGTATAAGCAATTGGATATACCGGTTAAGGCGTGTGGCTAACACTTTGGCCAAGATCTTGGCATCAGTACATAGGAGTGAAATGGGGCGATACGATGAAGCCTCTCTTGGATCCTTCCCCTCCTTATGCAAGACAATGATAGTAGCTTCCGTGGCACAACTTGTAATCTCCCTTGGGTTGCAGAGTTTCAGAGGATAGAGTCACAAGAGGCTTTCCATGTGCACACTACTGAGGTGTACAGACCGAGGTGTACAGAAAACTGTATATATCCTGGACGAACACACTCCACTGATAGACTATATTATACTGCAGTAAAACTGCACTGACGCACTGCAATTTACTGTGTCAAACGTGCACTAACACACAGAAATGTACTGCGTTAAACGGAAGGTAACGCACTTCAATATACAGCGTTAAACTTGCAGTAACGCACTGAGCAATACTGCGTTAAATGCAAAATAACACACTGAATTATACAGTGTTAATCTTGCAGTAACCCAATGAACTATACTGCATTAAACAGCACGTAACACACTGTAATATATGGCATTAAACTGCAGGAATGTACTGAACTATACTGCATTAAACGAAAGATAATGCACTGAAATATACAGCGTTAAACTTGCAGTATTGCACTGAGCTTTAATGCGTTAAATGGCACATAACGCACTGAAATATACGACATTAAACTTGCAGTAATGCACTGAACTGTACGGCGTTAAACTTGCAGTAATGCATTGAACTGTACGGTGTTAAACTTGCAGTAACGTATGGAAATATACTGCATTAAGCGTGCAGTAATGCACAGAAATGTACTGTGTTAAACGGCATGTAATGCACTGAAATATACGGCATTAAACTTGCAGTAATGCAATGAAATATACTGTGTTAAACAGTCACTACACTCACACTGACTGAACTATCCCTACATTCACTCTAATGGAGAGATAAATGGTGGTCGCACTACACTCACACTGACTGAACTATCCCTACATTCACACTAATGGAAAGATAAATGGTGGTCCCACTACACTCACACTACTGACTGAACTATCCCTACATTCACACTAATGGAAAGATACATGGTTGCACTTCACTCACACTGACTGAACTAACCCTACAATTACATTAATGTAAAGATGAATGGTTGCACTACACTCACATTGAACTATCCCTAAATTCACACTAAACTGATATTCTACACTGACAATAGAATCAGAATAGCACAATATAGCACACTGTCTAATAGCACGATATCACACTGAAAATGGCCACTATTGAAAGAATACTTTTATAGGGTGGGGCAGGACTAACAGCAATGAGCTGAGATTGGATAAAGTCATCATGACAGCGTCCAATCATGGCTCGGACAGTGCTCTGTGCCCTGATTGGGCAAAGCTTTCATTGCTTCAGCCAATCAGGGATTTCGATGCACTGTGCAGCGGCACAGTGCATTGTGGTAATTTGGTGGGCCAAACAAATGGTCAAACACCCAGATAATTCAGCTATTCTGCGAAAGTGCGAACAGCCAACGTGCAGATCCTCCCAACCTTTAAAAATATAGACGCTGAATTAAAAAAAAAATTGGAAAAAGTTCTGAATAAATGCTCGAAGGGCATTATGGTGTTATTGACAACAGCTTACAAAAAACAACTAAAGAACTTGAAAAGGGATCTGGACCTAATTAATGTACAACTTCAACCCCTAAGCACTCACATGTCCTATGCTGAAAACAAAAAAATATTGAATGAGCGTCTGGATAACTCTAACAAAGGGATGCTAATTAAAAAATAGAAAAAAATCATGAGAGACAAAATTTCCTTTAGGAAAGGTAAAGCATACAGATGGTACTCCAGGCAAAATAAACAAACATCACATTCCAACACATGGAGAAACAACTATTCAGATGTCTTCCATTTACCATCTAGTCTATCCTCTGCTTCTATCCCATTACAGGCCTCTTCTAAATAAAGAAGGTAACAGACATTTTAAGAGACAGAGAAAAGGAGCACAAGATCAAACAGCCATAACACCTCTTCTGGAACAAAACCAGCAGTCTTCACGCATTGTCTGCACACATGGGTGTTCCTCTTCTATGGTGTCAGGTGACTCACAGGGTGTGGTGAATAAGCTTTCTTCTATTCCTTCCATTGAGGACACACGAGGTAACATTAACACTGATGAATCCACCATACCAGATCAGAATGACATTTCTTCCACTCCCCATACACAAATACTTCAAAACTGTTCTTTTCAGAATCGATCGATCCCAAACACTGCCAAGGGCAACAGATCGATAAATACACACACAATGACATAAAAATGAATATAGTTAATCTTCTCAATCCCCTGCCACTCATGAGACTCAGCTACTCATACAAAGGCCTAGGGTCTCTGAGCAATCCTTTTTTCTTTTTTCAGTCAGATAAACGGAGAAAACTTTTGACGGTTCTTCCCCCTTGCTGTGAGTGACAGGTAATTTACATATCTCATGCACTAGCCTGAGACAGGCATTATTTTTTAATTCCCACCCTCACTCCTTTTCTGAAGTCATGTGGTTACTTTTCTGGATTTTGACTGGATGTTAGTGATTATAGCATTTGCAAATGCATGTGTAAGTAAGTGTAGCGCCCCCCCCCTTAAATTAGTGGGACGTTACGCTAAAGTTAGTGGGGAATGGGAGATTTTAGTTGCTCCCATTCACCAATTGTTAGTTTGTGCTGTTGCCAGTTCAGAACTGCCTCTTGGGTCAGTCTGTGAGTCCAGGGGTGCGCTGCCACCCCTGGGCGACAGTTAGCGCTATAGGGGTTCTGACAGAGCCATTCTTCCCCAGCAGCCAATCGGAAGAGTTTACCTCTTTGGGCATGCTGGCGGGGGGTATATCTGGGGCACCGGACATTTTGCTGGAATAGGCTGCGGGGCCCGAGTTCCAGGTGCGGCATCCACCTTCAGGGTGCGCGCATACGCGGGCCCCATCCTCATGGCCTGCCCGGTTGAGGCTGTGCACCTCGCGGTGCCTTCTTTTGATGAAGAAAGGGACCCCAGCGGCTTGCTGGGTTCCAGATCCTATGCTGGAGGCTGAACGGTGGGGGATTGGCTCGTGAGAACCTGAGTGCAGAGGTTGTCTGCAAGGCCTGGACGAACCACCGGGGATCCGATCACCACGCTACATGACAGGTACCTTATATTTGCTGTCAGTAGGTGATCCTACAGAGTAAGACTTACTGGGAGGATTCGCTATCCTTATACTCTGATTATACTAAGAAAATTTACTACACCTGTGGCAGAGGCATTGTTTCCTCCCAGTGATCTGATTATTGCGAGTGACCCTTTGGCTGCCAGGTCCGAGTTAACTGCCTGTCCAAAGGGCACTTACCCAGCCTGGCGAGGGTGGCGATGTTTGAATTATTTGTGCCGAGAGCAGGCTTGCTCTCTATGCTTCTGATATCCAAGGCCTGATGCTACAAGTTCTTCCTTCTCATCAACCTCTTTCTCTACTGTGTGTACTGTTGATGTTGGCCTTGTTGGCCTGGAAATAAAGCATTGAAAACTCACGCTACTGGCTGGACACTTGTTCTTTCATCCACACTCACAAGTATTACACCTAGACAGAAGAACTTGGTAACTTAATACGCCGATCCCAAATCAACCAGCTGCTCCTTCGGGGGTGAGCGCTACATAAGCTTGGTCTTTTTCCCTTTGAAATTAATACTTGGCCCTGTTTATACCAGGTGGTAGAGTAAGATTGAGGGCTTCAGATTTGCTAAAATTAATTTTGAAGTTTGAGATATAGCTGATAGACATATGCACAATGAAATATTTTGTTTCGGGAATTTAGTTTTCGCCCGAAAAATAAATTTATTTAGTTACTCGCAAAATTTGTTTTTATTTATTTGGTTCGTTAAAAAATGCATTAGTCCGAAAATCCAAATGAATTAAGGTGAAATCTGTCATTGAAGGCTTTAGGTGTCTGTCGAATGTTCTAAGAAGATTTGACGGAGCAGCTAAACTGTACGACGCCGCAATCGTACATTTCCGGTCGAATGTTCCGCTTACAAGCTATAGAAGAATTCTAATGTTGTATGACACTAGTAATAATTATATTTATAAATTATTATTACTAGTCAACCAACATTCAAATTCTTCTATAACTTGTAGGCCGAACATTTGACCGAAATATACGATTGCGGCGTCATACAGTTTAGCTGCTTGTCAAATTTTCTTAGAACTTTCGACAGACACCATAAGCCTTCAGTGACAGATTCAACGTTTGTAAGTTTTTAGCTGCTTCGTCGAATGTTCGTCAATCATGTTGAATGGTCTACTCCAACACTGTCTCTATAATGTCGAATCTTTTCTCTCTATGTCGAATCTTTTCTCTCTATGTCGAATCTTTTCTCTCTATGTCGAATAATATTGGACTAATAGAGTTAAGGTTAGGCACATTGGACCACAGATTCGATAGACAGAGATTGCTATTGTCAGCATCATGTCGAATCTCCTATCTATATCGAACTGTTGTAGCAACGAAAAGGAAAATAAAGCATTTGTTCTGATGTTCCTCCTGGCTCCAGATCCTGCTTGCTTTTCTACTACGTTTATCTCTGGCTCCAAATCTCCTGTTCCACCACATCCCAAATTTGCTCTATTGGATGAGATCTGGTGACTGTGGAGGCCATTAGAGTACAGTGATCTCATTGTCATGTTCAGGAAACCAGTGGTGAGATGATTGGAGCTTTGTGACATGGTGCATTATCCTGCTGAAAGGAGCCATCAGAAGATGGGGACACTATAGTCATAAAGGGATGGACATGGTCACCAACAATACTCAGGTAGGCCGTGGTGTTTAAACAATGCTCAGTTGGCACTAAGGGGCCCAAAGTGTGCCAAGAAAATATCCCCCACACCATTACACCACCCCACCAGCCTGAACCATTCATCAGTGGTGGCTGGTGCTAAAAAAAATTGGGGGGGGGGGGGGCAAATAAACTGAAAAGAATTTGAAAAAAAAAACATCAAACGTTGCCACTGTGCCCACCAAATGCTGTGACTGTGCTACCAAATGCTCCCAGTGTGCCAAATGCTGCCAGTGTGCCATGTGCCCAATGCTGCCAGTGTGCCCAATGCTATCAGTATTCCCAATGCTGCCAGTGTGCCTCAAATGTTGCCATAGTGCCCCAAACGTTGCCCTCTAATTGCCCGCCGTCTGCCCGACCCTTACCTTGTCTCAGGTCATGGCGGCAGGCGGCGAGCGGTCTCCTCCATTTCTTCCTCTATGAGGAAGACTCTTCTCCCGCCCGCTCCTCCTCTTGTCCTTCCAAGCCTGCCGCTTCAGCCAATCAGGTGACCGGTAACCAGACCCGGTGCACCTGATTAGCTGAGAGGCAGGTCAGTGTCAGGGAACGCACAGCCTGTGCACCCTCTGGTTAACCATTTGGAAGCCGATTAGAGCCCGCAGGCTCTAATCAGGAAGCCTATTAGAGCATCTCGCTCTAATCAGGCACTTCCAAAACACGCCCACTGCTGTTATTCAGATGGCCGGCACTCAACAGGGGGCCAGACACCTAAATAGTGGGCGGCAGCGGCGACAATACATAGATTCATGCAATGCATGAATCTATGAATTGTTGATTGATTGGTGCAGGAGAGAGGGGCGGCGCTCCTGCACCCACTATGGACGCACCACCACTGCCATTGATACAAGGCAGGATGGATCCATGCTTTCATGTTTATGCCAAATTCTGATTATCTGAATTTTGCAGCTGAAATCAAGACTCATCAGACCAGACGTTTTTCAAATATTCAATTGTCCAGTTTTGGTGAGCCTGTGTGAATTGTAGCCTCAGTTTCCTGTTCTTAGATAACAAGAGTCGCACCTGGTGTGGTCTTCTGCTGCTGTAGCCCATCTGCTTCAGGGTTTAGGGCCCTTTCACACGTACGGACCGTGGCCCAGATTCACGAAGCAGATACGACGGTGTATCTCAGATACACCATCGTATCTCGGATTTTTTCTGGTCCTATCTATGCGCCTGATTCATAGAATCAGATACGCATAGATAGGGCTGAGATCCGACAGTGTCACACTGTGTTACACTGTCGGATCTTTTTTTTGAAATAAAAATGGCGCCGGGGGCGTTCCCGCTGATTTACAATGAATAATATGTAAATCAGCGAGATACGCGAAATTCACGAACGTACGCGGACCCGACGCTGTGTTCTTACGTCGTTTCCGTAGCGCGGTACCCGTCGTATACTTACCCATGCTAAAAGCAGGGGTAAGTATTGTTAAGTATGGCCGTCGTTCCCGCGTCGATTTGTATTTTTTTACGTAGTTTCCGTAAGTCGTTCTCGAATACGGAACTACGTAGTTTGCGTACGCATCGAAACCACTGACGTCCTATTGACGTCAGTGGGAGCAATGCACGCCGGGAAATTCCCCGGACGACGCATGCGTATTTAAATCGGCGCGGGAGCGCGCCTGATTTAAATATGACACTCCCCTAGCCGCGGAATTTGAATTCCGCTGGGGGATTTAGGATCCGCCGTCGCAAGTTTGGAGGTAAGTGGTTTGTGAATTAGCCACTTGCCTCCTAAACTTGCGGGAGCGGATCTTAATTCACGTAGAACGAGCGGATCTATAGATCCGCTGATCTACGTGAATCTGGCCCCGTATGTCCGCATTTTCATCAGTCCATTACGGATGAAAATGGGACATCTATGGGTCCCTATGTGATTATGGGTGTCAGCGGATGACCATCCGCTGACACCCGTAATTGTCCGCGTCCGCAAAGATCCGCATTTGCGGACGGAAGAAATTCCTATTTTTGAAATACTCAGACCGGCCTGTCTGACAACAACAACAACCATGCTACATTCAAAGTAATTTAAATCCCCTTTCTTCCCCATTCTAATGCTTGGTTTGAACTTCAGCAAGTCACCCTTTACGTCTGGACGCCTAAATGAATTGAGTTGCTGCCATGTGATTGGCCGATTAACGTATACTGTATGTATAGCTGTATGTGTGTGTGTGTGTGTGTATATATATTGTGACAGGAAGTCAGGTAAATCTGCGGGTGTTGTCACAGACGGGAGATACATTTCTGCCTTGTTTAGACAATACACCAATTGTTATTAGGCGTCGGCTGCAGAAGTAGCCAGAAGAGGTTTAAGGGCGTTGGAAAACTTCAGCTGTTCAGAATGAGGCAATTAAGGCCTCTATAAGTAATCCAAAGGGTTACCACAATTTGCTGCATCCTGAGGCTTTGTGAGTAAGGAGAGCAGTAGCTGAAAGTCTTCTGAGGAGGTGAGGTGGTGATTGATTTTTCTGTGTGACAAAAATCAAAAAGAAACTATTGTTTACTGCTGTAGGACCAGCAGTGTCTGCCCAGCACTAGGCTGTGCCGGACTCCCTAGATAGGTTCCTGTGTGGTGAAGGTAGACGCCCCAAGTGGCCAGGGTTTATTTTATGTTTGATTTTGTTTATGCTGTTTGGATGCTTGCACTTGTTTCCAGCAAGATGGAAGAATAAACCAAAATCTTTGGGGTGGATTCAAGAAGCAATTGCGCCTGTATAACCATAGGTTACACAGGCGCAATTGCTTACTTGCCCCGGCGTAACGAGTGCTCCTGATTCAGGAACCTTGTTACGCCGACTGCAGCCTAAGATCTGCGCGGCATAAGGCTCTTATGCCCGCATATCTTAGGCTGCATTCAAGCGATGGCCGCTAGGTGGCGTTACCGTTGTGCTCAGTGTATAGTATGCAAATTGCATACTAACACCGATTCACAACGTTGCGCGAGCCCTGCGTACGCAATTTACGTCGTTTACGTACATCGGTTTTCGCGCAAGGCTGCCCCTGCTATTAGCAGGGGCAGCCCATGTTACGTATACCCGTCGTTCCCGCGTCGCGAAATTAGAATTTTACGTCGTTTGCGTAAGTGAATCGTGAATGGCGCTGGACGCCATTCACGTTAACTTTGAAGCAAATGACGTCCTTGCAACGTCATTTGCCGCAATGCACGTCGGGAAACTTTCCCGACGGAGCATGCGCTCTACGCTCAGCGTGGGAACGCGCCTAATTTAAATGATTCCCGCCCCCTACGGGATCATTTAAATTGCGTACTCTTGCGCCGGGCATTTTGCCGGCGCGCCTGCGCAATTTACAGAGCTTAGGCTCCGTGAATCGAGGGCAGCACAAAAAAATTGCGGGGGCGCAGGGCAAAATCGTTGCCCTGCGCCTCCGTGATAAATGCGCAAATCTCTTTGAATCCGGCCCTTTGTTTTCAACCGTCTTCGACTGCCTGTCTGTATAACTTCAGTGTGTAGTGAACCCATCCAGGGGGTCACACACCCCGCTACCGAGCTAACCCCTTACAATATATATATATATATATATATATATATATATATATATATAATTTTTTTTTTTTTGTAATGTGCTGGATGAATGTGACGACTGTGGTTGCAGCTGCTGGATGCTACATCACGAATATATCAGCATTTCTAGCTCTGCAAGGGAGTAAGGGTGGAATGAAGGACTGGTAAATATTACTTTTGGATTTTACAGGATCTTTTACAGGATCTTTTTTTCATTTTTATTTTAGTATGATGGTTACATATGACTGTTGACTTGCTTGACCAATGGCGGCCCAAGACATTGTGCTGCCTGGTACAAGAATGAAATGCTGCCCCCCCTAAAAAAAAATCACGCCCACCAAAATGCCCCCACATCCATTATTTTATATCATGATAACTAAAGTGGACCTATCATGGCTCTATACTGTACATGTATATAGTAGTATAAAGAGGACCTGTCATGGCTCTATACATGTATATAGGAGTATTAAAGGACCTGTGCGTGGCCGGCGGCCACAATGTCAGCCGGAACAGGGATCTGTCAATATAAACAAACAGATCCCCATTCTGACAGGGGAGGAGAGACAGATCTGCTGTTCCTAGTGATTAGGAACAGAGATCTCTCTTCTCCTCCAGTCAGTCCCATCCCCCCCAGTTAGAAACACCTCCCAGGGAACACATTTAACCCCTTCCCTGACAGTTACATTTACATAGTAATCAGTGCATTTTTATAGCACAGATCGCTGTATAGATGTCAGATGTTAATGGTCGCAAAAATGTGTCAAAAGTGTCCGATCTGTCCACCGCAATGTTGCAGTCTCGCTAAAAATCGCAGATCACCACCATAACTAGTAAAAAATAAATAAAAAATAAAATGCTTGAAGTGCATTATTTCTATTACATTGTTATATAAAATAAAATAGTTCAACTCACCATAATGCAGAATCAGTGGGAGCCCCGAGCGTGTCACTTGCCAACGTCACCTGTCAACAGATGCGGACTGTCACCTGCCACACATTGCAGATTGTCACTTGCCACAATGTCACTTATTGCGGATTGTCACTTGCCATGACGTCACCTGCCACACATTGCGGATTGTCACTTGCCACCTGCCACACGTTGCAGATTGTCACTTGCCACAATGTCATCTGCCACACATAGCGGATTGTCACTTGCCATGACGTCACCTGCCACACATTGCGGATTGTCACTTGCCATGACGTCACACATTGCAGATTGTCACTTGCCACACGTTGCAGATTGTCACTTGCCACGGTGTCACCTGCCACACATAACGGATTGTCACTTGCCACGACGTCACCTGCCACACGTTGCCTCAGCGTTTTTGAATTAGGCGCCAAGCCGAGAGGAGCCTGATTTCCTGTTTGTTCGGCTCCTCTCTGCTTCTCTCGGCTCCTCTCACGTGGCTGCTAAGCCGAGCCGACACTCGGATCGGCTCGGCTCTAGGCTGCGGCACTCGGCGCCTAATTCAAAAAACAAACACCGCTGCAACAGTATCGGCGTATATCGCGCACCCACGATTTCCCCCTGATTTTAAGGGGAAAAAAGTGCGCGGTATACGCCGATAAATACGGTTTATTTATATTGATTCAATGGACTTTTTTTGGACTCTATTCATGTTTTTTTTAAATCTTTTCTGTGCACAATAATTGTTTTTTGGTTAAAATACCCGGCCGAGGGTCTAATACCCGGACAGGAAATTTGTTTGATTTGTTTAATTTTTTTTATTTCATGTATATGATGATTCACTGAAGTTTGACATCACATTCACAGATAGTATCCACCTAGCACTTATTAAACACCCGACAGAGGGAACTCTGCAAAAAGCACCCGGTCGAGGGTCTAACACATATTTATCCAGTTCTCAACTTTTTCCAAACTTTTATTTAATTTTCATGTTTTATAACACTGGTTTATAATATTGCAACACTCCACACTTCATTTGGAACTCACCACTTGTTTAAGCAGGGGACAACATTATATTCATTTCCCAGGGTTTGTTCAGAACAGCGCCATACCTACACCCCCACCTTTCCATTCATTTCTTACTCCGCCTAGTGGCAGTAAATCAGTAGGGGCAGCAGTTCTTTCTATTATCCAACCTCATTTGCTGTGTTGTGTTTGGTCTCCGCTGCGCGGTTCCAACCCACAACCTTTTTTACACAATGCGGATTGTCACTTGCCAGACGTTGCAGATTGTCACTTGCCACAATGTCACCTGCCACACATAGCGGATTGTCACTTGCCACAACGTCATCTGCCACACGTAGCGGATTGTCACTTGCCACACATTGTGGATTGTCACTTGCCACGTCACCTGCCACACATTGAAGATTGTCACTTGCCATGACGTCACATGCCACACGTAGCGGATTGCCACTTGCTGTGTCCCAGAGACAGAGTAAAGGCAGGCAGCAGAGAGATAATGTTATCTCTCTGCTGACCGCACAGTGTGAGCGGAACTGCAGTGATGCAGGGCGGGCAGTGAGAGATTATGTCATCTCTCTGCTCCCCCGCACGCTGATTGGCCAGCAAGCCTGCTCACCTGCCAACTGTCCCGCCCGCTGAATGTTCCCCTGTTCTGCTCCATTCATCTGGGCCCAGCACCCAGGTGAATGGAGCGTGCGGGCAGAACAGGTGGAGCGGGGAGCGAAGCGGGCAATGTTGGCGGGCGCGCGCCAATTTGCCTCGCAGTGGGGCGGGGAGCGTAACAGGCTGGGTGGCGGACGGGCGGCAATTTGCCTCACAGTGGGGCGGAACTGGATGGCGGGTGGGTGGCAAATTGCTGCCCCACTGAATGTGCCGTCTGGCACAATGGTACCATCGTGTCCCATGGTAGGGCCGGTGTAGTGTCACCATTTTCTCCCTATCACAGAATGCTGCCTAAGTCACGTGGCGGCGAACTGCGCATGCGCAATGCGTTCCAACGCCAAATGTGATGCGTTCCAGGGGATTCACGACACTACCCTTCAGTGAACCTATCACAATTTGTCACGGAAGTGACGTATTACCATACACGGAGCGGGGGGGACAGAGAGAGACCCATTCAGAGCGACAGAGAAATAGACATATAGAGATACGTAGATACATTCAGAGCGAGAGAGGGATACAGATAGAGAGATACTGAGAGAGAAGCGGGGCTCAGGGAGGGGATTACCTCCCCTATGTGCATTACTTCCGTTATCTATAATATATGTAGACGATCCCTCTCTCGCTCTGAATGTATCTCAGTATCTCTATATCTCTATTTCTCTCTCGCTGTGAATGGGTCTCTCTCTCTCTCCCCCCCGCTCCGTGTATGGTAATACGTCACTTCCGTGACAAATTGTGATGGTTCACTGAAGGGTAGTGTCGTGAATACCCTGGAACGCATCGCATTTGGCGTTGGAACGCATTGCGCATGCGCAGTTCGCCGCCACGTGACTTCCAGAGCATTCTGAGATAGGGAGCACAATATGACACTGCACCGACCCTGTGCTTGACCATTTCTAAATCAAATGCAAAGGATATTTATCACACAGGAGTATAACTCCCAATCATCCCTTATTTGGAACCAAATTACTCTGTTCCTTACACCTTCTCAAATGTTTCTATTTTAGCTCTGGTATAAATATCTGCATAACTAAAGTACTGTTTTTCTGCCAAAGTTGTTTATCTTGAGATAAACTATTTATCCATCCTTTAGATCAGTGATTCTTAACCTTTCTTAAAGCGGAGGTTCACCCAAAAATACACTTTTTGACATTAGCTGTAGCATACTGCTAACATCTGCAGTATGCTGTTTTTTTTTTTTTTTTACTTGTACTTATCGTTATATGAGCCATTGTTTTCCGGCTCCGAGCGGGGAATCCTGCGGGGAATGGGCGTTTCTAAGCGAAGAGGAGTTGATTGACGGCTGCTAAGGCGCGTCTTGGCCTCTGTTTAATCTTCAACTGCCATGATGCTGCACATGTGATCAGTTATGACACCAGCCATTGGATGGTTTGACAGTTTGGTTGAGAGCACAACCAATGTGACAGTTAGCATTCCCGGCATGCCAGGAATGTAAGGCCTCGTACACACGACAGAGAAACTCGACGTGCTTGGCACGTCGAGTTCCTCGTCTCGTTTTGGGATGAAGCCGCCGAAGAGCTCGGCGGGCCGCCTTCTCCTATAGAACAACGCGGCCAACGAGAAAATAGAGAACATGTTCTCTATTTTCTCGTCGAGCTCCTCGGCGGCTCCATCGAGCCAAAACTGTACAGACGACAGAGATTCTCGGCAGAATCCGGGTTTTGACCGAGTTTCTCGGCGAATTCTGCCGAGAATCTCTGTCGTGTGTACGAGGCCTAACTGCTTTTTCAAACTGTTAAATTGATGGGTTTACTTCCGCTTTAAGGATGCTGGAAAGTTCATTTTGAGGGTGAACCTCCGCTTTAAGTCATGGACTTTAAGAATCTGAAGAAACATTTGCATAAACACAATTGTGCATACAATAAATATACTGTATGTACTTTATTTAATTGAAATGTGATTTGCCTCATACATGACGTACACAAAGTTTAAATACAGTAAACAATCTTAACAAAAAAAAACGAGTTTTCATGCAAAAAGTAATGTCCACTCATTACAAAAATGAAATGCAATTATCTGGTGCAAGTTTTGTACAAACAATTTTAAATCTGACTCTCATGGACCCTCTGAAACCCAACGATGGACCCCAGATTAGGACTTCTCTCTATAGATTGTTGCATTGATTATTTTTAAATGTTAATATTAAGGAAAAGTAATGCTGAAAAGGTCCAGAGTGTTTAAAAGACTTCATCAAGGGTAAAGTTGTTCATTTAATTAAGATGAACTCCAGCCTGACCTTTTAACACTAATGCCGCGTACACACCATCACTTTATGTGATGAAAAAATACGTAATTTTTTGTAAAAAACAACGTTTTTGAAACGTCAATTTTCATAAACGACGTTGCCTACACACCATTGTTTTTTCACAATGCTCTAGCAAAGCGCGGTTACGTTCACCACTTTTTTCCATTGAAGCTCGCTTCATAACTAGCTTCTGGGCATGCCCGGTTTAACCACTTGCCGCCCGCCAATGACATATTGACGTCGGCAGAGTGGTTGTAGAATCCTGACTGGACGTCATATGACGTCCTCAGGATTCTGAGCCACTGCGCGCCCCCGGGGCGCGCATCGCGGCGATCGTTGTTGCAGGGTGTCTGTCTGACACCGCGCAACACCGATCAAGGTAACGAGTCTCTCACAGAGACTCTTTACCACGTGATCAGCCGTGTTCAATCACGGCTGATCACGATGTAAACAAAAAAAGCCGGTAATCGGCTTTTCCTCACTCGCGTCTGTCAGACGCGAGTAGAGGAGAGCCGATTGTCTGCTCCTGTGACAGGGGGGGTTTGTGCTGATCGATTATCAGCACAGCCCCCCCGAGGATGCCCACTGGACCACCAGGGATGCCCACTGGACCACCAGGGATGCCCACTAGACCACCAGGGATGCAAAAAAAAAAAAAAGTGTGTCACCCTAGACCACCAGGGATGAGAAGGACACACAAAATGGATGCCAATCAGTGCCGCAATGGATGCCAATCAGTTCCCACAATGGGCATCACTGATTGGCAGGCATTGTTTGGCACTGATTGGCATCCATTAGTACAACACATACGATAGGTGGCACAGATGGACATAGATGGGCACTATCAATGCCCATCCATGCCGCCTATCAGTGCCCATCCATGCCACCTATCAGTGCCCATCCGTGCCGCCTATCCGTGCCCATACGTGCCGCCTATCCGTGCCGCTTATCTGTGCTCATCTGTGCCACCTATCCATGCCCATCCGTGCCGCCTATCCAAGCCCATCCATGCCGCCTATCCGTGCTGCCTATCAGTGCCCATCCGTGCCGCCCATCAGTGCCGCATTTTAGTGCCCATCAATGCCACCACATCAGTGCCACCTCATCGGTGCCCATCAGTGCCGCCTTATCAGTGCCCCTCAGTGCAGTACCATCAGTGCCCATCAGTGAAGGAGAAAACGTACTTATTTACAATGTTTTATAACAGAAACAAAAAAAACTTTATTTTTTCTAAATTTTCTGTATTTTTAAAAAAAAAAATGCAGAAAAAAAAAATCCCAGAGGTGATCAAATACCACCAAAAGAAAGCTCTGTTTGTGGGTACAAAATTATAAAAATTTAGTTTGGGTACAGTGTAGCATCACCGCGCAATTGTCATTCAAAGTGCAACAGCGCTGAAAGCTCAAAATTGGTCTGGGCGGGAAGGTGTATAAGTGCCCTGTATGGAAGTGGTTAAAAACGTTGTTTTAAACGTCGTTTTTTGCTACACACGGTCAATTTTTGTGAAACAAAAAACAACGTTTTGAAAAACGACACATAAAGTGATGGTGTGTACGCGGCATTAGTTCTGTCTGGTATCCCTCCAACTTTGCAATACTTGTGTTTCTTTGTGCCTCTGTTTCATAAGGTATTCTCCTAAAGTTTCCGCACATTCAATGGTCATTGGCTGACTTCTGGGCTGTACGACATCTAGTGCTATCCAGTTCCCAACTGTCTGCTGTCCCGTACACACCCTATGTAGTCACCATCACACTTAAAGGAGTTGTAAATAAAATAAAATGTTATGATGAAATGACCGTTTACAGGGTATAGAGACATAATAGTTAACTGATTACTTTTAAAAACAATTACAAATAGATACAAATCAATCATATAATGTACCTGTAGTTTCTAGTATCGCTTTTGCATGTTGTTTCCTGCCTCTCTGCTGTACAGAGCCACAGAGCCAATACAGGGCAGTGATGGTTTGGAAAACTAAACTGATTGGTGCTGAGGGGTTTTAGACACACAGTAATCACACCTCCTTGATTAGTGACCACAGAGAGAAAGCTCCCAGTACTGTGGTTATCAGGAAACAGACAACCAGGAAGTGTGGAGATCAGAGAAGAATTACAGCAACTTGAGAGCAAAAATGAACAATGAGGACATGAAAACAGCACTGCATTAAGGTAAAGGAAGCTATTAAGATAAAGGAAGATTTTCCTTTACAAACCCTTTAAGCAAGCCCTGTTGGCTCCTCCCACTCAACATCCTTCAAATAAAGGAGCCAGACAAAACATTTTAGGCTGAACAGTGGCTGCATCCAATCAGATGCCTCCATTGATCAGGTATTCTTACGGTCTGCTGGTGCCGAATATCAGAATACAACAGGCATAGGGGGAGATTTGTCTATACATGTTGTATAGCATGATTGGAGGAATATAACAGTAATGGTAATAGTAAGTACCTCACAACTTTTTGAGATGGGAATAGGGACACCTATCAACATTAGTATGTAGGCATAGGACACACCCCATTGCCACACCCCCTTAAAGAAGAATTGTACAAAAAACAAGATTGGTTAAACTCCGATGTGATTTTTTTTTTAACACTACTATTCCTTTATATTGCAGAAAATGCAGCATATTAGAAATCAGATGAAAGGCTTAGCACTGGAAAACACTTTCCAGTGCATTTTATATACAACTCTATAGATCAGACCAAAATCAGGGACAAATGAGGGGGAAAGAGGGACAGAGGGACATTGCTCCAAATCAGGGACAGTCCCTCAAAATAAGGGACCCCCTTTCCTGACCAGGTCAATTTCCAGCTTTCAGGACTATTACAATATGAATGACAATTTTGCGGTCATGCAACACTGTACCTATATGAAATAATTTTGAGACAGATAGAATTTTCTCTTGATGGTATTTAACCACTTCCATACCAGGCACTTACGCACCTTCCCGCCCAAGCCAATTTTCAGCTTTCAGCACTGTCGCACTTTGAATGGCAATTGCGCGGTCGTGCGATGTGGCTCCCAAACAAAATTGGCGTCCTTTTTTCCCCACAAATAGAGCTTTCCTTTGGTGGTATTTGATCACCTCTGCGATTTTTTTTTTTTGCGCAACAACTAAAAAAAGACTGAAAATTTTGAAAAAAAATTACGTTTTTATTTTTTTCTGTTAATTTTTTTGTAAATAAGTAAGTTTTCTCTTTCAATTACGGGCACTGATATGGCGGCACTGATGGGCACTGATGAGATGGCACTGATGGACATCGATGAGGTAGTACTGACGGGCACAGATGAGGTGGCACTGATTGGCGGCGCTGGTATGCGGCACTGATGGGCACACATAGGTGGCACTGATGGGCACACATAGGCGGCACTGATGGGCACACATAGGTGGCACTGATGGGCACACATAGGCGGCACTGATGGGCACTCATGGGCGGCACTGATGGGCACTCAAGGGCGGCACTGGGCACTTATAGGCGGCACAGATGGGCACTCATGGGCGCAATTATGGGTGGCACTGATGGATACTTATGGGTGGCACAGATGGGCACTGATAGGTGGGCACTGGGCATGGATGGGCACTGTGGGGTGGCACTGATGGACACTGTGGGGTGGCACTGATGGACACTGTGGGGTGGCACTGATGGACACTTGAGGTGGCACTGATGGACATTGTGGGGCAGCACTGATCTACCCATGTTGCCAGTCAGTGCCCATTTGTGGGCACTGATTGGCATATTTTTTTTTAAAAAAAAAGCTTTTTTTTTTTTTAAGACTTTTTTTTTTTCAATGCTTTTTTTTTTTGTTTGGCACACACTGGTGGTCCAGTGTGGCGATCCGAGGGGGGGCTGCGCTGATAAGCAATCAGCGCGAACCCCCCCTGTGGGCGATCGGCTCTCCTATACTCGCGTCTTTCAGACGCGAGTGAGGAAGAGCCATCAACGGCTCTTCCTGTTTACATCGTGATCAGCCGTGATTGGACACGGCTGATCACGTGGTAAAGAGTCTCCGCCGGAGGCTCTTTACCGAGATCGGAGATGCAGGGTGTCAGACTGACACCCCGCATCACCGATCGCCGTGCTGCGCGCCCCCACGGGCGCGCACGGCATGAAATCCTGCAGGACGTCCATGGATGTCCTGTCAGGATTTCAGAACCACTTCCCGGGCGTAAATCGGCCATAGGCCGGGCGGGAAGTGGTTAATCACCAATGGGGGTTTTTTTTTTTTTTTTTTGCTAAACAAACGAAAAAAGATGGAAAATTTTTAAAAGAAAAAGACCTTTTTCTTTGTTTCTGTTATAACATTTTTTTCTTCTTCACAAATGTGCACTGATGAGGCTGCACTGATGGGCACTGATAGGCTGCACTGATGGGCACTAATGAGGCTGCATTGATGGCCACTGATGAGGCTTCCATGATGAGACTGCACTGATGAGGCTGCACTAATAAGGTGGCACTGAAGGGGACTGATAAGGCGGCACCAATGGGCACTGATGGGACTGCACTGATCATCACAGTAATAATGATTAGTGTTGGGTGAACGGTTTGGGGCGAGCATGAGTTTGGGCCAAACATTGGCTGTTTTATCGTTTGTTCGGCCTGCTAAATGACCGCAATGCACTGTGCCGCCGCACAGTACATTGGAAGCCCTATTTGGCTGAAGCATAGTTACATAGTTACAATGTTAGATAAACAAAAAAGACACAAGTCCATCCAGTTCAACCATAAAAAAATAATATCGTACAATCCCATATACACAATTCTATACCCACAGTTGATCCAAAGCAAGGCAAAAAACCCCAGCAATTTGCTACAGCAGGGGAAAAAATTCCTTCCTGATCCCCCGAGAGGCAATCGGATTTTCCCTGGATCAACTATACCTATGAATGTTAGTATGATTTTTTTTTACCAAAAATAGGTAGAAGAATATGTATCGGCCTAAACTGAGGACATTTTTATTTTTTAATTTTTTTGGGGGGGATATTTATTATATTAAAAAGTAAAAAATATTGCATTTTTTTCTAAATTGTCGCTCTATTTTTGTTTATAGCGCAAAAAATAAAAACCGCAGAGGTGATCAAATACCACCAAAAGAAAGCTCTATTTGTGGGAAAAAAAGGACGCCAATTTTGTTTGGGAGCCACGTCGCACGACCGCACAATTGTCAGTTAAAGCGACGCAGTGACGAATCGCAAAAACTGTCCGGGTCTTAAGTGGTTAAAGAAATCTACTGAGCTGGACAGAACCACCTCTGGAGGGAGTCTGGTCCACATTTTCACAGCTCTCACTGTGAAGAAACCTTTCCGTATTTGGGGATGAAATCTTTTTTCCTCTAGACGTAAAGAGTGCCCCATTGTCCTCAGTGTTGACCGTAAAGTGAATAACTCAACACCAAGTTCACTATATGGACCCCTTATATATTTGTACATGTTGATCATATCCTCAACTGATCTCCTCTTCTCAAGAGTGAATAAATTCAGTTCCTCTAATCTTTCCTCATAGCTGAGCTCCTCCATGCCTCTTATCAGTTTGGTTGCCCTTCTCTTCACTTCCTCCAGTTCCCCAATATCTATTTTGAGAACTGGTGCCCACAACTGAACTGCATATCCCAGATGAGGTCTTACTAATGATTTGTACAGGGATAAAATGATACCTCTCTCTCTGGAGTCCATACCTCTCTTAATACCAGAAAGGACTTTGCTCGCTTTGAAAATCACAGCTTGGCATTGCATGTTATTATTGAGCTTATGATCTACCAAAACCCCCAGATCCTTCTCCACTACAAATCCCCCCAATTGTACTCCCCCTAGTATGTATGACGCATGTATATACTTAGCCACAACTGCATAACTTTACATTTATCAACATTAAACCTCATCTGCCACTTAGTCGCCCAATCAGACAGAGCATTGAGGTCGGCTTGTAAATTGGAGATATCCTGTAAGGACGTTATTCCACTGCATAGCTTGGTGTCATCTGCAAAGACAGAAATGTTACTTTTGATCTCAGACCCAATATCATTTATAAAGAAATTAAAAAGTAAGGGTCCCAGCACTGAACCTTGGGGTACACCACTGATAACCTTGGACCATTCAGAGTAAGAATCATTAACCACGACTCTCTGAATTCTGTCTTTTAGACAGTTTTCTATCCATTTACAAACTGATATTTCCAATCCTGTAGACTTTACCTTACACCCGAGCCGTGTTTGCGTACCTGTATCGAACGCTTTTGTAAAATCCAGGTATACCACGTCCACAGCCACGCCTCTGTTCAGGGTTTTACTTAACTCTTCATAAAAAGAAATCACGTTGGTCTGACAACTTCTGTCTTTCATGAATCCATGCTGTCTGTTGCTTAAATAGTTTTTTTTTCAGCAAGAACTCATCCATGTGGTCTTTTAATAAACTTTCCAGTATCTTCCCAACTATAGAAGTTAAACTAACGGGTCTATAGTTACTTGGTAAAAACGTTGTCCCCTTCTTAAATATGGGCACCACATTGGCCCTGCGCCAATCCAGTGGTACTATTCCCGTCATTAAAAGTCCCTAAAAATTAGATACAATGGCTTTGAAATGACCAAGCTCAATTCTTTTAGGATCCGTGGGTGGATGCCACCTGATCCAGGTGCTTTATCCACCTTTATTTTGTCTAAATATTTTTGGACCATATCACTTTTGAGCCATTGTGGATCATTTGGGGCTTTGTCAATACCACATCCATTATGGACATGAGCTGCCCCATGCTCCTTTGTATACACAGAGTTGAAGAAAGCATTTAATAAATTTGCCTTCTCTTTGTCCCCAGTCACCCACTCTAGATTATACAAATAAATATGTGATGAGCGCAATAGTGAAAATAAATAATATCAAATAAAAATAAAAAGTGCAAACAATGAATCAATGTCCAGTAATGAATGACATCTCTAGGATGAGAGATGATAATCCGACAAATATAACAATGTCCAATAAGTGGAGAATCACTATGAAGGAAATATAATATCAAATAAAAATAAAAAGTGCAAACAATGAATCAATGTCCAGTAATAAATGACACCTCTAGGATGAGAGATGATAATCCCACAAATATAACAATGTCCAATAAGTGGAGAATCACTATGATAGTGAGTGCTAGGGATAAACGTGAAACCAAGTTACATAATATAGCAAAGTGTCCAAAATGTCATATATGTGAATGATGTATGAACAGGTGGTCTGGTGATAACAAAACAATCCTCAGGACAGCTGGGCTCACAGAGCGCTTACCTCCCTGACGTAGGGAAAACACCTTATGAATCCTCAGATGGGGTATACACTAGAAAGGACGTCCTCGCCACTGGATGCTCCACACTGGTCTTCACAAACATGGAGGCTCCGTGAGGGATACAGACAGGATGTCCCAAATAGGAGGCAAAAAGAGAAAACAACTCCGATGGTGAAGTACATCAAAACAAGAGAGTTTAATGGGCTAAAAGTGAGCGCTTACAAGCAGAGATAAAAACGAACGCTGGATACAGTATTTCCGGTGGGCGGACGGGGTGCCGCGTCACTTGCGGTCACGTCTAGAGGGGCCTTACACGTTACGTCACGACACGTGACTTCATCAGAGGTTCTATTTACTCGGTTCAACATTGTCTTTCACATTATCCCTAAAAATTGGGCTAACTTTACTGTTTTGTTATTTTTTAATTCATGAAACTGTTTTTTTGGGCAAAATACCGTTGGATATAAAAAAATTTAATGACCGTCACTTTATTCCCTAGGATGTCTGCTAAAAAAATATATATAATGTTTGGGGGTCCTGAGTAATTTTCCAGAAACAAAATATAATTTTTACATGAAGGAGAGAAGTGCCAGAATAGGCGCGGTATGGAAGTGGTTAAAGTGAAACAATAAAAGTGAAATATTACTTTAAATTTCATACGGGGGGAGGGGGGGTATAGTATGCCTGTGAAGTAGTGTATGTTTCCCGTGCTTAGATCTGTCCCTGTACATGATGTCATTTCTGAAGGGGGAAAAAAAAGTAATTTAAAAGTACTCATGGCTATAAAAAATACAGAGAACAGTCATTGCTCATAACTAGGGTTGAGCGAACCCGAACTGTAAAGTTCGGGTTTGGTACGGACTTTGTTTTTTTTTGTACCTGGACCCGAACCCGGATATTTTGCTGAAAGTTCGGGTTCGGAGTTCGGCTATGTAATGGTGCGCTGCAGGGCAGCCAATCACCATTTGTTGTACTTGTTTTACCTAGAAGCCATCACAGCCATGCCTACTATTGGCATGGCTGTGATTGGCCAGTGCAGCATGTGACCCAGCATGTGACCCAGCCTCTATATAAGCTAGAGGCACATAGCACGGCTTGTCACTCTGCATTAGCTAGGGTAGGGAAAGGCTGCTGCTGATCTGAGGGAGAGATTTAGATAGGACTATCCTGCTTCAGAAATCTACACCAGCAACGTTTCTTGTCTGTTAGATAGTTTAGGGCAAGGTTCCTGCTGATCGGAGGGAGAGATTTAGATAGGAGTCAGTCCTGGTTCACAAATCAAATTGCAGCTGCACTGCATCTGTCCCCTGTGAGATAGTCTGCATATTGCAGCTGCACTGCATTTCTTTTTGTGAGATACTCTGCATCAGATAGTTTAGGGCAAGGTTCCTGCTGATCTGAGGGAGAGATTTAGATAGGAGTCAGTCCTGGTTCACAAATCAAATTGCAGCTGCACTGCATCTGTTCCTGTGAGATAGGCTGCATATTGCAGCTGCACTGCATTTCTTTTTGTCAGATACTCTGCATCAGATAGTTTAGGTCAAGGTTCCTGCTGATCTGAGGGAGAGAATTACATAGGAGTCAGTCCTGGTTCACAAATCAAATTGCAGCTGCACTGCATCTGTTCCTGTGAGATAGTCTGCATATTGCAGCTGCACTGCATTTCTTTTTGTGAGATACTCTGCATCAGATAGTTTAGGGCAAGGTTCCTGCTGATCTGAGGGAGAGAATTAGATAGGAGTCAGTCCTGGTTCACAAATCAAATTGCAGCTGCACAGCATCTGTTCCTGTGAGATGGTCTGCATATTGCAGCTGCACTGCATTTCTTTTTGTGAGATACTCTGCATCAGATAGTTTAGGGCAAGGTTCCTGCTGATCTGAGGGAGAGAATTAGATAGGAGTCAGTCCTGGTTCACAAATCAAATTGCAGCTGCACTGCATCTGTTCCTGTGAGATAGTCTGCATATTGCAGCTGCACTGCATTTCTTTTTGTCAGATACTCTGCATCAGATAGTTTAGGGCAAGGTTCCTGCTGATCTGAGGGAGAGAATTAGATAGGAGTCAGTCCTGGTTCACAAATCAAATTGCAGCTTTGTGGTGTGCTGACAGGGGGGGGGGGTGGTGTGCTGACAGAGGGGGGGTGGTGTGCTGACAGAGGGGGGGGGTGGTGTGCTGACAAAAGGGGGGGTGGTGTGCTGACAAAAGGGGGGTGGTGTGCTGACAAAAGGGGGGTGGTGTGCTGACAGAGGGGGGTGGTGTGCTGACAAGAGGGGGGGTGGTGTGCTGACAGAGGGGGGTGGTGTGCTGACAAGAGGGGGGGTGGTGTGCTGACAAGAGGGGGGTGGTGTGCTGACAGAGGGGGGTGGTGTGCTGACAAAGGAGGGGTGGGCTGACAGAGGGGGGGTGGGTGGTTTTTGCCGACAGAGGAGGGGTGGGCTTAGAGGGGGGGTGTTGACAGAGGGAGAGTGGCTGACAAAGGGGGGGCTGGGGGAGGAGCGCTGACAGAGAGGAGGGTAGATGAGACTGAGAGACCTCTGAAAGTAACACACAGCAGAGGCGGGACTCCAGAAAGTGGTCACGACCAGCTCCGCCGATCCTTTGCCGCTCGCAACACACATGCCCTGTGATTGACCGAACAGGGTCATGTGCGGCCGCACGCTGTGGAATTCTGGGCCTCGCATCATGACTACAAGTCCCAGAATTCCACAGCGTGCTGCCGTACATGACCCTGTTCAGCCAATCACAGAGCGTTTATGTGACCTGCCACCTACAAGTCCCAGAATGTGGCCGTGCATGTGGTCATCACAGAAAAAAAAAAAAGACGGCAGCAAGGACCGCGGCCGTTTTGAATGCAAGTTGGGACGGCCTGGATGGGAGGGAAGGAGGGGCCGGCGGGGAGGAGCACATCATCAGAGGTCTGTTTACTGCAGTCTATTTGCAGGGATTCGGGACCCGATCTACCCATCAGCTAGCTGTGATTGACGGGTAGATCATGGAAGCTGTCATGGGGCCCCCTACTGGCCACGGGCCCTCGGTCCGTGCCCGAATTGCCCTATGGTCAGTCCGCCCCTGGTCTGCATATTGCAGCTGCACTGCATTTCTTTTTGTGAGATACTCTGCATCAGATAGTTTAGGGCAAGGTTCCTGCTGATCTGAGGGAGAGATTTAGATAAGAGTCAGTCCTGGTTCACAAATCAAATTGCAGCTTCACTGCATCTGTTCCTGTGAGATAGTCTGCATATTGCAGCTGCACTGCATTTCTTTTTGTGAGATATATACTTATCTTCTATTGTGCTATTCCAAAAACATCCATTTAGGGCTCCAGTGTTTGCAGTGTTTCCTCCATATCTAAGTGTGAGATAAACACTTTAGCTACTGTTCTTCTATTGTTCTATTAAAAAAACACCCATTTACGGCAAAAAAATATATTTTACAGTTTTTCCTTCAGTGTTTGCAGTCTTGCCTGCATATCTGTACGTGTGAGATACACACTTTACATACTGTTTCCTATTGTGCTATACAAAAAAAAATATTTTGGGAAAATCATTTTTTTTTGTGTGCAATTCATGCATATCTGTAGGTGTGAGAAAAACACTTTAGCTAGTGTTCTTCTATTGTTCTATTCAACAAACACCCATTAAGGACAAGTTCCTAAATTTTTGGAAAAATTAGGAGAACGTCAAATAAGAGACATGGCCCTGGTCGTGGTGCTGCTGGTGGAGCTCCTGTTACAGGGAGAGGACGTGGTCGATCTGTGCCAGCTACACGCACAAGTGAAACACCTTTCTCAGGTGCGAGTAGGCGACAGAGCCTGCAGCGGTATTTGGTCGGGCCTAATCCGGCTCTACGAATGTTGAGGTCAGGAGCAGAACAGGCGGTAGTAGATTGGGTTGCTGACAGTGCCTCCAGTTCCTTCACATTGTCTCCCAACCAGTTCAGAGTTGGCACCTGCAGCCGATGTCCATCAGTCTTGCACCTCATCCCCTTGCAAATCAGCCAAGCAGTCTGAGCCCCAAATCATGCAGCAGTCTCTTCTGCTTTTTGATGAGGCTGTTAGCATGTTTTCCCAGGGCCATCCACCTAGCCCTGCCCCAGAAGTGGAAGAGATTGAGTGCACCGATGCCCAACCACTTATGTTTCAAGATGAGTTCATGGGGGGACCATCACAGCACGTCTCGGATGATGATGAAACACAGTTGCCAACTGCTGCTGCTTTTGCAATTGTGCAGACCGACAAGGAGGGCAGTGGTGAAGACTGGGTGGAAGATGATGTGGTGGACGATGAGGTCCTCGACCCCACATGGAATCAACGTCATGCAGGTGACCCGTGTAGTTCGGAGGAAGAGGCGGTGGTCGCACAGAGCCACCAGCACAGCAGAAGAGGGAGCAGGGTGCCAAAGGGGAGCGTCCGTCCCCTAGACAGTATGCCTGCTACTGCCCAACGCACTAAGGGACCGAGCACACCAAAGCCAGGTCCAAGGAGTTCCCTAGCGTGTCAGTTCTTCACACAATGTGCTGATGACAAGACACGAGTGGTTTGCACGCTGTGCAATCAGAGCCTGAAGCGAGACATAAACGTTCTCAACCTGAGCACAACCTGCATGACCAGGCATCTAAGTGCAAAGCACGAGCTGCAGTGGAGTAGACACCTCAAAAACCAAGAAAGGTCTCTGGCTCCTCCTGCTTCCTCTTCTGCTTCAGTCTCGGGCCTCTCGGCCTCTTCATCCACCTTTGTAGTGACAGTGCCACCTGCCACTCCGCAATTAGAGGACCGGCAAGCAACACTACCACCTGGGTCACCAAACATCTCCACAATGTCCCATGGAAGCATTCAGCTCTCTATCTCCCAAACACTGAAGCGGAAGAGGAAGTACCCCCCTACCCACCCGCGATCCCTGGCCCTGAATGCCAGCATTTCAAAATTCCTGGCCTTTAAAATGCTGTCATTCCGTCTGGTGGAGACGCAGAGTTTTAAAAGCCTGATGGCATTGGCTGTCCCACAGTATTTCGTGCCCAGCCGCCACTACTTTTCCAGGCGAGCCATCCCTTCCCTGCACAACCAAGTGGGGGACAAAATCAGGTGTGCACTGCGCAACGCTATATGTGCCAAGGTCCACCTAACTACGAATACGAGGACCAGTAAGCATGGTCAGGGACGTTATATCTCCCTAACAGCGCACTGGGTAAATGCAGTGGCGGCTGGGCCTGAGGCTGATAGCAGTTTGGCGCATGTACTTCCACCACCGAGGATTGCAGGGCGCTTCAGTTTACCTCCTGTTGCTTACTCCTCCTACTCCGCTTCCTCATCCTCTACCGCCTCCTCATCCGGTCAGCGTAACACAATCACCACCAACTTCAGCACAGCCATGGGCAAACGCCAGCAGGCAGTTTACAAACTTTCCTGTTTGGGGGAAAAACCACACACCGCGCAGGAGTTGTGGAGGGACATGGAACAACAGACCGATGAGTGGTTGGCGTCAGTGAGCCTCAAGCCGGGCCTGGTGGTGTGCGATTACGGGCAAAATCTCGTAGCAGTTCTGGGCCTAGCCGGTTTGACGCACATCCCTTGCCTGGCGCATGTGCTGAATTTGGTGGTGCAGAGGTTCCTGAAAACTTACCCCGATATGCCACAGCTGCTACAGAAAGTGCGGGCCGTCTGTGCGCACTTTCGGCGTTCTCACCCTGCTGCTGCTCGCCTGGCAGCGCTGCAGCGTAACTTCGGCCTTCCCGCTCATATGTGATGTGCCCACAAGGTGGAACTCCACCTTGCACATGCTGGCCAGACTGTGCGAGCAGCAGCAGACGATAGTGGAGTTTCAGCTGCAGCACGCACTCGTGAGTCGCTCTGCGGAACAGAACCACTTCAACATCAATAACTGGGCCTCCATGCGAGACCTGTGTGCCGTTTTGCGCTGTTTCGAGTACTCCACCAACATGGCCAGTGCCGATGACGCTGTTCAGTGTTACTATCCCAGTTCTATACCTCCTTGAAAAAACGCTTCAGGCAATGATGAAAGAGGATGTGGCACAGGAGGAGGAGGAGGAGGAGGAATCGGGATCATTTCCAAGGCTTTCAGGGCAGTCATTCACAAGTTGCTCCGAGGGTGGGTTCCTGCACCAACAAAGGCCAGGTACACAATTGTCCAGCAAGGGCGCAGTTCTGGAGGATGACGAGGTGGAGGATGAGGAGGAGGAGATGGAGGAGGAGGAGTGACCATGTTCACAGCAGGGGGGCACCCAGACCAGCTCATGGCCATCACTGGTGTGTGGCTGGGGGGATACAAAGGACACAGATGATACACCTCCCACAGAGGACAGCTTTTCGTTGCCTCTGGGCAGCCTGGCACACATGAGCGATTACATGCTGCAGTGTCTCCGCAACGACCGCCGTGTTTCGCACATTGTAACAGGTGCTGATTACTGGGTGGCCACGCTGCTGGATCCCCGTTACAAGGACAATGTACCGTCCTTAATTCCCTCACTGGAGCGTGATCGCAAGATGCGCGAGTACAAGCGCACGCTGGTAGACGCGCTGCTGGTGGAATTCCCACCTGACAGCGGGGGCACAGTGGAAGCACAAGGCAAAGGAGGAGGAAGAGGTCGCCAACGCAGCCGGGGCACCACCAGCACCTCAGAAGGCAGGGTTAGCATGGCCGAAATGTGGAAAAGCTTTGTCAGCACGCCACAACAACCAGCACCACCAGCTGATATGGAACGTTTTAGCAGGAGGCAGCATTTCAGCAACATGGTGGAGCAGTATGTGTGCACATGCCTACACGTACTGAATGACGGGTCTGCCCCCTTAAACTTCTGGGTCTCCAAATTGGGCACATGGCCTGAGCTTGCCCTTTACGCCTTGGAGGTGCTGGCCTGCCCTGCAGCCAGTGTATTATCGGAACGTGTATTTAGCACGGCAGGGGGCGTTATCACAGACAAGCGCAGCCGCCTGTCCAGAGACAATGTGGACAAGCTCACGTTCATTAAAATGAACCAGGCATGGATCCCACAGGACTTGTCCGTACCTTGTGCAGAATAGACACCGGGCCGGCCTTACCCAGCCATTCTTTTTTTCTGATCTTTCTAGGGTTGCCACCTCATCCCTTTAAAAGCGAAAACATATTAATTACACAGGTTCTCTGGCTGTTTAACGTGCTGCTAATTAAACTCACTTGGTGCCTTATCGACATTAAATTAGCCCCAGAACCTGTGTAATTACTATGTGTTCGGGTTTAAAGGGATGAGGTGGCAACCCTAGATCTTTCTCACTCTTTTGGGGTGTACCCTAATTTAAAAAATAAATCAATTAAAAACCAAAACCTGCTGTGTTGGCTACCTCGTCCTCCTCCACCGCCGCTTCCACCTTCACCGCCACATCCACCACCACCTCAACCTCCTACTCCATATGGACCTCGTCCTCCTAGGTCAAGATTTTTTTTTTTGTTTTTATTTTTTTAATGTTATTTTAAGTTATTTCCCTATCCATATTTATTTTCAGAGTACTTGCCATGCTCTTACCGACATTTTGCTGCCATTTGCAGCCATCTAGCCCTTTCCCTTAGTGTTTTAGAGACATTTTAGGAGTCAAAAATGTGGGTCCCCATTGACTTCAATTGGGTTCGGGTTTGGGTTCGGGTCAAGTTCGGGTCCCCGAACCCAGACTTTTTTCCGAAGTTCGGCCGAACCCGTCGAACCCGAACATCCAGGTGTCCGCTCAACTCTACTCATAACTAAAAAAAAAACATGGGGGTCTGCCCAAATTCAATTACCAGGCCCTTCAGGTCTGGTATGGATATTAAGGGGAACCCCGCTGTCAAATTTAAAAAAAATTACGTGGGGTTCCCCCCAAATATCCATACCAGGCCCTTCGGATCTGGTATGGATTTTAAGGGAAACTCCACCCCAAATTAAAAAAAAAAAATGGCGTGGAGTTCCCCCAAAAATCCACACCAGACCCCTTATCCGAGCACGCAGAAAAGAGGGGGGACAAGAGAGCACCCCCCCCCTCTCCTGAACCGTACCAGGCCAAATGCCCTCAAAATGGGGAGGATGCTTTTAACTAAGGTTGTCCCGATACCACTTTTTTAGGACCGAGTACAAGTACCGATACTTTTTTTTATGTACTCTCCGATACCGAATACCGATACTTTTTGTGTCCCCAAATGCAGCCATGACCCCACATATTGCAGCCATGTCCTCCACATTCCAGCCATGTCCTCCACATTCCAGCCATGTCCCCCACATAATGCAGCCATGTCCTCCACATTCCAGCCATGTCCCCCACATAATGCAGCCATGCCCTCCACATTCCAGCCATGTCCCCCACATTCCAGCCATGTCCTCCACATTCCAGCCATGTCCCCCACATAATGCAGCCATGCCCTCAACATTCCAGCCATGTCCCCCACATAATGCAGCCATGTCCCCCACATTCCAGCCATGTCCCCCACATAATGCAGCCATGTCCCCCACATTCCAGCCATGCCGTCCCCCACATTCCAGCCATGTCCATCCCCACATTCAAGCCATGCCGTCCCCCACATTCCAGCCATGCCGTCCCCACATTCCAGCCATGTCCGTCCCCACATTCCTGCCATGTCCGTCCCCACATTCCAGCCATGTCCGTCCCCACATTCCAGCCATGCCGTCCCCACATTCCAGCCATGCCGTCCCCCACATTCCAGCCATGTCCGTCCCCACATTCCAGCCACGTTGTCCCCCACATTCCAGCCATGTCCGTCCCCACATTCCAGCCATGCCGTCCCCACATTCCAGCCATGTCCGTCCCCACATTCCAGCCATGTCCGTCCCCACATTCCAGCCATGCCGTCCCCCACATTCCAGCCATGCCGTCCCCCACATTCCAGCCATGTCCGTCCCCACATTCCAGCCATGTCCGTCCCCACATTCCAGCCATGTCCGTCCCCACATTCCAGCCATGTCCGTCCCCACATTCCAGTCATGCCGTCCCCCACATTCCAGCCATGTCTGTCCCCACATTCCAGCCATGTCTGTCCCCCACATTCCAGCCATGTCCGTCCCCACATTCCAGCCATGTCCGTCCCCACATTCCAGCCATGTCCGTCCCCACATTCCAGCCATGTCCGTCCCCCACATTCCAGCAACGTTGTCCCCCACATTCCAGCCATGCCGTCCCCCACATTCCAGCCACGCCGTCCCCCACATTCCAGCCATGCCGTCCCCCACATTCTAGCCATGCCGTCCCCCACATTCCAGCCATGCCGTCCCCCACATTCCAGCCATGCCGTCCAGCCGCACATTCCAGCCATGCCGTCCAGCCGCACATTCCAGCCATGCCGTCCAGCCGCACATTCCAGCCATGTCGTCCAGCCATGTCGTCCAGCCGCACATTCCAGCCATGTCGTCCAGCCGCACAGTCCAGCCATGTTGTCCAGCCGCACATTCCAGCCATGTCGTCCAGCCGCACATTCCAGCCAAGTCGTCCAGCCGCACATTCCAGCCATGTCGTCCAGCCGCACATTCCAGCCATGTCGTCCCCCATACCTTGATGCCGCCGTTAATCAGTGTGCGGGGAACAGCTTTCGTTTGAATAGCTATATCCCCGCCGCGTATAGACACTCCCCCTTGCGCGGGATTGGACAGATCATCCGTCCATCCGCGCAAAGGGGGAGTGTCTATACGCTGCGGGGATACAGCTATTCAAGCGAAAGCTGTTCCCCGCACACTGATTAACGGCGGCGGCTTTGCGGCGACGGGTTTGCGGCGGCGTTGGCGGCGGGGGCGACAAGTATTCTATTCTACTATCGGGGGTATTTGCGGGAGTACGAGTACTCCCGCAAATACTCGGTATCGGTCCCGATACCGATACTGGTATCGGTATCGGGACAACCCTACTTTTAACAAAGGGGACCCCCAGATCCCGCCCCCCCCCCTGTGTGAAATGGTAATGGGGTACATTGTACCTCTACCACTTCACCAAAAAAAAAGTGTCAAAAATGTAAAAAAAGACAATAGCCGGTTTTTGACAATTCCTTTATTAATGTCTTCTTTCCGCGCTTCTTCTTCCATCTTCTTCTTTTCTGCTTTTATTCGGGTTTCTTCCTCCATCTTCTTCTTCTTCCTCTGCTTCTTTCTTGGGTCTTCTCGTCCGCATCTTGCACTGGCTTTTTCCTCCATCTTCTCCTTCCTTCGATCTTCTCGTCCGCATGAAGAGCAGAAGAGCACTATTGGGATCCCCAAATTAAATAAAATATCCAAGAATTGTTATACCAAGGGCTCCTTTTCTGTAATTATAAATAAATAATAAATAACGTTTTATAGTAGTATATGTATATAATTAATATATGCAGGCCACATAACAATGATAGGTTATCCTATCTCTACTCTATTTAGTTTTTTTATATATATTTTACATATATACCTATCCTTATGTTATATAAGGTATATATTTTCTTTAATATACACAGGTGCACATTCACTTAGTTCACCAACATTTCCCTGAAGGAATACATCAGATCTACCTCTGGCCACAATATATGTGAAGAATCCAGGTAAAAATAAAAATAACAATAATAAAATAAAAATAATAATAATATATAAACCATATATTAATATAATTATATTAATGATTCCATCAGGATGCAGTCGATAAATAATAATTAATATGAATAATTACAACTACCATCAATTGTTATTTTCAGACCTCCCTGTACCCAGAGGGGCTATACATATAAAATATACCAAGGTGACATTGTGGGGATAGAACAGACGTCTCTTTATAATAAGGTATATATATATATATATATATATATATATATATATATATATATATATATATATATATATATATATATTTATATATATATATATATACACACACACACGTAATAATTTCTATATTCCAATATATTTTACCACCTGGCCACTATGGGGAAGATCCACAGAGATCTGCACCCGCGCAGCATATCTGAGATTCGCTACGCCGCCGTAACTTACCCGGCCTTGGTTCGAATACATAAAGATTTTGCGCCGTAAGTTACGGCGGCGTAGTCTATCTCTCGTGGCGTAACGGCGCGTAATTCAAATCGTTGAGTAGGGGGCATGTTTAATTTAAATGAAACGCGTCCCCGCGCCGAACGAACTGCGCATGCTCTGTTCCTAAATTTCCCGCCGTGCATTGCGCTAAATGACGTTGCAAGGACGTAATTTTTTGTGCCGTGGACGTAAATTACGTCCATCCTGATTCACGGACGACTTACACAAACAAATTTTTTTTTTTTTTTTTATTTTTTTTTATACGCGGGAACGACGGCCATGCTTAACATTGAGTACGCCACGAAATAGCAGATTTAACTATACGCCAAAAAAAGCCGACTAGAGACGACGTAAAAAAATGCGACGGCCGCTCATAGGTTCGTGGATCGTCGGAAATAGCTAATTTGCATACTCGACACGGAAAACAACGGGAACGCCACCCAGCGGATGCCGAAGTATTGCATCTAAGATCTGAAGGCGTACGAAGACGTACGCCTGACGGATCTAACCCAGATGCCGTCTTATCTTGTTTTGAGGATTCAAAACAAAGATACGACGTAGGAAATTTGAAAGTACGCCGGCGTATCAGTAGATACGCCGGCGTACTCTCTTTGTGGATCTGCCCCTATGTGTGGACCATAATAGAGAAAAGGAGAACTAGAACCCCTAACTGGACTTTTAAGGCACGAATGATAAACAAAAAATATGTAAGGAAATTTGTAGCTTATATAGCATTTATTAGAAAAATCAAACAAGTATTACAAATACAAAAATTAGCATGATCGGAGGTAGACATGATATGATGGTACATATAAATACAGAATTGCAGCTTAGCGTTGTATGGTGTGGTTCACAGAACTGTCCCAACGTTTCAAAGAGAAGTTTTTAATCCGCATGATCAGAAAGACCTTTACATTATACAGTCCACTATAGCTAGTAATGGGTGACTTCGCAGTATACCCTTGAAGAAGGAGAGATACTTCTCTCGGAAACGTTGGGACAGTTCTGTGAACCACACCATACAACGTATATATGGTATATGTACCATCATATCATGTCTACCTCCGATCATGCTAATTTTTGTATTTGTAATAATTGTTTGATTTTTCTAATAAATGCTATATAAGCTACAAATTTCCTTACATATTTTTTTTTTATCATTCGTGCCTTAAAAGTCCAGTTAGGGGTTCTAGTTCTCCTTTTCTCTATTGTGACTTTCATTTGGATGTGGCACCATACAGGACAGACACCGATAACTCTCCTTTTGCATATGTGTGGACCAGAGGAGAATATGAATATACTGACATATGTCTAATTTAAATATTTTGGGGCAGATTCACAGATCAAGTATGCCGGCGTATCTACTGATACGCCGGTGTACTTTCAAATTTCCCGCGTCGTATCTTTAGTTTGAATTCTCAAACCACGATACGACGGCATTTGGGTAAGATCCGACTGGCGTACGGCTTCGTACGCCTTCGGATCTTAGATTCAATACTTCGGCGCCCGCTGGGTGGAGTTAGCGTAATTTTCAGCGTCGGGTATGCAAATTAGGGAAGCGCCTAATTTAAATGATCCACACCCCCTACCCGGATCATTTGAATTAGGCGGGCTTGCGCCAGGGAATTTACGCTACGCCGCCGCAACTTTACAGGCAAGTGCTTTGTGAATCAAGCACTTGCCCGTAAAACTTGCGGTGGCGTAACGTAAATGAGATACGTTACGCCACCGCAGATCTACCTGAATCTGCCCCTTTATCTAGGTTGTACCAATTTATGTGGGTCATCCTGCATTTTTCTTGTGTCCAATGGGGTGGGTTGCTTCCCTGGCCCGGGTTCCTGGCCACTTACCTGATACAGCATCAATGGTGAGATTTTCTTTAATGATGGATATATATTGGCAGATGGATGTACTTTTATCTATAGAACTGTAATAATAATATATTTTCCACAATGTACATAAATACTAATGTTTATTTCTCTATTTTTAGTTTTGTGACATATTCCATATACATCGTTTAATAAATGATGTGCCTATGTATGGCTTCCTGAGGAAGCGGACATCAAGTAACCACGAAACATGCAACATGTAGAGTTTATATACACTGCACAATTTTTGATATTTTGTATACATCATTGGTAGTATTATGTCAATGATAAGCTGATTTATGGTTGTCACAATTAATATTTTATTGTAAATGCTTCTCTTATATACTCTGTAGCTCCTGCTGGATTTTGCTTCTAAACCCCTTGGGGAGGCTTCCATTTGTGGAATCCAAGGTTTTACTATATATATATATATATATAATTAATATAATTGGAGAAGTGGAGCAGATCCATAATTAAATGGAGGGGAATAAAAAACACCCAATGGTAATGGTTACAGGTTAGTGTTAATCATTATAATCGTGATCTTAGGTATAGTAAAAGGGTGTCGAATATTGTGATGTGGTGATATGATGAGGCACTTACAAATGTGATGGTGAAAATGTCGAAAAATTTAAATTAAAATAATATTTCATATAGACGTGAAAATGGAAATAAACTCACAGTGTAGAGGCCTTGAATTACATGTAGCTGAAATCCGGAGCCGAAAATAGATGGAATTTTTTCATCAGAAATTCCAAACGTGTGTGGGCCCCATCTGACTTTTTTCCATCGGTGTTTAGAAATAGAACATGTTTTATTTTTTTCCGATGGAAAACAAAAACGATAGGAAATTCCTATCGTCTGTGTGCAACTCCGACGGATGCTCAGAATCAAGTCGACAAATGCTCGGAAGCATTGAACTTCATTTTTCTTTGTTTTGTCGTAGTCTTTTAGGTCACTGCGTTATGGACGGTCTGAATTTGGTCTGACAGTGTGTATGCAAGACAGCTTGAACGGAATTCCGACAAAAAATTCCATCGGATTTTAGGCCATCGGAAATTCCGATCCTGTGTGCGGGGCATTAGCCGTACATTGAAGCTTAGCCTCCCCCACATGTGTCAGTAAAAGTGCATGGATTGACACGCGCTACCCGTGTGACGCACAATAGGACATCACACGTTCGGCGCTGTGATGTGGTGCCAATGTGTAGCGGAAATACCTGCCCAAACCTCCTCCGACGACCTGCTGGCCAGGGGATGTGGGGAAGGGGAGGGACACTGGTACAGCATCACAGCTCCCGATAGGGGGTCAGCACAAGGGCCCCAGAGTTCTCCCAGGCCACACAGCCCCAACCAATCTGTGCATGGGACAGACATTAAAATAGTTGGAAATATACAATATATTAGCCTAGAAACCTGAGAGGCATCATAGTTTATAGAAGACATGCTTGTGTGCCTGATAAGGACTGCTTGGTAGCCTGATAATTGCCTCCATCCCTGATGCGTGAAACATGAAAGAGAAAGTGCACGGCAACATGCAGCTCCATCCCTGGTTATATAGAATAGGAAGGTATGGGGACTTTGAGTGAGGCATGAATTCAAGGCTAACAAGCAATAAATGTAGAATAAATAAAAAAAAAAATTCTACAGCCGTAAATGACACAATATTTTTTCTTACAGTAATGTCATGCATAATTACATGGACGAGCATTGTATAGCAAGACCATGCAGGCAATCATAAAGCATGTCAACAGTATCAAAACTTATTACATAATATAGTGAATAAAAAATATCCTTCACACCATAAATCACCTAGGACAATTACGATTATAATGATTAACACTAACCTGTAACCATTACCATTGGGTGATTTTTATTTCCCTCCATTTAATTATGGATCTGCTCCACTTCTCCAATTATATTAATTATATACTCTAATTATGCTAATTACTTCTTCAATAATCTAACTATATACATTTAATTACTACTATAAAACGTTATATATTATTTATTATTTATTTATAATTACAGAACTGGAGCCCTTGGTATAACAATTCTTGGATATTTTATTTAATTTGGGCATCCCAATAGTGCTCTTCTGCGTCCCATTACCTCAGCTCCCAAGGGGGACTCCTTCAGTGGTCCTTGCCCTTAGGCCGCACAGTCCTGACCAACGTGAGTATACAAAGGGATGTTGCTTGCCCTCTATAACCATAATTTTCCTTTCCCTGGGTCAATCATGAGACCATGGTTACATTAATCATATGTTTTATTATAGATACATGCAGCATCCGCCCCTGAAGAGTGGGCATACATCCTACGAAACGTGTTGGGCATACATAGATGCTACATGCCCTATAAGTTGGCTCTACATGTTCCATAATTAATCATTTTTAACTTTTAACTGTAATATACTATAAATACTTTGCTATATGTTGTCCTAGGTGATTTATTGATGCGGAGGATGTTTTTTATTCACTATATTATATAATAAGTTTTGATACTGTTGACATGCTTTATAATTGCCTGCATGGTCTTGCTATACAATGCTCGTCCATGTAATTATGCATGACATTACTGTAAGAAAACATATTGTGTCATTAAATAAAACTTATTTATTGCTTGTTAGCCTTGAATGCATGCCTCACACAAAGTCCCAAAACCTTCCTATTCTATATACCTACCTTCCTTCCAAATCCAATTATATTTGCTGCATGGCCCTGCCTGGCACCACACAGCATCTGCAAATATATATATATATATATATATATTTTGTGCTAAAAAGGTGTCCCTCTATCTCATGTCAGAAAGTTTGGAGCACTTACAATACACCACTAATAATAAAATAATGGCATTTTGCAAAACTAACGCATATAAAATATACCTTTTGATCATTTGTTGTCAATTCGAATAAAAGTGGTTCTAAAGACTAAACATTTTTTACCTTAATGTATTCCTTGCATTAACCGGTTGCCGACCGCCTCACACAGATATACTGCAGCAGAATTGCTCTCCTGGGCAAAATCCCATATATATACGGCTTCACCCAGAAGAGCCACCAGTGCAGACTACGGCCCGGATTCAGAAAGGATTTACGACGGCGTATCTCCGGATACGACGTCGTAAGTCTGAATGTGAGGCGTCGTATCTCGGCGCCTGATTCAAAGAATCAGATACGCCAGAATTTGTCTAAGATACGACTGACGTAAGTCTCTTACGTCGTCGTATCTTAGGTGCATATTTACGCTGGCCGCTAGGGGCGCTTCCGTATATTTCCGCGTTGAATATGCAAATGAGGTAGATACGCCGATTCAGAAACGTACTTGCGCCCGGCGGATTTAGCTACGCCGTTTACGTAAGGCGTCGGTCCGGCGTAACTTTACTCCTCATAAAGCAGGGGTAAGTCATGTTAAGGTATGGGCGTCGTAAACGTCGGAACAGCGTCGTATTTTATGTTGTTTGCGTAAGTCGTCCGTGAATGGAGATGGGCATAGGTTACGTTCACGTCAACTAAACATTGAGCCGGCGTAACTTTGAGAGAAAATTTGACGTGATACTGAGCATGCGCGCGCATGCGCCGTTAGTTAAGCGTGTCATTTACGTGGGGTCACGATTTATTTCCATACAACACGCCCACTGCCTGGATCATTTGAATTAGGCGTGCTTACGCCGGCCCATATACGCTACACCGCCGTAACTTCGGGCGCAAGTTCTTTCTGAATACGCTACTCGCCTGACTAAGTTACAGCGGCGTAGCGCATATGAGCTACACCCGCCTAAAGATACGCGATTCTTTCTGAATCCGGGCCTACAAGTGCAAAGTGCACTTGAAAGTGCAGTCGCTGTAGAGCCCGAGGGGGACATGCAAGGAAAATAAAAAACAGCATTTTAGTTTGCACATGATTGGATAATAAAATCAGCAGAGCTTCCCCTCATTTCAGATTTACCCCTCAGATTTACAGCGACTGCACTTTGCACTTTTAGTTTGCACTTGTAGTGCAAAGTGGATTTGCCTTTCATTTGTTTATAGCGCAAAAAAATAAAAACCGCAGAGGTGATCAAATACCACCAAAAGAAAGCAAAACAGCCGTGCAATTGTCAGTTAAAGCAAGGCAGTGCCGTATCGCAAAAAATGGCCTGGTCTTTGGGCAGCCAAATCCTCCGGGGCTGAAGCGGTTGAGGTAAAAAAATATTTTGCAGGAAGGAACCTTACCCCCCCCCCCATACTTACCTGAACCCTCACTCGATCCAGAGCTGTGCCCATCTGTAGCGGCTCCCTCTTGGCTCTTGCTGAAGTCATTCAAATCCTGTGATGAGGGAGCAGGCAGCCTGGCTAGGGAGTGAGCCTGCAGGTGTGCCATAATATGAAGTAGCTTCCTATAGTGGCACACCCAGAAATGGAGGATTGGTACCAGCTCTGTGCAATTCTGTTGCACAGAGCCAGTAAGTGTAAACCTGTTTGTTATTTTTTTTAAATAGCATTTACAATCACTTTAAATGTGTTCACACAGGAGTTTATCTTTAATTCTAAATGGAAATCCCTTTTTTAAAAAGAAAAACATGCACACAGAAAAACCCCATAAAACCACATTGGTAATGACATGACCCAAATACAGGTCATTCTCAAAAAATTAGCATATTGTGATAAAGTTCATTATTTTCTGTAATGTACTGATAAACATTAGACTTTCATACATTTTAGATTCATTACACACAACTGAAGTAGTTCAAGCCTTTTATTGTTTTAATATTGATGATTTTGGCATACAGCTCATGAAAACCCCAAATTCCTATCTCAAAAAATTAGCATATTTCATCCGACCAATAAAAGAAAAGTGTTTTTAATAAAAAAAAAGTCAACCTTCAAATAATTATGTTCAGTTATGCACTTAATACTTGGTCGGGAATCCTTTTGCAGAAATGACTGCTTCAATGTGGCCTGGCATGGAGGCAATCAGCCTGTGGCACTGCTGAGGTGTTATGGAGGCCCATGATGCTTCGGTAGCGGCCTTAAGCTCATCCAGAGTGTTGGGTCTTGCGTCTCTCAACTTTCTCTTACCAATATCCCACAGATTCTCTATGGGGTTCAGGTCAGGAGAGTTGGCAGGCCAATTGAGCACAGTAATACCATGGTCAGTAAACCATTTACCAGTGGTTTTGGCACTGTGAGCAGGTGCCAGGTCGTGCTGAAAAATGAAATCTTCATCTCCATAAAGCTTTTCAGCAGATGGAAGCATGAAGTGCTCCAAAATCTCCTGATAGCTAGCTGCATTCACCCTGCCCTTGATAAAACACAGTGGACCAACACCAGCAGCTGACATGGCACCCCAGACCATCACTGACTGTGGGTACTTGACACTGGACTTCAGGCATTTTGGCATTTCCCTCTCCCCAGTCTTCCTCCAGACTCTGGCACCTTGATTACCGAATGACATGCAAAATTTGCTTTCATCCGAAAAAAGTACTTTGGACCACTGAGCAACAGTCCAGTGTTGCTTCTCTGTAGCCCAGGTCAGGCGCTTCTGCCGCTGTTTTTGGTTCAAAAGTGGCTTGACCTGGGGAATGCGGCACCTGTAGCCCATTTCCTGCACACGCCTGTACACGGTGGCTCTGGATGTTTCTACTCCAGACTCAGTCCACTGCTTCCGCAGGTCCCCCAAGGTCTGGAATCGGTCCTTCTCCACAATCTTCCTCAGGGTCCGGTCACCTCTTCTCGTTGTGCAGCGTTTTCTGCCACACTTTTTCCTTCCCACAGACTTCCCACTGAGGTGCCTTGATACAGCACTCTGGGAACAGCCTATTCGTTCAGAAATTTCTTTCTGTGTCTTACTCTCTTGCTTGAGGGTGTCAATGATGGCCTTCTGGACAGCAGTCAGGTCTGCAGTATTACCCATGATTGCGGTTTGGAGTAATGAACCAGGCTGGGAGTTTTTAAAAGCCTCAGGAATCTTTTGCAGGTGTTTAGAGTAAATTAGTTGATTCAGATGATTAGGTTAAGAGCTTGTTTAGAGAACCTTGTCATGATATGCTAATTTTTTGAGATAGGAATTTTGGGTTTTCATGAGCTGTATGCCAAAATCATCAATATTAAAACAATAAAAAGGCTTAAACTACTTCAGTTGTGTGTAATGAATCTAAAATATATGAAAGTCTAATGTTTATCAGTACATTACAGAAAATAATGAACTTTATCACAATATGCTAATTTTTTGAGAATGACCTGTGCATGTGATTTCTGGAAACACTAACATGACAGCGCATAAAAATACTTATTGCAGAATCTGCAACACCACTGGAAGGAAACACAGTGAGAAAAGTTTCCGTACAAAAATAAATCATACAGAAGGGAAGTATTGGGACTCCTCTGCACTATTCACCCATTAAGGATCTGTGTCAGGTCTTCAGATAACCACACTGGATAGTAACACATCAAAACATATGTAGCGCCTGTGTACTTTCGTACAGGTGCTATATTTAAATTTAGTGGAGGAATGAGAGTGTTATGTTGCTCTCATTCCTTAAAGCGGAGGTTCACCCCAAAAAAAAAAAAATTAACATTACATTCAGCCGAGTTGTCAGAATGACATTAGGCTGTTTTTTTTTTATTTCATTGCCTTACATACCGTATTTTCACCGCCGCTTCCGGGTATGTAATCTGCAGGACTGGGCGTTCCTAATTGATTGACATCCTTCCGACCGGCACATACAGCGTGTCACGAGTTGCCGAAAGAAGCCGAACGTCGGTGCGCAGGCGCCATATAGAGCCGACTCGCAGTCCGGCTTCTTTCGGCAACTCGTGATGCGCTGTATGTGCCAGTACAGTATGTACGGCAATGAAATAAAAAAAAAAAAAAACAGCCTAATGTCATTCTGACAACTCGGCTGAATGTAATGTTAAAACATTTTTTTTGGGTGAACCCCCGCTTTAATTTGTTAAATTTGGCTGTCGCCAAATCTGGATTGTCCTGTGGATCAGTCTGTGCCCCAGAGATGCAATCTCATCTCTGGGCGCCAGGTGGCGCCAGAGGGGGTCTAGGCGGAGCAGCTTCTTCTCAGCAGCCAATTAGTGGAGTTTTCCCTCGCGGGGCATGCTGGGGAGGGGTATTTCTGTGGCGGAGGCCGTTGTTCGAGGCTCTTTCCCGTGGGTTCCTGGTTCCAGGTGCGGCACCCACCTTTAGGGTGTGCGCACATCACGGGCCCCATCACTATGGCCTACCAGGCCGGGGTCGCGTGCTAGGCGGAGTTCCTGACTCTGGGCTCTCATAGCCCGGAGCAACTGATGCTGCCAGGGGACCCCAGTGACATACTGGATTCCCATACCTATTGAGAAGATCCCAAACTGGGTGCTGTTCGGTGGGGGATCGGTCTGAGGAGAACCCGGAGGCAGGTGATCCAACAGGGCTTGAACGAACCACCGGGCATCTGGGTGACCGGACACTGACAGGTCACATTCAAACTGTCAGTTGGTGACCCCAAAAACAAGCTGGGAGGATTTGCTCTATCGGTCAAACTTTCAAGCACTTGGCCTGTGGCAGAGGTCTCACCTTAACATCCCAATTTAAGTAGAGCCAAGTCGGTGGCAGAGACTTGTTCCTCCCAGAAACTCTAAGTGGCGCTCTGGCTGCCAGGCCTGTGAGGAAGGTATGTCCAGGGGCACTTCACCCACTCCGGCTGGAGTGGCGACGTAGACGAATACAATTGCTAAAGGGCAGGATTGCCTGTACTATCCATAGCCTGATTCTGCGAAGTTGCTCTTCCTTCATCAACCTATCCTGTCTACCTCAAGTTGACATGTTGGTCGTGTTTGACCAGAGAATAAAGCATTGAAAACGTCAACCAACGATCTGGACATTTTGTTACTGCTCTCAACACCACCATCACCCCTAGACACAGTATAGAGGTAACTTAAATACGCCAATCCCAAATCTAACCAGCGGCTCCTCTGGGGGTAGCGCTACACATTTTTTTTTTTTTTTCAAATACACAGTGTTAAGACCTGCAGTGGTTATGGTACTGCGGCCTTCTTTCCATCCCTCAATCGCCGCGCATAAGTGATTATCGCTACCATAGGAGATAGAGGAATAGTGGAGATGAATGCAATTTCCAGTATGATTCTTCCCAATGGTTAGAATATTCCCCCAAATAGGGATGAGCTTTGAGTTCGAGTCGAACTCATGTTCGACTCGAACATTGCCTGTTCGGCGAACAACGAACAATTAGGGGTGTTCGCGGCAAATTCGAAAAGCCGCGGAACACCCTGTTAAAGTCTATGGGAGCAATCTAAAGTGCTAATTTTAAAGGCTAATATGCAATTTATTGTCCTAAAAAGTGTTTGGAGACCTGGGTCCTGTCCCAGGGGACATGTATCAATGCAAAAAAAGTTTTGAAAAAAGGCAGTTTTTTCGGGAGCAGTGAATTTAATAATGATAAAAGTGAAACAATAAAAGTGAAATATTACTTTAAATTTCGTACCTAGGGGGGGTGTAAAGTTAGCATGTGAAATAGCGCATGTTTTCAGTACATAGAACTGTCTCTGCACAAAGTGTCATTTCTGAAAGGAAAAAAACCGGACTTGCAGGTATAATGAATTGTCGGCTCTGAGAATTCATTCATATAAAAAAAAAAATAGCGCGGGGGTCCCCCCAAATTCCATTACCAGGCCCTTCAGGTCTGGAATTGATATTAAGGGGAACCCCGCCGTCAATTTAAAAAAAAATTACGTGGGGTTCCCCCAACATATATCTGGTGTGGATTTTAAGGGGAACTCCACCCCAAATTTAAAAAATTCTTCCCCCTTGCTGGGCTTCCCCAGTGACGTAGCAGAGGGTCCGTCAGAGGGTGCGGGGTCACGTGACAGGTGGCCCCACCTCCCCTATATAAGAAATGTCACAGCTTCATCCGCGTCATTCGCTGGACTGTGTCCAGCGGAGAGAGGAGGTTGGCGATGCTGTGCTCTGGATGGATGGATCTTCTCATCGCTGGACCGGAGATCACCCGCATCCGTCGCTGGATACAGACAACGTTGGAGCAGGAAGCTGGGACCGAGAGTGGATTACCACCACTGGACTTTTTTTCTTTTATTAATAAAGGATTTTTTTCTACGGTGTGTGTGTGTTTTTTCCAACTATTTACACTTCCTTCGTGAAATGGTAGGGGTACAATGTACCCCATTGATAAAAATGGGGGATGAGGTGGCGCTTGCAACAAACAATCACTAAAATAGTATTGTAATAAACTCTGCCTCCTGGTGTTAATTAGCGGTGTATCACTCTTAGACCGAAATACCATCCAACAAAAATAACCATAAAGTGGAGGATATTGAGAGTGAAAAATTATAATGCAAAATATATGTGACCAATGTGCTAGTGACAGCACAGTAGTCTAAAGGAAATAACAAACTTCAAACTGTGCATATAACATATCCTTCAAGTAATAATAATCCAAACAGTGCTTCATCCATAAATAGTGCAATGTGCAACTAAGCAAATAAATAAATAAATATATATCCAATCTATAACTGTCCACAAAAATAATGCAAATATTGCAAATAAGGGTGAATAAATCCGTGAATAAAAAACAAGCCAAAAAATGCAAAAAGTGAAAAAATATTATATAATTATACAAATATAAAAATATAAAATCCACTCGAGAATCCCTGTGTAAAAAAGTTCCAATAAGACTATAGGATAAAGATCAATATCCAGTGCACAAATCGTGCAAAAGTGAAAAAATCCAGTGGCTAATAAATAAAGTTCATAAAGTGCATCTGTGCTCTGGTTTACTGTGACATGCAGAGTAGTTGTGTTTGCAGTCAGCAAGATCCTCCACGGTGACCAGAAAATAAGCGTGCTAGCCCCTTACCTCAAGAAGGCTAATAAATAGCCTATAGAAGTGGTTTCCCAATAGTATCTCCCACCATCAGCAGATCGATCCACTCCAGTATATTTACAGGCTCAGCGCGATGACTCTCAAAATAAAGCAAAGGAATGCCTCCATAGTGTACGATTACAAACAGTATTTTAATGAAAAAAAGTATTCACTTACAAACAGTGCTGTAAGATCAGCATATACAGCGGCGTGTGTGTAGTCCTGTGTCTCCCGCTCTGCGGCCGCAAGCGGGTGACGTCACCAACAGCCCTCCAACGTCCTCACGCGTATCGCAACTGTCAACGTTGCTTAATCATAGGATGGGCCTATGGGCCATCCTATGATTAAGCAACGTTGACAGTTGCGATACGCGTGAGGACGTTGGAGGGCTGTTGGTGACGTCACCCGCTTGCGGCCGCAGAGCGGGAGACACAGGACTACACACACGCCGCTGTATATGCTGATCTTACAGCACTGTTTGTAAGTGAATACTTTTTTTCATTAAAATACTGTTTGTAATCGTACACTATGGAGGCATTCCTTTGCTTTATTTTGAGAGTCATCGCGCTGAGCCTGTAAATATACTGGAGTGGATCGATCTGCTGATGGTGGGAGATACTATTGGGAAACCACTTCTATAGGCTATTTATTAGCCTTCTTGAGGTAAGGGGCTAGCACGCTTATTTTCTGGTCACCGTGGAGGATCTTGCTGACTGCAAACACAACTACTCTGCATGTCACAGTAAACCAGAGCACAGATGCACTTTATGAACTTTATTTATTAGCCACTGGATTTTTTCACTTTTGCACGATTTGTGCACTGGATATTGATCTTTATCCTATAGTCTTATTGGAACTTTTTTACACAGGGATTCTCGAGTGGATTTTATATTTTTATATTTGTATAATTATATAATATTTTTTCACTTTTTGCATTTTTTGGCTTGTTTTTTATTCACGGATTTATTCACCCTTATTTGCAATATTTGCATTATTTTTGTGGACAGTTATAGATTGGATATATATTTATTTATTTATTTGCTTAGTTGCACATTGCACTATTTATGGATGAAGCACTGTTTGGATTATTATTACTTGAAGGATATGTTATATGCACAGTTTGAAGTTTGTTATTTCCTTTAGACTACTGTGCTGTCACTAGCACATTGGTCACATATATTTTGCATTATAATTTTTCACTCTCAATATCCTCCACTTTATGGTTATTTTTGTTGGATGGTATTTCGGTCTAAGAGTGATACACCGCTAATTAACACCAGGAGGCAGAGTTTATTACAATACTATTTTAGTGATTGTTTGTTGCAAGCGCCACCTCATCCCCCATTTTTATCATTTACTGTCAGTGTGTGAGCACTATTGGTGGTGGCTGCTGCATTTTAATGTATATTTTATTTATTTAGTTTATCTTGGCTAGGTTGGTTTGCGCATTAGTTCCCCCCTTATTTCATACAATGTACCCCATTACCAATTCACATAGGGGGGCCAGGATCTGGGGGTCCCCTTTGTTAAAGGGGTCTTCCAGATTCTGATAAGCCCCCTGCCCGCAGACCCCCACAACCACCGGGCAAGGGTTGTGGGGATGAGGCCCTTGTCCCCATCAACATGGGGACATCCTCCCCATGTTGAGGGCATGTGGCCTGGTATGGTTCAGGAGAGGGGGGGCCGCACTCTGTCCCCCCCTCTTTTCTGCAGCCGGCCAGGTTAATGTGCTTGGATAAGGGGTCTGGTGTGAATTTTTGGTTGAACTCCACGTCATTTTTTTTTTATTTGGGGTGGAGTTCCCCTTAAAATCCACACCAGACCTGAAGGGTCTGGAATGGATATTTGGGGGGAACCCCACGTCATTTTTTTTAATTGACGGCGGGGTTCCCCTTAATATCCATTCCAGACCTGAAGGGCCTGGTAATGGAATTTGGGGGGATCCCCACGCTATTTTTTTTTTATATGAATGAATTCTCTCTGAATTGCCAGAGCCGATAATTCATTATAGCCGCAAGTCCGGTTTTAAAAGACTTTTTTTCCTTTCAGAAATGACACTTTGTGCAGGGACCGTTGTATGTACTGGAAACATGCGCTATTTCACATGCTAACTTTACACCCCCCCTAGGTACAAAATTTAAAGGAATACATATCAGCCTTAACTGAGGAAAAAATTATATTTTTTAAAAAAAAATGGGCATATTTATTATAGCAAAAAGTACAAAATATTGTTTGTTTGTTTTTCAAAATGTACTCTCTTTTTTTGTTTATACAGCAAAATATTAAAATCGCAGAGATGATCAAATACCACAAAAAGCTCTATTTGTGGGGAAAAAAAGGATGCAATGCCGTATTGCAAAAAATGGCTTGGTTATTGAGCAGCCAATTCTTCCGGTACTGAAGTGGTTAAAAAAAAAAATATTAGGGCACTAGGCTGTCCAGGGAGCCCCCAATGTTGGTACCCCAGCCTCTGCCATTCCTGGTAAGGGAACCAGGCAGTGAACTTTCGGCTTCACTCCTGGTTGTCTACTGCACATGTGCTTTCACATGGAGACATTGGGCCGGATTCAGAAAAGATATACGACGGCGTATCTCCTGATACGCCGTTGTATCTCTGGGTGCGGTCGGTCGTATCTATGCGCCTGATTCAGAGAATCAGTTACACATAGATATCCCTAAGATCCGACTGATGTAAGTGTCTTACACCGTCGTATCCTAGGCTGCAATTTCAGGCTGGCCGCTAGGTGGCGCTTCCGTATAGTTACCGTATAGTTACGCGAGGAATATGCAAATGAGCTAGATACGCCAATTCAGAAACGTACGTCCCGCCGGCGCATTTTTTTACGTCATTTACGCTTGGCTTTTTTCGGCGTGTTTCCCCGAAAATAAGACCTACCCCGAAAGTAAGACCTAGTGCTATTTTCCAGGAGGGCTGCAATATAAGCCCTACCCCGAAAATAAGCCCTAGTTTGAGGTGCATGCGTACTCCTATAATCCACTCTGATACGGCGGTGTGCAGTGTGCTGTGGATGTGTCTCTTTGATCTACGGTAGCAGTGTCAGGTGCCTTTGTTACAAAGCGGCGCTCAGCTCATCTCCCTGCTGGTCTCCTCCTCCTTCTCCCAGCTGTCGGCGGGGGATCTCGGAGCCCCTCCTTTCTCTGCAGTCACGGAAGGTACAGTCGTCTCTGTGCAGAGGCTCAGCACTAAATCAACATGTCACACTGTGTGCATAACGATACTGCTGTCTCCAGGAGTCTTCCTGACAGGCAAGGAGGGAGAGAAACAGCACGTTATAAGACCTACCCCGAAAATAAGCCCTACTGGGTCTATTGTTGCCAAAATTAATATAAGACCCAGGCTTTTTTTCGGGGAAACACGGTAGTTACCCCTGCTATATGAGGCGTAGCTAATGTTAAGTATGGACGTCGTTTGCGTAAGTCGTTCGTGAATACGGCTGTACGTCATTTACGTTCACGTTGAATTCAATACGTCCTTGCGACGTAATTTGGAGCAATGCACAATGCGCATGCACCGTTCAAAAAAAACGCGAAAAACGCGGGGTCAAGTAAAATTTAGATAAAACACGCCCCCAACATCCCCATTTGAATTAGGCGGGCTTACGCCGCCACACATACGCCGTAACTAAGGGCGCAAGTTCTTTCTGAATACAGAACTTGCGCCCAAAGTTACAGTGGCGTAACGTATCGGAGATACAGAGATATCGGAGATACGTTACGCCGGAAGAAAGATGCGCTCATCTTTCTGAATCCGGCCCATTGTTTTTGCAGAGGTTTTCAGCGGCAGTTTGCCGGTGGTTCGGTGGTGCTGCCCATTACTTTCAATGGGCAGGGGCGCTTTAGGAGCAGTGGAGGAGCGGTGTATACACCGCTCCTAAGATGCTGCTTGCAGGCGGTTTTTTAACGTCCTGCCAGCACATCGCCTAAATGTGAAAGCCCTCGGGCTCTTACACTGAGACTGCAGGGGAGCAGTTTTTCAGGCGCTTTACAGGCGGTATTTTTAGCCCAAAAGTGCCTGAAAAAAGCCCCAGTATGAAAGGGGTCTAATTTCCCTGGCAATAGGGGAAGGAGGAGGGGGTCTGAACTTCTGGGAGATCAGGCCACGACCCGTCTCCAAAAGTGGGGAAGGGGAGCTGTCAAAAACAGGTCCCCCATTCCCCCCTCCCCATGAAAGGTGACAAATGTGGCACCGGAGGGTAAATATAAGCGAGAGTTCCCCTTTTGGGTGGAACTCCTCTTTAAGAACAGGGGTTTAGTCTGCACACATTTGCAAAAACATGCGTAAGCTTCAGACCCCGTCTCCTTGTAATTGTTTGATAAACTGATCATATTTGTAGTTGTGCTTACCAGAAAGGATGCATAAAACTGTCCGTCCACTAGCAGGATTTTGAATGTTTGATTGATCTTCTAATGGACAAGTCATTGATCATTTTTGACATAGTGTATGTGTTTTCCATACAGTAAATTCCATTTATACCAATATGGATTGTTAAAAAAAAAAGCTTAATTTTGAAGACTCTGTTGGTACTATTGAATGTGTTGATGAGATTTCTCATACAATCATCTCTAATCTACTAGTGTATGGCCAGTTTCAGAGCTGTTAGGCCATGCCAGCTACACATATTTGGCTTTTATATACTATAGTTGAGCTATTTTTTCTTGCTGTAGTTTACAGTTCACTCAGCTTTACATGTCACATAATGAATACAAAGAAAAAATATTACTTTTACTGAGTTAATGATTACTTTGTGTTTCCCCGGTAGCAGGTGACATACTGGGATCAAACATAAGAAATACTGTTATGTATGTTTGTCCATACTTCACCCGACTACAAACACACAGTGTAATCCTGCTACCGGCCCATACCCCCTTTTTTATCTTACTTCAGTAGAATATACTAACCTTGCCGAAGCTTTTGAGCCATTGTTTATGGGGTGGTAGAGGTCGTCACACACGTTATACAACAAAGATCAGTCTCATTGAAATGATATCAGAGTTTGTGCATGTCAAGCTCTCTATTATAATAGAGGTCACTGTGCCGATTCTTAAAGGAATCATTGAAGTGCAGGAGGAATTTTACTTTGATGGTGTCAATAGGCTATTATGTTATTCCCTGACTTTAGATGTTATAGCTTACTGGTTTCAAAAAATACCAACTTTGCTCAACAACAGGTGAGATTAGAAGGTATACATGCATGGTAGCTACATATCTGCGGCACTGGCAGAAGAAAGACATTTATAAATGGAAGGTGTTATTATACTTTTAACTATGTCTAGCCAAGTTCTCTCCAGGCCTAATGGTGACCTCCAGAGTTTGCGACAGCTGACATTCTTCTGTGTAGAGTGGGTTACGAGGCATGGTGGGTGCGATGCAAGGTAGATTAATGGGTGCCAGACACTTCTTGAATGCAAAGAGATTTATTGTCTCTTAAACAGAACTGTGGGAAAGAGGGTTAGGGCCAGGACACCCTTTAGTAGTTGCAACTCAGAGACTTCTATAGGTAAACAGTCACACAAGGAAGGGCATCCAGCAAGACACCACATCAACATACGTAGGACCGCTGTCTCCTATGGCAACAATCTTGATTGTTGTTTCTAGCAAAGGCTGTAATAAACTTATTCCCTTCTTCTACAATCTCCTATTGTAGATCTTAATTCAACTGAGCTCCCAGTCTTTCACTAGACTTGCTGATCCACTGTCACCGGATCCCCTGAGCTCGTCCAATCTTCTCATTCAGTATCTTCCTCAAGCATCACCCCTGCGTCCCTGCTGGATCCCTAGCTTAGTACTCACAGATACTCCCCAAGCGACACCCCACTGGCCTGCTGGGTCCCTGGCTTAGCACGCAATATTGCTCGGCAAGCGTCACCTCCACTAGCTGGGTCCCTGACTTAGCACGCAATATTGCCCGGCAAGCGTCACCTCCACTAGCTGAGTCCCTGGCTTAGCACGCAATATTGCTCGGCAAGCGTCACCTCCACTAGCTGGGTCCCTGGCTTAGCACGCAATATTGCTCGGCAAGCGTCACCTCCACTGGCTGGGTCCCTGGCTTGACATCTGCTAAAGTTTCCCAATTCTTCACCTTCTCCGGTTGGTTAAAAGAAGACTGCTCTGGTACTTGCTTCAGCTACTCACAGTGGTCCCCGGTACAAGGTGGATGTTCGCTTAGTGACGACAGCTTCCCCTCTACCTCTGACCATGACAGGTTCTCCAGCCGGCAGAGCCTGCACTTCTAGTTGAACTGCAAGCCGCAATCCCAACCCTATGCTGCTCTCTTGCTTCTGGATAAGCCCTGAGACAGCCTAGCAGCCAGATAGTTACATAGTAGGTGAGGTTGAAAAAAGACACAAGTTAAATCTCTGACGTTTCTAACAAATGCTTCTTTCACAATCACTTAGGTTAAGATGTTAAGGCTTAATTCTTTTCCCCAAGCCTTTCATGTTACTAATGTTTGTATTCTGACTTTCGTATTATGGTTCGTATTATTACTACGATGTTCTAAACACGAGCGAAAGAACTAATACAGGAGGGAGGGTTGGCTTTAGTCCTAGGCACAGTCGTGAACCCGAGAAGGGGTGCCTGGGATGGAGGACAACCCTTACCTCCAATAACCTACCGCATAAGGTAATCTTTTTGGGTGGCAATAACGCTCACAGTTACATTTGTATTGTTACCTTTATTGTAACCGCACATGGCGCTGTTCTACCGCCCTATGACCAAGGAAGAACTGTTCATTTATTTTCTTCTGTATTCTTTACACCACTTTATGTTTGTATACAATACGTGTAAAATCTCAATAAAACTGTATTAATGGAGAAAAAAGACACAAGTCCAACCTGTGTGTGTGATTATATGTCAGTATTACATAGTATAGTATTGCAGCTCCCTCCGCTCCACTCGCGGTTACACACAGCCCCGCCTCCTGACCCTGTGCCTGTATCATATAGACAGAACACATCCCAGCATTGGACTGGCAGTCTGTCAATCTGATACAGGCACGGGGTCAGGAGGCGGGGCTGCATAACCATGCGTGGAGCGGAGGGAGCTGCAATGTAAAGTAAGCTGTAACAGCGGGTTATCAGCTATGTAATCCCGCGGCTTTTCTCTTCCCTCTTGATCGATGAGAGAACAGCTCCCAATCAATCCTTGCATGCCGGCGGTACCCGCGCTCCCCCACTCACAGCTCCTCTTCCCCTGGGGCTATCCTCTGCACAGGTGAGCAGAGGCTACAATCGTGGGCACAGTGAGTAAAAGCTGAAATGGTGGGCACAGTGCGTAAAGGCTGCAATGGTGGGCACAGTTTGTAAAGGCTGAAATGGTGGGCACAGTGGGCAGAGGCTGCAATGGTGGGCACAGTGGGCAGAGGCTGCAATGGTGGGCAGAGACTGCTATGGTGGGCACAGTGGGCAGAGGCTGCAATGGTGGGCAGAGGCTGCAATGGTGGGCACAGGCTGCAATGGTGGGCACAGTGGGCACAGGCTGCAATGGTGGGCACAGTGGACAGAGGCTGCAATGGTGGGCACAGTGGACAGAGGCTCCAATGGTGGGCACAGTGGACAGAGGCTGCAATGGTGGGCACAGTGGGCAGAGGCTGAAATGGTGGGCAGAGAATGCAATGGTGGGCACAATGGGCAAAGGCTGCAATAGTGGGCACAGTGGACAGAGGCTGCAATGGTGGGCACAGTGGGCAGAGGCTGCAATGGTGGGCACAGTGGGCAGAGGCTGCTATGGTGGGCACAGTGGGCAGAGGCTTCTATGGTGGGCAGAGGCTGCAATGGTGGGCAGAGGCTGCTATGGTGGGCACAGTGGGCAGAGGCTGCTATGGTGGGCAGAGGCTGCAATGGTGGGCACAGTGGGCACAGGCTGCAATGGTGGGCACAGGCTGCAATGGTGGGCACAGTGGACAGAGGCTGCAATGGTGGGCACAGGTGTGGCTGCACTGATAAAGTTTGTAACTTAATTCGCCATAAAACATGTAAGTGTTATCATGAGATAATTTGAGGGCGTGTTTAGGGGCAGAATTAGGGGTGGTGCAGGGTAGGGATTGGTTGGGTCAACTGGTAGTGAGTAACCTTTAGGGCCTGGCTAGTAGCGCAGGACTTGAAATTTTAAGCCCTGGTATATGCAAATTGAAATCCTATCCCCTCTCAAGCGCCTCTTCTCCAAAAAAAATAAGTTCAGTGCTCAGAACTTTTCCTTATAACTAATATCCTCCACACCTTTATTAGCTTTGTTGCCCTTCTTTGTACTCATTCCATTTCTAGTACATCCTTCCTGAGGACTGGTGCCCCTTTCTGATGATCTCATGTGCTGGTCGGAGTGGAGGAAATATTTCTTCAGTTTCGGGTGCATGCCCCTTCAGCTCCGCTCGCATGTTCTTCTGCCTTGGCTCAAGTCCCCGGCCAGCCGCCTGCCTGCTTATCTCCTTGCCTTCCCTGGTGGAGTGATCTTCCTCTGCTCCCCACCATGTAGTAGCCGGGGCCCGAAGAGTAAGACTTAACAGGCTGTGACGTGGGTGACAACGGGCAGAGAGTCGCTGATTGCCGCCATTACTAGTCCCCGGATTTCATTTAAAAAATCTGGTCACCTTATTCCTGATTCCCTTACTTAAGATACTGGCGTCTCCACCCGGAGCCGAGGGATGGGTTGTCTTTGGGTGAGGACATCGTGGACGTCCTCCAATGAACCTAATGCAGTGCAGATTGCACTGCAATCGTTTTTTCCCCAGCCAGTATTTGATGTTTTAGATGTCGCTTCTGGGTCAGTAACAAGGAAGGAGAGACCAGTGAACTTACGTTCACTAAGCAACTGTCCCCTCTACCCAGTGGCACACAACATGCTGGTCCATGCTGGTCCACCGATGAGTGTGTGGAGCTCCGGAAATATGATGAGGGTGTGCATGTGGGGGGAGGGGGCCATTACAGGGGTGTGTGAAAGCAATCACTTCCACCTGATAGCCAATAGTTGGCTTGCCAGATTTACGCACACTCAACCACCAAGAGTGTGTGTAAAACCCCCAGCTGCCACTGATGTATGATGTACATTGGTGGCAGTAAAGGGGTTAAGGGTCATTTTATTCCAGAATGACATTTTGATATTGAGTGGTCTCAAGATATTTTTTGCCTTTTAAAGGAAAGGTGTATCGCCTTTTAGTTTTAGTTAGAGTGGGGAAGGGCTAGAATGTCTCTTATGTTATTACTGTTGTCGGTTTTCCCATAAAGAGTTTTGCCCTATTTGTCCGTGTGACCATTTTGAATTGGATAGCAAGAGATGGAAAATCCAAAATTTTACAGTTGACACCAGAACAAGAGGTGAGGGAAAATCTTCCACTGGTCACTCTGGTGACAATTGTCTAGAACTTGGAAAGGTTTGGAGAGATTTCACATTCACTCCCTGTGTGTTTCTGAGTCAGTAAGTGAAACAGAGCACTGATAGAAAGAAGGGGAAAATCACAGTGATGGCTAGCAAACAAAAACTAGTACACGGCCAATAAAGCTGGGACTTTTTAATCTGCAAACTCTTACCGGGTGAAGGTTGATAACCCTAGAACTTGCATTGTGACAAAAAAAACATGTGGCCAATGGCAGCACCCATATTTCCACCCTTCCATTTTGTAAGATAAAGAACAGGCCCAGAACAAAGAGAGAACCTAGGTGCAGGGCCCACATGACTGGGGGTAGCTGAGGCAGGTTGCACAAGCCAGTTCCTTCTGTAAGGGGGCATGCCTAGGAGGTGTGGAGGATTTTATTGGGCAATGGCAGGGCTAGGAGGTGGTGGCCTTGGGTACTGGCATGCACATGGAGCAGGGGTTAGTTCAGTTGGGAGCTAGCGGAGGAGGCAACATCACAGAAATCTTTTATTTCCCTCCCTCCTTGTATTTATGCTCTGTGGTTTGTTTGCTGTTGTGTTGCAGACGCTTGATGTCGGAAAGCACAGGAAGCACCAATTGCCCTGGACGAATGTACCATGACCGGAAAGGGGGGCGCCCGCCCCTTAAGAGCATAGGCCTGTATGACGGTCTACCTGATCCACCGAGATATGGTGGCTGATGAGACCGCCAGGCCTTTTTGTGGACCTGACACTGACACAAAAAGTGAGTCAGATCTCCGAAACTGAGCCGTAGCAGACAGGAACACCCGCAAAGCACGTATCACGTCTAAAGTATGAAGCGCAACCTCCCTAGGATGCGCCAGCCGAGGACATAAGGACAGAAGAACAATGTCCTCATTCAGGTGAAAGGCTGAAACCACCTTCAGAAGAAAGTAAGGTTGCGGGTGCAACACAGCCTTATCCTTATGGAGGATCAAGTATGGCGACTTGCAAGACAAGGCCGCCAACTCAGAAACCCTTCTGACAGAAGTAATGGCCACCAAAAAGGCCACCTTCTGAGATAGTGTCAAGAGAGGAATCTCTCTGATGTTTTCAAAGGGAGGTTCCTGAAGAACCGAGAGCACCAGATTCAAATCCCATGGAGGAAGAGGTGGTTTAAGAGGGGGAAGTATATGACGCACCCCCTGCACAAAGGTACCCACCAGAGAATGGGCCGCCAAAGGCCGCTGAAAGAACACAGCCAAGGCTGAAATCTGTCCCTTAATGGTGCTTAAGGCAAGTTTCTGATCCACTCCACGCTGTAAAAATAGCAGGACCCTGGAAACCAAATACGTCCGTGGATGCCACCCCATATCTTCGCACATAGAGATGTAGGCCTTCCAGGTGCGATGGTATATCTTCCTGGAAGAAGACTTCCGTGCTCTCTGCATGGTTGAGATGACCGAGTCGGAAAGACCCGGTCTCTTAAAACCTGCCCTTCAATAGCCATGCCATTAAAGCCAGAGATCGGCGTACCAAGGACGCCGAGGCCAATCTGGAGCGATTAGAGTCATTGGGATCCCCTCGACCTCCTCTCTGCGGAGCAGCCAATGAAGCAACTTCAATGGGGGAATGGCATAAAGTAGCTGATACTGACCACACAGGGCCACCAACGCATCTGACGCGTCTGCCCAGGGATCTCTGGACCTGTCCACGAACCTCGACACTTTGCGGTTGAGGCGAGAGGCCAGGAGATCCACGTCCGGTGTGCACCACCTCCTGCAAAGGAGTTGAAACACCTCCGGAGGCAATGACCATTCCCCCTGGTCCAGTATCTGGCGACTCAGGTAGTCTGCCTGCCAGTTTTCTAAGCCCGGAATGTAGACGACAGAGCAGGCACGCTTCTTTCCTCCCACCTTACGATATGAGTGACCTCGGACGCTGCAGCCGAGCTCCGTGTTCCCCCCTGATGGTTAACATAAGCCACCGCCGTGGCGTTGTCCGACTGAATCCTGATTGGGTGACCTTGCAACCTCCTTGACCACGAGGAGAGGCATAGCCTGATCGCCCGAAGTTCCAGGACATTGATCGGCAGACGGGATTCTGCTAGGGTCTAGCAACCCTGGGCCAACTGGACCCCCCAGACGCCCCCCCACCCAACCCGTGAGGCTGCCGTCCTTCATAATCTCCATCCACTGGAAGGGAAGAAACTATTTCCCAGCCTGAAGAGCCGCGGATCTCAGCCACCAATTCAGAGAGACTCTGACTAGGTGGCTTACCTGAATCTGACGATCCAGAGAAAATGGAGATTTGTTCCATTTGGACAGTGGTCCTCTCTTATCGCAAAGCACAGAAACCTCTGGTGACTTGCGCAAATTGGGACATGCAAGTATGCATCCTTGATGTCCAAGGATGCCAGAAAGTCCCCCGGATGGAGCGCAGCGGAGCGAATGTACTCCATGCGGAACCTCCGTACTCTCACAAAGGCTTTTAGGGCTTTGAGGTCCAAAATTGGACGGACTCCGTCCTTCTTCGGGACCACAATAAAAACCCTGAAACCTCTCGTTCTGTGGAACGGGTAAAATTACCCCGCAACTTAGCAAGTCCTGCACTGCCCCTAGTAGGGCAGACCGACAAGCCGGAAGGAGAGGAAGACTTGAGGGAAAGAATCTGTTCAGTGGATAGGAAAGAAACTCTATCTTGTACCCCAAAGAGACCACCTCGCAGACCCACTGGTTGGAGAGCACGGAGGTCCACAGAGCTGGGAAACGAAAGACTCTAATAAATTTGGGAGTGAGTTGGTGCTCCTCCACAGCCTGGTGCAAAACTTTGCCCATTCAGTGAGTGTCTGAGACACCAGGGTTGGGGTCGCAATGCAGACCCCAGCATGGTAAACATGAAACGGGTCTGCGCCTCGGACCTCCTATCGGTATGGTCCTTGAAGGCAGTGGTCCCTTCTATAGGAAGAGTGGTCACCTTATTTTACTGGGCAACCGGGGGGTCAACTACCAGAGGAGAAGCCTATTTTTTCAAAAGGCTGTCCTTAAAAGGGTACTGGACCGCCAGGCGCTGAGGAACTACAAAGGACTTCTGTGGCTTTTCCCATTCCTTATCAATGAACTTGTCAAAAAAGGACACATAAGGAAAACCTTTACAGAGCAGTCTGACTTGTGGGACCCAAAAAAGACAGAGCCCTCAGAGGATGCCTCAGCTGCACTATCCAGCTTAATGGAGTCCCTCACAGCACTGATAAGCGCACTAACAAGTGCCCTGTCCTGTACTGACCCAAGTGAGGAGTCTTCCTCACAAGGAAGGTCCTGGTCCACATCCTCAGACAAAACAGAACCAGGGACCTGAACCGCAGCCAGGTCCGAGTCAGAGCATTCCCCAGGGGATAGCGCCTTTTACCTCCCTTATGCCCGCACGCCGCTTCCACCCTGGCAACAAATGATTCCAGGACTGCCGACAAAGTGTCCATGGGAACCACAGGTGCAGGAGCTGCCACCTCTGGCATGTTTGGGGAAGAAGAACCAGATACTGACTCCATAATACAGAAGTTCTCAGGGACCTATTCAAGACCTGAAAAAAGTCCACCCCCCTTGCTGCGCTGACCGGGGGGTTACCCAGGGGACTCACCAACCCAGCAAGCTACTGTTCAGAGCCGCTGCCCGCCCTCCGTACACAGTGTGTGTGTGAGGAAAAAGCTATGAGGTAAAAAACTGTGAGGAAATATGTGCTACACGCCGTGTAGAGGCCAAAACCACTCAAAAAATTGTCCGCCAGACGCCTTAGAGATAACAGGGCACGGCACAGTTTACTGTGGCCGACTGTAATAGCATGCTGCGCCATAGTGCGACCATAATGGAAATTTCCAATGTAAACAGCAGACTACAAAAAATGGCACCGGCGCCGCCAAAATGGCGGCGAAATGCTGTGATGTGGATGAGAAGGCCTAATGGGGCCTCCCTGAGGCAAACACACCACCACAGAAAAATATGGGCCCAGACACCCCACAGTCCCCTGGTGGGAAAAGGAGCCCCCCACAGGTCCACCCCAGCAGCAGCAGAGGGAAACATGACAGAGAGCAGGGAAAGGGAGGATAGGAGGAGCCCCTAACCCCAGGAATGCCCAGGCATACCAACCAAAAGGAAGGACTGTACTTACCCGTCCATGCGAGGACCTGCTGACGCATTCCTGACAGGCATACAACCGCGTTGGAGTAGCTGTCGGCCCGGTCCTCTGTGAGTGAGACAACAAAACAGCCCAGTAATGTGTGGACCCCGGAGCAAAAGCCCACCGGCCACCCCAGGAGTCATGGGGTATGTCGTGGCAGACCCAGCCCATAGCTACGGTGTGCTCACACTCGCTGGCCGGACTGAGGAGACTACAAGGATCTATATACCCAGCCTGTCCCTCAGCCAGCAGTTGATAGAAGATTCTAAAATAAATAAAATTAAAAAGAAAATAAAACAAAAAATTTGCTTAGGGCGTTGGGCCCAAAGGGAGCCATACGTCCTTCTCCTTTGCTAGGCAGAAAAAAAACTGAGGCTGTATGCTGCAGGCAGGAGGGTTATGTCCGGAGGGACCGCCCCCTGGGCAGGGCTGTTCATCTCTGTTAAGGTAACATGTATTTAATTATCTAACATGTTCTGCCTAGTCCTCTCCTGTGAACAGGAACATAACCCACTTGTCAAGACTTGAGAAGGCTGTGTCCGTCCATGGACGATAAGAGAAATTTGTTTTTTATTATCTCCATACAGGTTAAGCTTTTATGTTTAGTAGGGATTTAGCAGGAATTTTGTAAAATTTGCTGTTTTTATCTGCTAATAATGATTATTATTTTTTTGGAATCAAAAGGTTTTTATTGCTCACAAAACATACAAAGTATGAAAACATGAAATACTGTACACTGTAGTCAGACATTGAAATAACATATCATAAGACATCGAGTGCAGCTTGCAACCAGTAAAGCTAACAGTCTGCTCATAATCCCTCCAATCTTACCTTATTCTGCTCAAACCCCCGCCACCCCGCCCTCACCCTTTCCCCTCCCACAGGTCACCCATCCAGTCAGAGATTTAACCAAGCGCCTGGCCAAGTGTCCCTTCTATTATCTACTCCACCTATACACCCCCTTGCAATCTCATCTGAACCAGTGCCAGAGGGCTCAGACCAGGTACAGCAAGCCATGGATCCCAGAGTTTGACGAATTTCCCGGCTTTACCCCTGTGCTGATATATATACTTCTCCATTTTGAGCGTTCTACCCATGTGCTGTATCGATGTTTTGACCTTGGGCAGTATAGCTGATTTCCAGTCAAGAAGAATGTTTTTTCTCGCCTGGAACAAAGCCCTGGCGAATGCCACTCTGGTCACCTCCTCCGGTATCGCCCCCTCCAGAACCACGAGCAGGCAACACAGTGGATCCAGTGGGACCTTGGTCCGGAACACTGAGTTAAGTGTAGCCAGAACCTCCGTCCAGAATCTGTGGAGGCTAATAATGATTTTAGTGTATTTTTTGCAAAAATATTGGTTTGATAAACATTTGCCCAAATACCGCGGGGTCTAAAAATCAGTAGCACCTTCTTTTTATTCTAGAGGTCATTGCTTTATATATAGGGTTTTGGGGGTCTTCCACAAATTCTGAAAGCTGTAATGGAAAAATTGGAAATTTGGATATTTATGTTTTTGCAGACGTTCGATTTTCACCATTTTGCAAAAATGCACAATGTAAAAATGACAAATATTTGTTATTTATTAAGGCGATACAGGTTAAGCTTTTATATTTAGTAGGAATTTTGTAAAATTTGCTGTGTTTTTATCTGCTAATAATGGTTTTAAGCCTCGTACACACGACCAAGGAACTCGACGGGCGAAACACGTCGAGTTCCTTGTTAGGCTGTTGAGGAACTCGACAAGCCAATTTTCTCCATTCCCGTTTTGGCTCGTCGAGTTTCTCGACAGTTTCCTCAACGAAAATGTACACACGAACGGTTTCATCTGCAAAAAAATATCTCCCAGCAAGCTTCTTGCTGGTTTTTGCCAAGAAACTCGGTCGTGTGTACGAGGCCTTAGTGTATTTTTTGCGAATATATTGGTTTGATAAACATTTGCGCAAATATCACGGGGTCTAAAAAATCAGTAGCTTCTTTTTATTCTACTTATCATGTGCTTTCAGAAAATATATGGTTTGGGGGGTATTTTACAAACTTTTTAAAGCTATAATTGAAAAATAAAAAAGCAAAGGAAAAATGGTCTGGCCACAGAGTGTACAAAATGGAACACAGGGCCTGGCAGCGAAAGGGTTAAAAGGCTGTATGTATGTGTGTATATATGTGTATGTATGTGTGTGTGTGTTTATAGGTGTGTGTGTGCATGTAGCGCCCCCCTTACTTTCAGTTCGGGCGCTACACTAAAGTTAGTGGGGAATGGAAGGGTTAGTTTTACTCCCATTCGTGATTTATGGAAACTCAGGCTGCTGCCCACTTCAGAATTGGTCATGTAGGTCAGTCTGCGCTCCAGGGGTATGTTATCACCCCTGGGCGGCAGTTGGCGCTAGAGGGGTTCTGACAGACCCACCTTCTCCCAGCAGCCAATCAGAGGAGTTCTTCCCTCGTTGGGCATGCTGGGAGGGGGATATATCTCGGGCAGCCGCTTTTGGCGGGTTGTTCTATGCGGGGCCCGAGTTTCAGGTGCGGTACCCACCTTCAGGGTACGCGCAACCATGGGCCCCGCCACCGCGGCCTGCTTCGCTGAGGTTGTGCACCATGCGAAGCCTCATCCTGACATTGAGAGGGGCCCCAGCGACTTGCTGGGTCCCAACCTTCTGTTGAGAGGATCCTAAGCTGGAGGCTGTGCGATGGGGAATCGGCTCGGGGGAACCTAGAACTAGAGGTTGTCCAGGAGGCCTAGACGAATCATCAGGGATCCGGTCACCACACCATATGACAGGTATGCTTAAGCTGTCAGTGGGTGACACTGATTGAACTAACTGGGGGGGATTTGCTCAAATTGATCTCACAAATCCCAAGTTGTCCGGCCTGTGCCAGAGGCCCGAGTCAGGCCTGTGGCAGAGGTCTGTTTCCTCCCAGTGATCCGCAAGTGACGCTTCGGCTGCCAGGCCTGAGATAACCGCCTGTCCGGGGGCACTTTACCCACCCTGATTGGGGTGGCGACGAATTGAGCTATATCATTGCTGAGAGCAGGCTTGCTCTCTATTCATATCCAAGGCCTGATACTAAAGTTTCTCTACGCTCATCAACCTTTCTCTGTCGTGTGCCACGTTGATGTTGGCCGTGTTGGGCCTTGAAATAAATCATTGAAAACTGAATTGATGTCTGGACACTTGCTCTTTATTCACACTTACAGAAATCACCCCTAGACCAAGTCAAGAAGGTAACTCAGTAAGCCAATCCCAAACTAATCAGCAGCTCATTTGGGAGTGAGCGCTACATGACTAAGGTATAACAGATGGACTTGTTCTATAACCCAAATAAAACCCCCATTAACCTTACTATAGTAACTGAGACCACACCAGTGTTGGAGTTAAAACAAGGCCGTAGCAGCCTAATTTATTAAACAATATATATATATATATATATATATATATATATATATATATATATATATATAAAACAATATATATAAATAACATAACACTATAAATACCATAATAACATAAACTCTGTTAATAAACCATAATTTAACTATTGTTGGTCTCGGCAGGCCCTCAGTACCCATATCAGGGAAAAAAAAACATAAAGCACTGCGGTACCAAACAGTGTATAGATAGGCCTCCTGCCGAAAAACTGGCCCAGAGACAGCCACTGACCGCAGTGCCCCATTCCCACTTTCCACCTAACCTCCGTTAGCTGGAAACCATTATCGGGACCCATAACAACGATGGGTCCCCAAGACTCCTCCTTTTACCATATCTTCTCTCTCCTGCCAAGACCAACACCCGCCACTGCCACGACATCCATGAACACGATCCTGTAAAGACAAAGCAGAGAAACACACACCAAAACAAGCCATTGGAAAACACAAGCCAATCAAACCATAAAATTAGGGAGGGTGGGTGGGAACTTTCCCCCGCGCTGTGCTTGCCTATGATGGGATGGGCCAACCTTTTATATGCCTCTCACCCCTCCCCTAGGCAACTCCCCCTTTAAACTCCTGACCATTTTACTTCCCCTGTTAACTCTGTCATGTCCGCCCTGCGCATATGCCATTGCATTCTATTGCTCCGGGCTTCTCTTATGTTTATGTGTGTGTGTGTATGTATGTGTGCGCGTGTGTTTGTGCATGTATGTATGTGTGTATGCATGTGCATATGTGCATTTATATATGTGTTATATACTGTATATACTGTATATACTTGATTATAAGCCAAGTTTTCCAGACCTTTTTTTTAGGGCTGAAAATACCCCCCTCTACTTATACTTGAGTCAGTGTACCTGAAGGGCTGCGAGCATCCATTGTTTAAAATTTGCGGCTTCCCCCTGGCCCCTTCCGTGATAGGCATTACCCAGCAAACACTGTGTTCAGTGTTCCGCCTAGCACGGATGTCCTCTCATCATCGGACTTGGTTTCTTAGCAGTCACTGTGTTCAGTGTTCCGCCAATCACGGACCTCTTTTTATCCTCGGACAAGAGAACGTCCGTGATAATTGGAACACTGAACACAGTGTCAGCTGGGAAACCAAGTCCGAGGATGAGAAGACGTCCGTGATAGGCTGCTGACAAATGCCTATCACGCACACTGTTAGACTGGTGAATTTGGTTGGTTGCTGATTGGTCGGTAAGTTTGAGCCTGGATATTCCATGTTTTTGTATATCACGGAACGGGACCAGGAGGATACCGCGACTTTTAAACAATGAATGGACACCCGCAGCCTGTAAAAATTTCAGGTACAATGACTCGGGCACATGGAGGCTGCAATGGACACAGTGAGGTGTCAATAGGCACAGTGAGGTGGCAACGGGCACAGGGAGGTGGCAATGGGCACAGTGAGGTTGGGCACAGTGAGGTGGCAATGGGCACAGTGAGATTGGGCACAGTGAGGTCGCAATGGGCACAGTGAGACTGCAATGGGCACAGTGAGGCGTGCAAATGGGCATTGTTGGCCCTCTTTTCCGCTTACAGTGGCTGCTGCATTCTAACACTATGCTTATACTCGAGTCAATATGTTTTCCCATTTTTTTGGGGTAAAATTAGGTACCTCGAGTTATACTCAGGTTGGCTTATACTCAAGTAATATATATATACAGTATATATATATATATATATATATATATATATATATATATACAATATATATATATATATACACATACAGAATATGTGTGTGTGTGTTATATATGTGTATGTATGTGTGTGTTCGTTTACATGTATGTATGCACATTTTATGTATGCTCCATGCTCAGATTGCTTTTCAGAGGCATTTGACAGTATGTTGTCTCATGACCACCTGTCCATTTTCCTCTTGGGGGGGGGGGGGGAGATGGAGAAATCAGTTCCTTTTATATGCAGCCATGCACTTGCGACCGGGCCCTGGCATTCCACCACCAGGGTCAGAGGAAAGGGCCCTGTCTGGGGGTCAGAGGGACCTTCATTGTTTCTTGCATCGGGGCCCTGAAAGTTCTAGTAACGCCACTGCAAAAAACAATGTCATATATAGGGCTGATCAGGACTCTGGATGCAGAGAAGCAATTGTGTGGGTTGATGAAACCCCTCTATTGTAATAGAAGGGGGAAAAGATCCTTTGAGTGTTGGAGGATTGTCTTCCTAGCTTTGTTTTTGGGATTAGATATGCTTTAAACTCACAAGTATTACTTTTGTAATATAAGAAATGCGGTAATAGAGAGGACGGTTTGGTAATGGATTTACATTTAGTAAAGTGCATTTTAAAGAGGTCAATACATCAGACCAAAAAGAGGGACAATTGACTAAACAGGATAATTGATAAGAATTTATGCTCAGTCTAGATTTCATTTTTTCTGTTTCACTTTACCCTCATCTACCTGGTAATGGTAATGTTACTGTTATTATCCATGAATAAAATAACTGCACATATTGGTTGCTAAAAGGAATTTATTGAAAATGTTTTTGATGCTTTGATGGGATTGCCCACTAACAGCAAGAAAACTGACATTTAAGGTCATGGTGTGATTAATAAAAAGACTTGGAGATTCGGTGTCTTGGAGTTTCCGCAGCAATTAAGTGGAAAGGGAATTTCCAAAACATATTCACTTTATGCCACAAAAGCAGATGTCTTCAGTATAGAAATAATCTGTGTGGATTAAACTTGGAGGCAGGCCCGGACTGGGACAAAAAATAGGCCCGGGCATTTTAGACTGAGCAGCCCGGGGGGGGGGGGGGGCACGCGGCGGGGGTTAATGATGGGATGCCCGCACAGAGAGAGAGACTGCTCCACATTTGTGGCACAGAGAGAAATCACTCCACATTGCTGGAACAGAGAGAAATCGTTGGACATTTCCCATTGTTGTACTGAAGTCAGTTGATAGATCGGAGTCTGTATAACCAGTCTGCACATTGATAGATTGAAATTTCTGCTGAACTGGCATATTTTCAATCTATTTATGATGGCCTAAGTCCACCAGTCTCTGAGTTTAATAATATCCTCAAATCTTCAGAAAGGGGTTCTCAACTTAGGTTTAGAAATTCACTTTGAACTCCACCTTATTTCCAGAACTCTCATTATGTATTAGATGTGCAAAGAATAAGGTGAGAGAACATCTAATACCTATAAAGAGTAATGAAAATAAGGTGGAGTACAAAGTGAAATATCTGGAGGGACTGGCTGAGGTTAAAACAGGCAGGGAGGAAATTAGGCATCACCTCCTTACTGTCTGTCAAATGCCTCTGAAAAGTGAAATGAGAATTGATAACTTTTCAGTGGAGTATCTGTGAGTGCAAGCCTTTTGGCTCACACTGTTGCTCAACATTTTTTTGGGGGGAAGCAATCGAACTGAACAAAAACATCAAATGCAGCCACTGTGCCCCATTATATGCAGCCACTGTGCCCCATCAAATGCAGCCACTGTGCCCCATCAAATGCAGCCACTGTGCCCCATTATATGCAGCCACTGTGCCCCATTAAATGCAGGCACTGTGCCCCATCAAATGCAGCCACTTTGTCCCATCAAATGCAGCCGTTGTGCCCCATCAAATGCAGCCACTGTGCCCCATCAAATGCAGCCACTGTGCTACATCAAATGCAGCCACTGTGCCCCATCAAATGCAGCCACTGTGTCCCATCAAATGCAGCCACTGTGCCCCATCAAATGCAGCCACTTTGTCCCATCAAATGCAGCCACTTTGTCCCATCAAATGCAGGCCATTTGGGCATTTTTTTCAACTGCCCCTGAACACATTTAATGTTATCCTATGTGTCCATGCACACATTCGTTTTTTTTTTTGCGTTTTAAAGCAGTTGGGTTTAGGCTCGTTTTTTTCAGAAGCAAAATTTTGGGTTCAGACGCAAAAGTTTTCGCGTTTCAGACGCAAATCGCGGCAAATCGCTGCTAAACGCGGCAAAACGTGGTACCGGCGTTTTGCCGCGATTTCGTTTATAGGCGTTTTTAAAGGTGACCTATTTTTTTACATTAGAAATCTCAAAAATTATGGCAAATTATGAAAAACCATAAAAAAACATTAAAAATTTAATTGTTTGCATTGCATTGTGGACAATCCACAACTTGTGGCAGGTGACGTGGCCAGGTGACGTGGCCAGTGGACAATCCACAACTTGTGGCAGGTGGCGTGGCCAGGTGACATGGCAGATGACGTGGCAAGTGGACAATAAACAACTTGAGGCAGGTGACGTGGCAAGTGGACAATCCACAACTTGTGGCAGGTGACGTGGCCAGTTGACGTGGCAGGTAACGTGGCCAGTGGACATTCCACAACTTGTGGCAGGTGACGTGGCCAGGTGATGTGGCAGGTGACGTGGCCAGGTGACGTGGCAGGTGACGTGGCCAGGTGATTTGGCAAGTGGATAATCCACAACTTGTGGCAGGTGTCGTGGTCAGGTGACGTGGCAAGTGGACAATCCACAACTTGTGGCAGGTGACGTGGCCAGTTGACGTGGCAGGTGACGTGGCCAGGTGATGTGGCAGGTGACGTGGCCAGGTGATGTGGCAGGTGACGTGGCAGGTGACATTGCAAGTGGACAATCCACAACTTGTGGCAGGTGACGTGGCCAGGTGACGTGGCCAGTGGACAATCCACAACTTGTGGCAGGTGACGTGGCCAGGTGATTTGGCAAGTGGATAATCCACTTGTGGCAGGTGACGTGACAAGTGGACAATCCACAACTTGTGGCAGGTGTCGTGGTCAGATGACGTGGCAAGTGGACAATCCACAACTTGTGGCAGGTGACATGGCCAGTTGACGTGGCAGGTGACGTGGCCAGGTGATGTGGCAGGTGACGTGGAAGGTGACGTGGCCAGGTGACATGGCAAGTGGACAATCCACAACTTGTGGCAGGTGACGTGGCCAGGTGACGTGGCCAGTGGACAATCCACAACTTGTGGCAGGTGGCGTGGCCAAGTGACATGGCAGATGACGTGGCAAGTGGACAATACACAACTTGAGGCAGGTGACGTGGCAAGTGGACAATCCACAACTTGTGGCAGGTGACATGGCCAGTTGACGTGGCAGGTGATGTGGCCAGTGGACATTCCACAACTTGTGGCAGGTGACGTGGCCAGGTGATGTGGCAGGTGACGTGGCCAGGTGACATGGCCAGTGGACAATCCACAATTTGTGGCAGGTGACGTGGCCAGGTGATTTGGCAAGTGCATAATCCACTTGTGGCAGGTGATGTGGCAAGTGGACAATCCACAACTTGTGGCAGGTGTCGTGGTCAGGTGACGTGGCAAGTGGACAATCCACAACTTGTGGCAGGTGACGTGGCCAGTTGACGTGGCAGGTGACGTGGCCAGTGGACATTCCACAACTTGTGGCAGGTGACGTGGCCAGGTGACATGGCAGATGACATGGCAAGTGGACAATACACAACTTGAAGCAGGTGACGTGGCAAGTGGACAATCCACAACTTGTGGTAAGTGACGTGGCCAGGTGATGTGGCAGGTGACGTGGCCAGGTCACGTGGCCAGTGGACAATCCACAACTTGTGGCAATTGACGTGGCCAGTTGACGTGGCAGGTGACATGGCAAGTGGACAATCCACAACTTGTGGCAGGTAACGTGGCCAGGTGACATGGCAGGTGACGTGGCCAGTGGACAATCCACAACTTGTGGCAGGTGACGTGGCCAGGTGATTTGGCAAGTGCATAATCCACTTGTGGCAGGTGACGTGGCAAGTGGACAATCCACAACTTGTGGCAGGTGTCGTGGTCAGGTGACGTGGCAAGTGGACAATCCACAACTTGTGGTAAGTGACGTGGCCAGGTGATGTGGCAGGTGACGTGGCCAGGTCACGTGGCCAGTGGACAATCCACAACTTGTGGCAATTGACGTGGCCAGTTGACGTGGCAGGTGACATGGCAAGTGGACAATCCACAACTTGTGGCAGGTAACGTGGCCAGGTGACATGGCAGGTGACGTGGCCAGTGGACAATCCACAACTTGTGGCAGGTGACGTGGCCAGGTGATTTGGCAAGTGCATAATCCACTTGTGGCAGGTGACGTGGCAAGTGGACAATCCACAACTTGTGGCAGGTGTCGTGGTCAGGTGACGTGGCAAGTGGACAATCCACAACTTGTGGCAGGTGACGTGGCCAGTTGACGTGGCAGGTGACGTGGCCAGTGGACAATCCACAACTTGTGGCCAGGTGATGTGGCAGGTGATGTGGCCAGGTGACGTGGCAGGTGACGTGGCCAGGTGACATGGCAAGTGGACAATCCACAACTTGTGGCAGGTGACGTGGCCAGGTGACATGGCAGGTGACGTGGCCAGTGGACAATCCACAACTTGTGGCAGGTGGCGCACTCGGCCAGCTCAGTGGCCTTTTTGCAGGACATTAGAGCAGCCCAGGGGGCAAATGCATTCTTGCAACCCAGCCCAGTCTGCCCCAAGGGCCTTGGTACACCTCTGGGTAGAAGTGACATGCGGGCCGCCTAGGGCCGTTCGCGGGCCACCGAGGGCCGTTCGCGGGCCGCGATCGGCCCGCGGGCCGCCAAGGGCCATTCGCGGGCCTCTACCGGCCCGCGGGCCGCCGCGGCCCACCGGGCATATGCCCGGTATGCCCTATGGCCAGTCCGGGCCTGCTTGGAGGGGTTGTAAAGGTTCGTGTTTTTTCACCTTAATGCATCCTATGCATTAAGGTGAAAAAACTTCTGACACTGACCGACCCCCAGCCCCCCCTGTTTTACTCACCTGAGCCCTGCAGTCGTTGGCTCCCGTTGCTGTCAATCAAATAAAAATGATGTGGGACCCGAGGGACGGGGGTTGAGTCCTGCATTATGTGTGAATGTACACAGATGTAGGACTCAAGAGCGCGCCCGCACAGGTGTCCACCTTAGGAGAGCCCTCTCCAACGTGGACTCTCGATGGGGGGGAGGAGCAACCTGCACCACTGGCTGAACCCGGAAGTCGAAGATCGGGCCACTCTGTGCAAATCGAACTGCACAGTGGAGGTAAGTGGAGGTAAGTATGACATGTTTGTTATTTTTTGTTTGTTTTATAAAAGGGTTTACAACCCCTTTTATCACTTTCCAATTCAAGCCCTAAAAGAGCTACATCTGATACTTCCCTTCCCTGTGCTGCTCACCTGCCACTTTGTTCAGTTGTCCAAGTCCTACCTGAATCGAAATCCCTCTGTAAATTCTCGGTGTCAGAGGTCAATGACTTATGCCGCGTACACACGATCATTTTTCGGCATTAAAAAAACGATGTTTTAAAAAAATTTCATTTAAAATCATCGTGTGTGGGCTTCACATCATTTTTCGGGTTCTGAAAATTGACAATTTTTTTTTCCGAACATGCTGCATTTTTTAACAACGTTTTAAACTATGTCATTTTTCGGGTTGTAAAAAATGATCGTGTGTGGGCTAAAACAACGTTAAAAACCCGCGCATGCTCAGAAGCAAGTTAAGAGACGAGAGCGCTCGTTCTGGTAAAACTACCATTCGTAATGGAGTAAGCACATTCATCACGCTGTAACAGACAGAAAAGTGTGAATCGTTTTTTACTAACAGGAAATCAGCTAAAGCAACCCCAAGGGTGGCGTCATCCGCATTGAACTTCCCCTTGTACGTGTTGTACGTCACATCGCTTTGCTAGAGTATTTTTTTTAAACGATTGTGTGTGGGCAACATCGTTTTAACCACTTGCTTTCCAGCCTATTGTCAAAATACGTCCTGTTTTTAAAGATGGATATCTCAGTAACGGCAGCAGCTGCTGCCACAACTGAGGTATCCATCTTTAGTGCCGACGGTCCTGTACACGATAACGGCGGTCTCCGCGGCGAATTCACCGCGAGATCGCCGTTATCGGTGGCGGGAGAGGGCCCCCCCCCCCTCCCGCCGCTGTCCCGCGCCCTCCGCCGCTTACCGGAGCCGTCGGTAGCGGCGGAGGAGATCGCGACCATCCGGATGGTGAGCGGGGACGAGACTGAAGGAAAAATCTCCTTCGCCCGTCCCCATAGCTCTGCTGGGCGGAAGTGACGTCAAAACGTCAGTCCCGCCCAGCCTCTTAACTAGTAGCCGACCAGCCACCGTCATTATACGGCGGCAGGTCGGCTCTCCTGGGCGAGAGCCCGTAGCTATACGTCCTATCGTATAGCCGCCACACGACTCCCGTGCGTGTGCCCGGCGGGCGCGATCGCCGCCGCCCGCCGGGCACACGCGATCGCTCGGTACAGAGCGGGGAACGGGAGCTGTGTGTGTAAACACACAGCTCTCGTTCCTGTCAGCAGGGGAAATGCTGATTTTCTGTTCATACACTGTATGAACAGAAAATCAGTGTTTCCCCTAGTGAGGCCACCCCCCCCCCCCCACAGTAAGAACACACCCAGGCATACTTAACCCCTTCCCCGCCCCCTAGTGTTAACCCCTTCACTGCCAGTGGCATTTTTATAGTAATCTAATGCATTTTTATAGCACTGATCGCTATAAAAATGCCAATGGTCCCAAAAATGTGTCAAACATGTCCGAAGTGTCCGCCATAATGTCGCAATACCGAAAAAAAAAATCGCTGATCGCCGCCATTACTAGTAAAAAAAATATTAATAAAAATGCCATAAAAATACCCCCTATTTTGTAAACGCTATAACTTTTGCGCAAACCAATCAATAAACGCTTATTGCGATTTTTTTTACGAAAAATATGTAGAAGAATACGTATCGGCCTAAACTGAGGAAAAAAAATGTTTTTTTATATATTTTTGGGGGATATTTATTACAGCAAAAAGTAAAAAATATTCATTTTTTTCAAAATTGTCGCTCTATTTTTGTTTATAGCGCAAAAAATAAAAAACGCAGAGGTGATCAAATACCACCAAAAGAAAGCTCTATTTGTGGGAAAAAAAGGACGCCAATTTTGTTTGGGAGCCACGTCGCACGACCGCGCAATTGTCTGTTAAAGCGACGCAGTCCCGAATCGCAAAAAGTACTCTGGTCTTTAGGCAGCAATATGTTCCGGGGGGTAAGTGGTTAAAGAGACATTTTTTTTTTTGGTCATTTGAAAAAATGACATTTCCAAATTTTTTTTTTTTTTTTTGCATTTAAGCCCAAATATGAGATCTGAGGTCTTTTTGACCCCAGATCTCATATTTAAGAGGACCTGTCATGCTTTTTTCTATTACAAGGGATGTTTACATTCCTTGTAATAGGAATAAAAGTGATATATTTTTTTTTTTTATTTCAGTGTTAAAAATTGTAAAATAACTAAAAATAAATGCGAAAAGCAAAAAAATATTTTTTTAAAGCGCCCCGTCCCGACGAGCTCGTGAACGTATACGCGAGTAGCGCCGACATATGAAAACGGTATTCAAACCACACAAGTGAGAAATCGCCGCGATCGTTAGAGCGAGAGCAATAATTTTAGCCTTAGGCCTACTCTGTAACTCAAAAAATGCAACCTGTAGAATTTTTTAAATCCTATCAAGATTTTTAAGGGTAAAAGTTTGACGCCATGCCACGAGCGGGCGCAATTTTTAAGCGTGACATGTTGGGTATCATTTTACTCGGCGTAACATTATCTTTCACAATATATAAAAAAATTGGCCCAAATTTATTGTTGTGTTATTTTTTAATTTAAAAAAGTGATTTTTTTCCAAAAAAAGTGCGCTTGTAAGACCGCTGCGCAAATACGGTGTGACAAAAAGTATTGCAATGGCTGCCATTTTATTCTCTAGGGTGTTGGAAAAAAATATATATATAATGTTTGGGGGTTTTAAGTAATATTCTAGCAAAAAAAACTGTTTTAGTCTCGTAAACACTGAATCTGAAAAACAGGCTTAGTAACGAAGTGGTTAACTGGTTAAGACCCGGACCATCATTAGGTTAAGGACCTTGCCCCTTTTTGCGATTTGGCACTGCGACGCTTTAACTGACAATTGCACGGTCGTGCGACCTGGCTCCCAAACAAAATTGGCGTCCTTTTTTTCCCACAAATAGAGCTTTCTTTTGGTGGTATTTGATCATCTCTGCAGTTTTTATTTTTTGCGCAATAAATAAAAATAGAGTGACAATTTTGAAAAAAATTCAATATTTTTTACTTTTTGCTATAATAAATATCCCCAAAAAAGATCTAAAAAAAATTTTGTTTTCCTCAGGCCGATACGTATTCTTCTACCTATTTTTGCCAAAAAAATCGCAATAAGCGTTTATCGATTGGTTTGCGCACAATTTATAGGGTTTACAAAATAGGCGATAGTTTTATGGCATTTTTATTATTTTTTTTTTTTTTACTACTAATGGTGGCGATCAGCGATTTTTTTCGTGACTGCGACATTATGGTGGACACGTCGGACACTTTTGACACATTTTTGGAAAATTTTCATTTTCACAGCGAAAAGTGCTATAAAAATGCACTGATTACTGTGCAAATGACAATGGCAGTGAAGGGGTTAACCACTAGGGGGTGCTGTAGGGGTTAAGTGTGACCTCATGTGTGTTTCTTACTGTAGGGGGGTGGGGCTGGACGTGTGACGTCACTGATCGTCGTTCCCTATATCAGGGAACAGATGATCACTGACACTGCCACAGAGAAGAATGGGGAAGGTTTGTTTACATTCACCTCTCCCCGTTCTTCAGCTCCTGTGACCCGATTGCAGGACACCGGCGGCAATCGGGTCCGCGGGTCCCGCGGGCACAGTCACGGAGCTTCGGACCGGGTCGCGAGTGCGCCGCCACCGGCACGCTCGTGACCAACGACTGGGCTCGTAAAGAGGACGCATATATACGTCCATGTGCCCAGCCGTGCCGTTCTGTTGACGTATATAGTCGTGCGGCGGTCCTTAAGTGGTTAATGATGAAGTTGGAAAAAAATATGTTTTTTCTACATGCCGAAAAACTTATTTTTTTTCATGCTGAAAAATGATCGTGTGTACGCGGCATAACTCTCTCCATCTACATGAGTGGTTGGACTTGGCAAATGCCCATTCAGAGCCAAGAACTGCCTATTGGAAGAAAGGGGAGAAGCTTACATGCTCCCTCATACCTGGAGCTAACAGGTACTTCTGATGGATACAAAAGACAAGCCGAGCAGTAAAAAAATCTAAGTAAAGCCGCACTCCCATCCAGCAAACCTAGTGTAGACTTGAAAACGACCTCAGCCCATATTTTATCCCTCTGGTTAAGCTCCGGTGGGTGGAGCAAAACATGTCAGGTGGTGTGGCTCTGGCAAACACGCATGGGCTGAGGCCATTTTCAAGCCTACACTAATTTGGCTGGACGAGAGTGTAGTGCTTCTTTGATTTTATACAGGTGATCGGGTAAATGGAATAGCCATTTATTTAATCAAAAATTTATTCACGATTGTCAAAGCATGTGTTTCTGATGTATGTATGTATGTATGTGTATATATATGTATGTGTATATTTATGTATATATATATATATATATATATGTATATATGTATATTAGTTGTGTGTGTTAGGTAATATCTATTGGAATAGCAATGTATTTCTTGTATGAAAAAACCCAGAGATGAGCCTTTTCACAGCTAAAGGTGTGAATGGTTTTTGTTCAGGGATAGGATGTTGAATGGTCACATCCCATGTCTGATACATCAACATATAGGCCCAGATTCACAAAGAGATACTCCGGTGTATCTCGAGATACGCGGCGTAAGTGTAGATGTGCGCCGTCGTATCGATGCTCGGTACCCACAGAAGCACATACACGTGAACTTAGGCTTCACCCGTCCAACGCAACTGTCCTCCGCGGGCGAAACTTAGGCGCATATTTAGGCTAGGCGTATTCTTCGTTCCCATTGATTAGCTATTCAATTATGCAAATGAGGGAGAAATGCCGATTCACATGCGTACGATTGTCCGTCGTAGGCTACGCGCGGTGCGCGTTAGCTGCTAGCCCGATCTAAAGTTACCCTTCATAAAAGCAGGGGTAACTTTGCAACGGACTTGCACAGGTCAGCTGGAGAGCAGCAACAGCAGCAGCGTGACAGAGGAGCTGAGCAACAACACTTGCAGGACAACACATCTGTGTGCCAACATGTCAGGGGCAGCGGTGGTCATAGTACTACGGCGTCTACAAGCACGCAGGAGGAGGAGGAGGGCACAGGAGAGGGTACCCCGAGATCGCATGGACCTCTTTGGCATGGTTGAATCGGAGGTGTTTCGCTTGTTGAGATTTGACACTGAAGCCATCATGGAAATATTACGATCCCTGCAGGATGACCTCACCAGCCCAACACATCGATCACAAGCAGTGCCGCCACTGCTCAAGGTCATGGCAACCCTGCATTTTTTAGCCAGTGGATCATTTCAAAGAACCAGTGGAAATTTGGCTGGAATTGTCCCAATCCACAATGAGTAGGTGCGTGCACCAAGTTGTACCAGCTATCCTGAGACGGATGTCCCACCACATTGTGAGACCCACCCAGGAGGTCCAGCAGGCAAAGGCAAGAACCGATTTCTATAAAATAGCCAGATTTCCACGCACTGTGGGGGCCATTGATTGTTCTCATGTGGCACTCCAGCCCCCCCGTGACGCTGAGCATATGTACCGTAACAGGAAGAATTGGCATTCCATTAATGTACAAGTAATAACTGATGCTCAAGGCCTCATATGGCACGTCTGTGCTAAACACCCCGGGGCCACCCATGACAGCTTTATCTACCGGCAAAGCGACATCCCAAGACAATTTGAAGAGAACGTGTATGGGGACAGCTGGCTGGTTGGTGAGTGACATGGGTGTCAGGTATGACTGTCCCCCCCCCATGATGCAGACATCACGAGGGGCACATGCATGACTAACATCCTCCTGTCTTTTCCCTTCCAGGTGACTCTGGATATGCCCTGGGACCCCACCTGATGACCCCATTCCGGAACCCACAAACACCAGGAGAAAGAAGCTACAACGAGGCTCATATACGTACCCGGGGAGTGGTGGAGCGCACGTTTGGCCTCCTGAAGTCACGGTTCCGATGCCTAGATAGGTCTGGGGGTACACTGTTGTATGCCCCAGACTTTGTGTGCCAGATTATCGGTGCATGTTGCATTTTGCACAATTTCGCCATGAGAAGGGGCCTGCAGGTTGAACTCCGTCATGACCTGACCCCCGAACCAGACATTCCCCCCCCCAACCGAGGTTCCCCCGTCTGCAGAGGGAAGAGCAGTCAGGAGATGCCTCGTGGTAGGCTTATTTTCACGTGCAACACGCACATGAAACATGTCACAATGCTAATGCACGCATGCACCCCACTGTGGTCCCTAACACACCCCCCCCCAAACAACAATAAATTGGATTAGACCGAAGTACACCGTGCGGTACTTGGGAGCAGCAACGCCACGTCAAGGCTCCAATTATGTTGCTGTATGTTTCTCTGAAAATAATTGTCAATATATATATCCCAAATAATAATAAAATAAATACAACTCCAATCGAGTATCATAATAACAAAATATCACTCATATCATGAGTATCAATTAATAACCAAAAATCTAATTGAATATAAAAATAAAATAATCTAAATGGCACTCATCTGGCCCGACGTGGACTACGCCTAGTGCCAAGGCTCCGTGCCCTCTGTTGCCTGGGGGCAGCCGCGGGTGGGGGGGGTGGGTCATTGGGAGGAGGAACATCCCCCGGTCTCTCCCTGGCTGCCTGGATACCCTCTAAAGCCAGGGCTATGCGGGTAAGGACCGCAGTGGTCTGATTCCCCACCGCCTCAATGGCTGCTGTATTGGCCTGTATGGCCACTCCCAGGCTCCTGACCTCTGCCACAAGGCCTGAATTAGTGTCATCCAGGTCCCTAACGCAGGTCACCAACGCAGTGCTGTTGGCACTGACCTCCTGCACATTTTCACTCATGGTGGCAGTGAAAGCAGCCTGGGTCTGCTGCATGGAGGCCAGGCTGGCTGCCACCCGGCGCATATCACATGCCACAGAACCCACATGGTGGGTCTGCCTGGCCAGGTCCATAGCCAAAGTGGCTTCTAAGGCATCAGGATCACCCCTCGTCTTCCTAATTGCCTTCCTGGGTGCAGGTGAGGCTTGGGGACGAATGTATGGGGAGGACCCTGAGGGCACTTCCCTTAGGGAGGATAGGCTTCCCAAAAGGGTGGAGGCCCTTGGGGGGGTTACAATGAAGTTTGAGTCCCTTGGGGGGGTATCCCCTATGGAGGTGGAGGTATGGGAGGGTCCAGCGACGGTGATCTCATCCCCCAGATATATGCCATCATCCAGGTGCCCGTGCTCCTCCTCCACTTCCTCTAATGGAGAGGTGTGGACACTGGTATCCTGGGATGGGCTTGGTTGGCCAGCAGCCGAGGATGGGCCCGCTTCATCCTGCACATCTGTGGATGACACAAAACATTAACATGTTGGTGGACCCACACACTTGTCACATATTCACTCCCCCCACATGCTATACACCAGATAAAAGAAAAAACACACTCACCTGTCCTCAAGGGCTGATCAACTGACTCGAAGCCCTCCAGGCCCTCCACCTTCTCCTTCTCCAGGCACCTGGCAATGACCTCCTCATCAGGTGTCAGTCTTAGTTTCAGGGCTGGTCCACCTCCGGTGCCCCTACTGTGTTTTTTTATCTTGGCCACCTTCTCCTTCACAAGACGCCGCAGGTCGTTGATCTTCTTGGCGATCTTGTCTGGGGTCCGGTTGGCATAGCCAAGGGCACTCACCTCCACTGCAATCTGTGCCAAGATTTGATCCTTACGGACCTTGCTGGTCGAGCCACTTTCCTTGCCGTGGAGGAACTTGTTATATTTTCTCATGGCATCAATAATCACCGCCTTCTCCTCAATAATAAAGTTTTTTTCCCTCCTATCTTTCGACCCAGCCTCAGACATCTTTTTTGATCTGAACAAAGCAAAAGTAGCCACACCAAACGACCAAAACCAGCAGGTGTACTTTTGCACTTGACTGGCGCATGTCCGGGCGGATTTATGCCCTGGGCGGAAACGGTGGGCTGGGTTATCGTGGGGGGAATACGATAGGCGAATTGGGGCGCATGCGCAGTGGGACGCGGGGGATGCGATCACGTGACGGCGCATGCGCCGTTCGTTCGGACCTTAATTTGCATGGGGTCACGCTTCATTTAAATGGATCACGCCCACCTCCTTCCCACTTTGAATTACGTCGGGTTACGCCATCAAAATTACATTACGATGGCGCATCGCAGCGCGCATTTGCTTGCTGAATAGGCTGCTTGCCTCTCTAAGTTTCGACGGTCTAGTGTATCTGCGTTGCGATACGCCCGCCTATTGATGCGCTGAGCTTCGTGAATCTGGGCCATAGGCTTTTAAACACAGTAAGAAATACATTGCTATTCCAATAGATATTACCTAACACACACAACTAATATACATATATACATATATATATATATATATACACATACACACATCAGAAACACATGCTTTGACAATCGTGAATAAATGTTTGATTAAATAAATGGCTATTCCATTTACCCGATCAATCCCATCTCTTGGTCAAATTAGAAATTGACCACATAATTAACAAAACATAACAGCCCTATAACAATTCATACATTGGCTGTGGACAGTTCTTGACTATTCAGTGTAAAGATTCTTTTTTGAGACAGTTAAAGCTGTAAAAGGGCCTAACTAGACGTGAACATTATTTGTCATGATAATGGGGAAGATGGAAAAAAACTAAGTCTCATAACACATACACAGGCATCGCTTCGGATGAGCACCTTGGAGACTGTGGGAGTTTGGTTTTCCCAGCTTCATAATCTTGTAACAAGCTTTGCAGTAGTTGAGTGCAGAGAAGGCAAGAATCAACTGGAGGGTGGCAGGTATTATTAAGAGAACCAATCACTTTCCCCACAATAGGTTCTGTTAAGCCGCGTACACACGATCGGTTTGTCCTCTGAAAACAGACAGTTTTCAGCAGACAAACCGATCGTGTGTGGGCCCCATCGGTTTTATTTCCATCGGTGTAAAAAAATAGAACATGTTTTACATTTTTCCTATGGATAAAAAAACGATAGAAAAATCTGATTGTCTGTATGGAACTCCATTGTTCAAAAATCTACGCATGCTCAGAATCAAGTCGACGCATGCTTGGAAGCATTGAACTTCATTTTTTTCGGCTTGTCATAGTGTTGTATGTCACCGCGTTTTGGCACGATCGGATTTTTGACTGATGGTGTGTAGGCAAGACTGATGAAAGTCAGCTTCATCGAATATCCGATGAAAAAATCCATCGGATTAGATTCCATCAGATATCCGATCGTGTGTACAGGGCTTTACTCTTAAGCTAGCACACGATCAGATTTGCATCAGACAAATCTGTGGAATTTTGTGCAAAGGGCGTTGGCCATGAACTTGTTCTGCAAACAGATGCCAAAACTTTGTTGACCAACAAATACAAAACTACGTGGTTTTTAAGCTCTTTAGCGCCACCCTTTGGGCAACTTCTGCTAATGTTGTCTTATGGTTAGCATTGGTTCGGAGCATGCGTGTTTGTACTTTTTATTTTTTTCCGACAGGCTTGTGTACACACGATCGGATAATCCAATGGCACACATTTGTGGTCTGGAAATTTTAAAGCATGCTATCCAACTTTTGTTAATGGGAAGAAATTCTGGACAGCCGCACTCCAAAAAAAATGTTGCCTTTATTCAAAAAATGGATTAAAAAATACATACCACAACAGATCAGGATGGACAGAAGAGACTAAGCACTGTTTGTTAGTGTGAAACGCGTCAGCTCTTCAATCCGTCCTGATCTGCTGTGGCATGTATTTTTGAATCAATTTTTTTAATAAAGGCAAAAACTTTTTTTGAAGTGCGGCTGTCCAGAATTTCTTCCCATTTGCATTGTTACATGCATTTACAGCACCTGGGGATTCTACTCTGGAGGAGAGGCTTTTACCTTCATTTGACCTGCCTGGAGCAGTGATATCCCTTTCTCTATCCAACTTTTGTTGTCGGAAAATCAGACAATTGTCCGAAAATCAGACAATTGTCCGATGGGGCATACAAATGGTCAGATTTTCTGACAAAACCCATGTGTCATCACACATTTGTTGTCGGAAAATCCAATCGTGTGTACGGCTTTTAGGGTCAAGAATTAGATAGCAAAGATTAAAGCAGCAGTCAAATTAGAGTCCATATCCCCCTCTCCCCCACCAACTCCATATTGGTTCCCCTCCTCCTGAACCCCCTCCTGCAATATAATTTTTTTGGACTTCAGTAATTCAGTACTTCATATATTTTCAGTGCAGTCATGTTACAAGGCTCTTGTTCACGGTAGACTGTCCTGTTTGCTGCAAAGAACACCGCTTATGATGTGTAAGTGCCTCTCTATGAAGCTTACCATTATGAACCCAAGCTGCATGATGACACACCACTAGAGGTTGTGTTACTGATAGTCTAGACCAGGGCTAGGCAACTCCCGGCACACAAAGCCTCTTTTGCCGGCACTCGACTACCTCCCCATCAGCAGAGCAGTGCAGGGAGGTGTCAGTGAGACACTAATGCATTCCAATTTCCGAATTACCCACACCACACCTGCACTGAGGAAGCGGCACTGTGTCGCCACACATTGTAAAAGATGGGAAACATTGTTTGGTTCTCTAAGGCCTCGTACACACGATCAGTCCATCCGATGAGAACGGTCCGAAGGACCGTTGTCATCAGTTAACCGATGAAGCTGACTGACGGTCCGTCGCGCCTACACACCATTGGTTAATTAACCGATCGTGTCAGAACGCGGTGACGTAAAACCGAACGATGTGCTGAAAAAAGTGAAGTTCAATGCTTCCAAGCATCCGTCGACTTGATTCTGAGCATGCACAGGTTTTTAACCAATGCTTTTGCATACTAACGATCGGTTTTGACCTATCGGTTAGGCATCCATCGGCTCAATTTTAAAGCAAGTTCCTATTTTTTGGACCGAAGGTTAACTAACCGATGGGGCCCACACACGATCGGTTTGAACCGATGAAAACGGTCCATCAGACCATTCTCATCGGATGGACCGATCATGTGTACGCGGCCTAACTTTTCTGTAGCGATCGTCAGCTTTTATGATGGTGAAGAGATTGTGTGCAGTTCTGCTAGGGGGGGGGGGGGGCGGTCCCTGTTTCCAGGAGGACGACTGTCATTGGCCACTGCTAAAGCCAATAACAGTCCTGCTAGCCCTGCCCACCAGCTGGAGGAAGATGACTAGCTTGGTTGCCACTACTGTGCTGCCCCAATGGGGCAAAGAATTTGTATATATTGTTTCGCTGAACCATTTTCTATGGACGTTATGTTTAGTTCACATGCTACCATCTAGTGACCTTTTGTGGTAATGCACCTATTTTTTCATGTTTTTTCTCTGATGTTATGACACACTTCCTTTCTATGTAATGCTCCACCCTTCTTCCTGTGTTTGTACTTCCTTTGTAATGGAGACAGCCAACAGGGCACATGTAACAGGGCACATGTGTTCTGCATAGTAAGTTACAGACAATATCATCTTTTGACCGCATAAGAACCACAACCTATTCATCTGTTGTATCCTGTCATCTGTTGTAACCTGATGTTTGCAATAAAAGCACCATTGCGAATAGAATCGGTACTTGGTGAGTTCAAGCTATCTGATGATGATTGTCCTCAGTGATTATATCTGCTTATACAGACCAGGCGTAGAGGTTTCACAAGGGATAGGTCGCTTCACAACAATCGGAGTCAGAATAATTACCAATCTCAGAAAGAAGGGATTTCACTGTGAGTGAGAATACCCCAATCAGGTGACAGTTTGTGGAATTACCGTTTAGCTTCTGAGAACTTTGTTGAAATTATTCCTGAACCTTTGTATCACTTACTACTGAACCCCGGCACTCTGTGTCCCTTTAAGCCACAGCCAGTATTCAGCGCAATGAAAATCACACCCAACTTTTCCTGTGGCGCAGAGCACCGCACTTTCTCAGCTGCAGGATGAGTGTGCCGGGACAGATAGATGTGTCTCATCTCTGCTTTCTTTCACCACTCTGCATATGATAGATGAGAAGAGGGTACAGTGGTGGAGCAGATGAGCAGAAGGGGTTCAGAGGTGGGACAGAAGAGCAGGAGGGTATAGCGGTGGGGCAGATGTGCAGGGAGGTACAGTGGTGGAAGAGATTAGAAGGGGCTTCAGCAGTGGGACAGAAAAATAGGGGGGTACAGTGTTGTGGCAGATGAGAATGGGGTTACACTGGTGGGACAGATGAGCAGGGGGGTAGAGCAGTGGGGTAGATGTGAAAGGTGGTGTATTTGTGAGACAGATGAGAAGGGGGAACAGACGTGGGGCAGAAGAGCAGGGGGGACAGAGGTGGGACAGATGTGCAGAAGGTACAGTGGTGGGGTAGATGAGAAAGTGGGTTACAGTGGTGGGGCAGATGAGAAAGTGGGTTACAGTGGTGGGGCAGATGAGAACGTGGGTTACAGTGGTGAGACAGATGAGAAAGCGGGTTACAGTGTACATATATACAGTATATATATATATATATATATATATATATATATATATATATATATATATATATATATATATATATATTTATTTGTATGGGGTTAGCTCGGTAGCAGGGTGTGTAACCCCCTGGATGGGTTCACTACACACGGAACGATACAGAGAAACAGCCGAAGGCGGTTGAAAACAAAGAATTTGGTTTATTCTTCCATCTTGCTGGAAACAAGTGCAAGCATCCAAACAGCATAAACAAAATCAAACAAAAAATAAACCCTGGCCACTTGGGGCGTCTACCTTCACCACACAGGAACCAATCTACGGAGTCTGGCACAGCCTACTGCTAAGCAGACACTGCTGGTCATACAGCAGGAAAACAAATAGTCTTTTTGATTTTTATCACACAGAAAAATCAACAGCACCTCACCTCTTCAGAAGTATTTCTGCCCACTGCTTTCCTTCACTCAAAAAGCCTCAGGATGCAGCAATCAGTAGTAATCCTTTGGATTACTTATAGAGGCCTTAATTGCCTCATTCTGAACAGCTGAAGTTTTCCAACGCCCTTAAATCTTTCTGGCTACTTCTGCAGCCGACACCCGATAATAATTGGTGTATTGTCTAAACAAGGCAGAAATGTATCTCCCATCTGTGACAACACCCACAGATTTACCTGACTTCCTGTCACAATATATATATATATATATATATATATATATATATATATATATATATATATATATATCTATATATCTATATATATATATATGTATAGTGGCATGGGGGACCATTAGCTCTTGTGGTAGATGCTTTTGTCAGTGATCCAAGTCAGTCAGGAATTATATTTTAGGGCATGGTAGCCCAGGAAAATAAAAGTCTGTAACAAAGGTTTCCCACTCAGAGGTTCTTCTCCAGCAAATACACAGAACAAAAAATGCTAGCCCACCTGGCTCTCTGTAGCAGTACTTCTACACTTTATCCTGGTCACCCAGACCACAGGACTCCTCAATGTAGACAGCTTCCCTTTAGCGCCCACAGCTCTGCCTCTTGCAGTCACAAATGTTCTGGCTGTCTCCTACAGCCTCTCTGACTCCTGAAGACCTCATGTCTCTCTTGGTGTGGAGCTGTCTCCAACTGAGAGCCATGAGGTCTTCCCACACTCTCCTTATAAGGGCTGTACTCACCTGAGCACACACCCTGCTGGTCATCCACAAAATTAGGACACAGGGTTGGAGATCCCATCCCACCCAAGACACTGTGGAATCTCCAAACTACAGAGCCCCATGCTGAAACACCAAAACCTAGAGAAAGCTGCGAAAGCAGTCTTCTCCAGTCCACATCTACGCTCTGTAGTCTTGCACTAAGCAAATGTGCATACCCTGTGTCCAGCAAACTGTCCATTTTACCCTGACAGTATCTCCTACTGTCACAATATACTGTATATATATATATATATATATATATATTGTACAAAGATTTACATAACTTGTATCCATAATTCACACAAAGTTTCTAATTGGATTTATTTTGTGAAATACAAGAGAAATACAATGACATTGCTGATCTCCGAGAATAATAGCTGTTTAGCTATGACTGGTGTCATTTTTCTCAGAGTCAATGACCAGGGATCATTAATGCAGATTTGGAAAGTTTGGTCAGAACTCATAATTAGAGCTGAGCTTGGGTGTCTCCAAACTCATCTTTAGCCAAGCTCCGAATTTGCGCTCTTTTTTACTCCTGTGAGTTGCAGGCCAGGTTGTTTCCACTCTGAAGTCCACCTCTTTGTTTATGTGAGCTGAGGGATGAGAATGACCCAGGTTGCGGCTCATATTGTCAGATGTCTGTAATAGTGAGCCCTTGTAGGTCACCAACTTGGGTTCCCCAGGGGGTGGAGCCCAAGCCCCAGCCTGCTTTTTTTGCCTGAGCCCCTGATGGTGAGAATGGACTAACAGCAAGCTGGAACCAGGTCCCTCCAGGTATTCCCAGCTGAGAATGCGGAGACCACTTGTGTGTGTGGAGTACTAATGGCAGGAGACAGAAGGAAATCCAGGAAACAAGCCGAAGTCAGGACGGGCGGCAGGCAAGCGCAGATGAAGCTTGTGTCGATACACAGAAAGTCAGGCACCGAATACACGTAATACTAGGCAAACAGAAACTCAGAGAACTGGGAAGTTGCTCAGGCAACATGAGCTGCACTGAGCATGTGCTATATAGCAAATAAAACTGGGAGGTGGGCCAGGAAGAGAGGAAATTGAAAGGAAATATAAACTCACAGAATAGCAGGCGATACCCATATAGGTGAGCACATAAGCCAAAAAACGAATGTGAAAGGAATCAGGTTTAGGAGAAGCACTGCAGCAAGTAGGTAAGAATTATACAGACAAGAAAACTGCAGGCTAAATCATGAGAAATGTAAGTAAAAAAAAAAACACATAATCAGGAATCAGCTAGAGATGAGTTTGGAGGATGCCAAAGAACATGAATAGTCTTAACTGTAACAAAAACCCACTACGTTATAAGTGAAGAAGACTGTTGCAGGCTCTTGCGCACACGCTCATTATTCGTGCACAAGAGCATGCAACAGGCTTCTTCACTTAAAACGTAGTGTTTTTTGTTACAGTCAAGAGTATTCATGTTCTTGGGCACCGTGTACTGGCACACAAGCACATGTACTAGTATGTGGCATGTGTGCACCCGCACATGCATGCTTGGCCCTGGCATTGGCTCCATATGGCCTATTTCAACTGGATTGTAACATGAAGAAATTGCTGAGTGGTCTTCAGCGAGTTCCTGCTTTACATGTGCCATGATCTGCTATATTTGCCTTTCCTGTGCATGACTTGGTTTCCCCCTGACCTGTCTCTGGATTTTTGCCTACCTGTTGTGACCTTGGCTTGTACTTTGACTCTGCTCTTGTCTTATGTTCCTGTACCTTGATGCTAAGCTGTTTACTTGTCCTGGCTTGTATCCTGGCTCTGCCTCTGTCTGATGTTCTTGTACCTTGCTGCCCTGCTGTTGATGACCTTTTGTGTCCTGACTAGACTCCTGTCTGCTGATCAAGAGTCACTGTGTTCCAGTCTCTGGTCCCTATCTGGTGATCCATGATAATCTGCATCCTGCAACCAACAGCTGTCTCTGCCCACTACACTGGCCCTCAGTGTCCTCACACCACCAGTCACCACTAGCAGGGGTGTTGGACAAGAGGTGTATAGCGCCTGGGTACTTTATGGTACCGGTGCTAGTTAAATTTAGAGGGAGATCAGAGTGTAGTTAAACTCTGATCCAAATTGTTATGGGCAAAACAGGGTCTCTGTCTCAGCTTGGCTGTGCTGTAGGCTTATTTTGTTGCGCTGGGGTGTTCTTCCAACCCCGGTGCTGCAGGTGGCAGCAGTGGAGTCAAGGTTTGGGTGCTCTTTCCCAGCAGCCAATCAGGAGTGTTCGGCCTCGCTGTGCATGCTGGGGAGGGGTAGTTATGAGGCAGACGCCATTGTGTTGGGGTCTTTTTCTTCAAGTGTGGCACCCACCTTTAGGCTCGATTCACACCTATGCATGTTGCTTTTGAGCGTTTTTGTGCTGCTTTTTGCAGGAAAAAAGTCCCCGACCCTTTCCAAAAACGCAGAGGCACAAAAAAGCATTGATGTTCCATAGGAACCCATGTTAAAAAATGTCCCTGCTTTTCTGCAAAATGCACCAAAAAACGCATTAGTGTGAATCGAGCCTAAGGGTGACCACATCACGGCGAAAAACAATATACAATGGGGCAGATCCACATACATCTGCGCCGGGCGCACCGTATCTAAGATACGCTACGCCGCCGTAACTTATCTTTTTTATTTCGAATCCTGAAAGAATTTGCACCGTAAGTTACGGCGGCGTAGTGTATCTCTCGCGGCGTAAGGGCGCGGAATTCAAATGGCTGTGATGGGGGCGTGTTTTATGCTAATAGGTCGTGACCCGACGTAAACAACGTTTTTTTTTTAACTGCGCATGCGCCATCCCTGGGGGTATCCCAGTGCGCATACTCGAAATTAAACCGGAACCAACCAATGCTTACGGCTGGGACGTCATTCTACGCAAATTCCTATTCGTGAACGACTTACGCAAACGACGCAAAAAATTCAAAATTGTACGCCTCATAATAGCAGCTTTAACTATACGCCAGAAAAAGCCTAATGGAAACTACGTAAAAAAAAGCGCTCAGAGTGTGAGAGGTAAGGAAGAAAAAACGAGGATGCACATAGTGTAATTCCGTTTAAAACAATTTACTTAGCAGCAAATGGTATAAAATGTACACTCACATTTCAGTAGATAAAAACAGGCTTATATCAATTAAGCAGTAGGGTCAGCATGGAGTCCCGACGCATTTTGATCTCTAGATCGCTAGAGCGCCCCAGATGACGATCTAGAGATCGAAACGCATCAGGACTCCATGCTGACCCTACTGCTTAATTGATATATGCCTGTTTTTATCTACTGAAATGTGAGTGTTAATTTTTTTTACCATTTGCTGCTAAGTAAATTGTTTTAAACGGAATTACACTATTTGCATCCTCGTTTTTTCTTCCTTACCTCTCACACTCTGAGCCTCCGGACTTCTTGGAAATCGCTGACGGTCATCATTGGCTGCCTTTGGTTACCATTTTCCATCGTTTTACTATATACTGTTTATGCAGTGGAAACTCTCAGAGTTCCATCCCTTTGTCTGCCATTCAAGCTGTTTTGGAGCCGGGATACCGTCACCCTCTAAGCTTATATGACCTATTAAGTATATGCTTATTTGGGTCCACTTTTTCCGGTAAGCCTCCTATTTATACTCTGGTGGTGGATCTACTAGCAATTTCTCACCTATATTTCCCACAACAAGTCACTTCTGTTTGGATTTTTTGGATTTGGAACTTTTACAGAGATCTAATTTATTTATCACCACTTATGGACTTTGAGCACTTATGGTGTTATCACCTTATGATTATAAGATTTGTTTCTATAGTCTCTCATATTTGATTTTTCACATATATTTAGCGCTACACTTTTTGTTTTTTGTGACCACATCACGGCGCCCCGGCGTTATGGCCTACCTGGCCGGGGCGTGCGTGCCACACGGTGTTCCTGTTTCCTGGGACCATGTTGGCCCGGAGCATCTGAACAGCGATGGGGACCCAGTAAGCGACTGGGTTCCCACCTTTGAGGATCCCAAGCTGTATTTCTGTTCGGTGGGGAGTCCGTCTGAGGAGCGCCATTGAGAGGCTGGCGGTCCAAAAGGACCTCAACAAACCACCGGGGATTAAGGTAGCCAGACACTGAAGGATTGATCCATTACAGGTGTAGTGTGTTAAAAAAAACAGTCCGGCTTGCTGCATTCTTTCAGCAAATGTGAACAGGACAGCAGATGCCACCCAATCTCCTACACCTCTTCTTTACATGGGAATCAATGGTAACACAAGTAAAACACAAATAAAATGTGTGTGTATGCGTGTGTTTGAAAAATGTTGCACAAATTGTTGGTGCTATAAAAATTCTGTATTAGAAGATGAATAATAATTGGCCTAGTGCTGCCAGATGGGGGTATGAACACAGTGAGCCCTGCATATGCTCCAACTGGAAATACAACGTTATCTTATACAAGGCTATCCACCTTTGTGCCCTACAGCCAGTGTTGTAGCTAGCACATCTGGCACCCGGGGCTGGTCATTTTTTTGCATGGTATGTGGCAATATAGAGGCGCCACGCCAAAACTGTGGGTGTGGTCGGATTGCATAAACAGTTGGAGGGGCTTAAAAGGCCATATGCTTTAATGACTAGGCCACAACCGAGTTTGTAGCAAACAGTACAAACCTCAGGACACTCATTTTAATAAAACAAAACTGTTCTATTGCATATCCTTTACTACACACATCTAACAATTTAGGTGAGGCATAGCAGATCAATGTCAAGACACCACATCCCAAATACACAAACAGAAAATTGGAAAGAGGGCGGGGGTAACAAACCCCGGGACTTTTAAACGGTGTCAGTAAATGAAGAAAATATAATCAGTACAAAAATATAATTTATTGAATAAATCACATACATAAAAGTGGAAGTAAGAACAACCACAGATTAAACAAATATGCGTAGCTTCAAGGAGGAGCCACATTCATGGCTTGTACATGGTATGCCCATTGCCCAACATGTTTCGCCCCGCACGGGGCTTCATCAGGAGCTTAATACAAGGCATGCTATAAAGAGAAAATAACTGTTAGCCCCCTCGTTTGAGGCATACAGTTGGGAATTTAGGTTTTTCCTATTCCCTCATTAACCTTTAGTGCATTTTACCTCTGTCATTGCGTATTTGGATCTGCTGCTCCATGGGTGAGTGTCTATGTCCAGTATTTGATCATATAATGCTTTTCCATGTATTCATGTATTTTGCATTTTAGATAATTGTGATCACTACTTTTCCCTTTTTAAATATATATTTTCTGTTTTTGATAAAAAAAAACTTCAATTTATGCATATCATACTTGTTTTAAGTATTATTGATTATACATTGAGCATGTCATTTATTCACTGTCTCGATGCTTATTGATTTATTCATACATGATTATTTTCTCTTTATAGCATGCCTTGTATTAAGCTCCTGATGAAGCCCCGTGCGGGGAGAAACATGTTGGGCAATGGGCATACCATGTACAAGCCATGAATGTGGCTCCTCCTTGAAGCTACGCATATTTGTTTAATCTGTGGTTGTTCTTACTTCCACTTTTATGTATGTGATTTATTCAATAAATTATATTTTTGTACTGATTATATTTTCTTCATTTACTGACCCCGTTTAAAAGTCCCGGGGTTTGTTACCCCCGCCCTCTTTCCAATTTTCTGTTTACACACATCTAACCTTAAAGTGATATTAAAGTCTTGGATTTTTCTTCTTCTAATTATTAAAAATGTTATGCTTACCTGCTCTGTGTAATGGTTTAGCACAGAGCAGCTTGTATCGTCCTCTTCTCAGGTCCCTCGCTGGCACCCCTGGCCCCTTCCTCTTTCTGGTGCCCCCACAGCAAGCAGCTCCCGAGCCGCGGCTCTGATGTCCAATCCACACACGTAGCCATGACTCGACTCCACTCCCTCTATCTTCTGATTCCCTCACTGGCTGTGATTGATTCACAGCAGTGTGAGCCAATGGCTCCCGCTGCTGCCAAAAGCTGATCAGGAGTGTGAGTCCCCGGACAGCCAAGGCTCTCATGGAGATCGATGGATCGAGAGGGGGCTAAGGTAAGTATTAGGTGGGGCTGGGGGGCTGCTTCACATGCACAGAATGGATGAAGAGTAAAAACCTTGTGCCTTTACAACTAATTTAACAAAGAATGTGCTGTACTTATAAGACACAGTGGGGAATCTATCAAAACTGGTTCAGTCAGAATCTGAAACAGCTGTGCATCTTCAGCTTGTTCAGCTTTAAAAATGAAAGCTATGAGCTGTTTGGTTGCCATGCACAGCTGTTCCAAATTCTATCTGCTCTAGTTTTGATAAATTTCCCTAAGGCCTCGTACAGGCGAGCAGACATGTCCGATGAAAACGGTCTGCGGACCGTTTTCATCGGACATGTCTGCTGGGATCATTTGGTCTGATGTGTGTACACACCATCAGACCAAATTCCCAGCGGACAGAATACGCGGTGACGACGCGGTGACGTGGCGGCGGCGATGACGCGGCGACGTGCGTGAACCCGGAAGTTCAATGCTTCCACGCATGCGTCGAATCACTTCGACGCCATGCGCGGGTTCTCCGGCCAGCGGACATGTCCGATGAGTTGTACTAACCATCGGACATGTCCGACGGACAGGCTTCCAGCGGACATGTTTCTTAGCATGCTAAGAAACATTTGTCCGCTGGAAACCTGTCCGATAGCCCAGGAATCCGGTCCGCTAGGCTGTACACACGGTCAGTGCCCTGATTACATACCTAGCTGTTCCCCTGTGAAGAGATGCCGTTGATTAGCTCTCCTCTCACTCTGTCAGTGTGAGGCAAGGACCGCTGATTACCGGCATCTCCGTGTTTACATGTGACCGGCTTTGATTGAACACAGCTGATCACATGGTTAAAGAGCCATGGCTACGGCTCTTTACAGAGATGGGGATGGCACCGTGTCCTAGCAACACGGTGTGGCCGTCGGCGCACGAGAGCGGTCGTTCTGGGCAGCCATCATATGACGTCCACCCAGAACAAGAGCCACACTGCTGTCATTTGACGGTGGGTGGGTGGCAAGTGGTTATAAAACGCTTGGAAAAAAATTGAAGATCCTTGGTGTGCTGGCAAATATCTACATTATTGGGCTATATTAGAGTCCCTTTCATGATCATTTAGACAGAATTTAGATGGAGGACATTTAAGGGAAATTTATACTGTGCTTCATATTATATTTTAATGTACAGTAAGAGAGTGGTACTGCTTTTTTTATGGAAAAGTCCCATTATGTCCATAAAATAACAGCAAAGCCTCCGTGTATTCAAACTGCATACATAGTCTAGACTGTTTATACAGATAACGTTTACAGGAAGTGCCCTAGGAACTCAGTTGAGTGGGTGTATTTAGTGCTTACCTAAACACAACAGCACATTAACATCAGATCTTTAGAAACCAGTATCTGATCTATGCTTTTCACATTTACGCCGTTACTTCTCTACTGACTCTTTAAAACAGTGGTTCTCAACTGGGGGCCCAGTGGCGGCTGGTGCTCAAAATTTGGGGGGGCAAACGAAAAAAAAAAAAAAATTGCAGCCTCACTGTGCCATCAATTGTCACCACTGTGCCATGTCATCAAACACAGCCACTGTGACATCAATTGTCACCGCTGGGCCATGCCATCAAATGCAGTCACTGTGCCATGCCATCAAACGCAGCCACTGTGGCATCAATTGTCACCTCTGTGCCATGCCATCAAACGCAGCCACTGTGCCATCAATTGTCACCACTGTGCCATGCCATCAAACGCAGCCACTGTGCCATCAATTGTCACCACTGTGCCATGCCATTAAACACAGCCACTGTGCCATCAATTGTGACCACTGTGCCATGCCATCAAACGCACCCACTGTGCCATCAATTATCACCACTGTGCCATGCCATCAAATGCAGTCACTATGCCATCAACTCGCACCACTGTGCCATGCCATCAAACTCAGCCACTGTGCCATGCCATCAAATGCAGTCACTGTGCCATGCCATCAAACACAGCCACTGTGCCATCAATTGTCACCACTGTGCCATGTCATCAAACACAGCCACTGTGACATCAATTGTCATCGCTGGGCCATGCCATCAAATGCAGTCACTGTGCCATGCCATCAAACGCAGCCACTGTGGCATCAATTGTCACCTCTGTGCCATGCCATCAAACGCAGCCACTGTGCCATCAATTGTCACCACTGTGCCATGCCATCAAACGCAGCCACTGTGCCATCAATTGTCACCACTGTGCCATGCCATTAAACACAGCCACTGTGCCATCAATTGTGACCACTGTGCCATGCCATCAAACGCACCCACTGTGCCATCAATTATCACCACTGTGCCATGCCATCAAATGCAGTCACTATGCCATCAACTCGCACCACTGTGCCATGCCATCAAACTCAGCCACTGTGCCATGCCATCAAATGCAGTCACTGTGCCATGCCATCAAACACAGCCACTGTGCCATCAATTGTCACCACTGTGCCATGTCATCAAACACAGCCACTGTGACATCAATTGTCATCGCTGGGCCATGCCATCAAATGCAGTCACTGTGCCATGCCATCAAACGCAGCCACTGTGGCATCAATTGTCACCTCTGTGCCATGCCATCAAACGCAGCCACTGTGCCATCAATTGTCACCACTGTGCCATGCCATCAAACGCAGCCACTGTGCCATCAATTGTCACCACTGTGCCATGCCATTAAACACAGCCACTGTGCCATCAATTGTGACCACTGTGCCATGCCATCAAACGCACCCACTGTGCCATCAATTATCACCACTGTGCCATGCCATCAAATGCAGTCACTATGCCATCAACTCGCACCACTGTGCCATGCCATCAAACTCAGCCACTGTGCCATGCCATCAAATGCAGTCACTGTGCCATGCCATCAAACACAGCCACTGTGCCATGAATTGTCACCACTGTGCCATGCCATCAAACGCAGCCACTGTGCCCCTCAAATGTCGCCACTCTGCCAATTGTCACCACTGTGCCCTTTAATTGTGCATGTCACTGTGCCCTTTAACCCCTTCCATACAGGGCATTTTCACCCCCTTCCTGCCCAGACCAATTTTTAGTTTTCAGCGCTGTTGCACTTTGAATGACAATTGCGTGGTCATGCAACACTGTACCCAAACTAAATCTTTATGTTGTTTCCCCCCCCACAAATAGAGCTTTCGTTTGGTGGTATTTGATCATCTCTGTGGTTTTTATTTTTTGCGCTATAAACAAAATAAGAGCGACAATTTAAAAAAAAAAACACAATATTTTTACGTTTTTATTTAATAAATATCACAATTTTTTAAAAAAAAACTTTTTTTCCCCTCAGTTTAGGCCGATACGTATTCTTCTACATATTTTTTTTTTTTAAATCGCAAGAATCGTATATTCATTGGTTTGCGCAAAAGTTATAGCGTCTACAAAATAGGTGATAGATTTATGGCATTTTTATTTTATACATTTTTTTACTAGTATTGGCGGCGATTTGCAATTTTTTACTGTGACCGTGACATTGCAGCGAACACATCGGACACTTTTGACACGTTTTTGGGACCATTCACATTTATACAGCCATTAATGCTATAAATATGCATTGATTACTGTGTAAATGTGACTGGCAGGGAAGGGGTTAACCACTAGGGGGCGTTGAAGGGGTTAATATGTTCCCTAAGGTGTGTTCTAACTGTAGAAGGGAGGGGACTCTCAAGGGGAGGAGACCAATGTGTGTTCCTCTGTACATCGGTCTCCTCACCGCTGACAGGAGGTGGATCTGTGTGTTTACGCACACAGATCCACACTCCTGCCGTGATCCACAATCGCGGCCGCCGGGGCACCCGCGCCGGGTCACGAGCGCTGCCGCGCGCGCCCTAGATCGCTGGGAATACAGGACGTCATATGACATCCACCCGGATCGGCGAGGGGTTCCTGCCGCTGTCATTTCACAATGATGCGGTATGGAAGTGGTTAGTTGTTGCCACTGTGCATGTCACTGTGCCCTTTAATTGTTGCCACTGTGCCCATTGTCACCACTGTGCCCATTGTTGCCACTGTACATGTCACTGTGCCCTTTAATTGTTGCCACTGTGTCCATTGTTGCCACTGTGCACTTTGTCACCACTGTACCCATACCCATTGATGCCTCTGTGCCCTTTGTCACCTCTGTGCCCATTGTCGCTGCTGTGCCCTGTAAAATGCACTTACCTTTCTGCTTCCACGTCCCTTGATGTCTTGTCCTGCCCTCGATGACGCTTCAGCCAATCAGGTTACCGATAACCAGAATCGGCTGAGACGGCCGTCAGTCTTATCCAAGGAACGCACCCCCATACGTTCCCTGAATAAAGCATCCGGGAGATGAGGGCTGTACTGGGACTTCCGCACAGCCAACCAGCTGCCGTTATTCAGGTATCCGGCGCCCAAGGTCCGGCTATCTGAATAGACCAGCGGCAGCTGGCAACAATAACATACATTCATGCAATGCATGAATGTATGTTATTTGCGAGAGCCAGAGGGGGCGGCGCTGCAGTTAGTAAAAACAACATTTTAAGGAAAAAAAAATTTTTTTTGTGACTACAGGAGGGGGAGGGGGCAGCGCCCGGGCGCTCCCTATGGATGGGCCGCCACTGCATCTGCCCATTCAATTCACAACATGGCTGGGGGGCAGAGGCTAGAGGTCAGCTGACTGGTGAGGAATGTGAAGTGGGAGGGGCTGGAGAAGACCTCATCTCTTGATTTTGAGATAGGCGCCACTACTAAAAGACACCCCAAAGTCGGAGACACAGTAAGTAACACTACCTGTGATTATAGTTGCAATTAAAAGTCTACATTACACTACCCACTACAGTTCTCAGATCAGCAGATAACCTTGATCAAGAGCACCTAAGTTGGCTGATCAGAACCGCCCCCATGCATTGAGACTCATCCCAACTCCCTGCAAGCACTGCCACTCATCCCATTCCCCCACCAAGGAGTAAGAGAAGGAATAGGGAAAAATTGAGAATACATGGAATGAGGGGGAGGAACAAAGAAAAAGGGAGAGAAAGAATAAAAGAAAGATGGCTAGAGAGATGGATGGGGGGGGGGGGACAAGAAATTAGGATAGAGAGAGAGGAATAAAAGAGAAAGAGTGGTACATTCAGTGTTGCCAACATACTAGATTTAAATTTACTGACATGACACCCAAAATTTACTGGCACAGTCAAGCTTTTACTGACATCTCCAAAAGTTACAAAATTACAGTTTTAAGTGCAAATTTCAGTATTAAGGCTACAAATAAGTACAATATGCAATTAGCAAAGTGATTTAAGGTAGATATTAAAGCAAAAACATATTTCTTATTTTATTTTCGATATAGTAAATAAGTAGTTCAGGGACAAGAATCGAGAGGACAAGAAATTAGGATGGGTGGCAGACACATGAACTTGACTCTCACAGCAGTGTGCAGCAGCACAGATGATGATGGCACCTCACCAACATGGCACCACCTCCTGAGTCACAGTGACCCTCTCTCTCAATGCCATGTGGTCCCTTCAGTCCACTCCCGGCTTGCCTTCCTCCTGTTCTGCAGGCCTGCACATGAGGCTCCGGCTGCTCCATTCCATTGACTTTACTCAACACACTGCCGACAGTCTCAACACACTGTAGCAGGCACTCGGGTGGACTCGGCCAAGCGTCACAGACATAGGGCCAGATTCACAAGGAGATACGATGGTGTATCTACAGATACACCATCGTATCTCTGATTTTTACTGGTCCTATCTATGCACCTGATTCATAGAACCAGTTACGCATAGATAGGGCTGAGATCCGACAGTGTCACACTGTGTGACACTGTCGGATCTTTTTTTGGATTTAAAAATGGCGCCGGGGGCGTTCCCGCTGATTTACACTGAATAATATGTAAATCAGCGAGATACGCAAAATTCACGAACGTACGCGGACCCGACGCTGTGTTCTTACGTCGTTTCCGTAGCGCGGTACCCGTCGTATACTTACCCCTGCTAAAAGCAGGGGTAAGTATTGTTAAGTATGGCCGTCGTTCCCACGTCGAATTTGAAATATCCTACGTCGTTTGCGTACGCCGATTCACGAACACGCGCGTCGCAAGTCCCACTCACGTCGCAACCACTGACGTCCTATTGACGTCAGTGGGAGCAATGCACGCCGGGAAATTCCCCGGACGGCGCATGCGTATTTAAATCGGCGCGGGAGCGCGCCTGATTTAAATAGTACACTCCCCCAGCCGCGGAATTAGAATTCCGCCGGGGGAGTTAGGATCCGCCGTCGCAAGTTTGGAGGTAAGTGTGTTGTGAATTTGACACTTTCCTCACAAACTTGCGAGGGCGGATCTTAAAACACATAGGTTACACGGATCTAAAGATCCGCTAACCTTTGTGAATCTGGCCCATATTTTTTACTGGCCACCTTTTTCTTTCACTGGCATTTACTGGCAGGAGAAAAGTGCCCATTTTTTACTGGCTGCCAGTAAAAATACTGGCGGTTGGCAACACTGGGTACATCCAAAAATGTACCATAAAGGGTTTTAAAACTGTACGAGTGGAAGGGAGTCAGGGAGCGCTAAATGTTCATGGGTTAGGGACATGGTTGGGGGTCCTCACAACTTGGAAAAATTTATCAAGGGGTTGAGAACCACTGCTTTAAAAGGAATGTATATTTTCACTGTGTATAATTTTCATGGCCTGATGTAAATAATCTTACCAACATATGTTAATGTTCTTTGAGAAAACGTGTTTCTTTGCATCACTTGGACGTATATGGACACAGAGTCTGCCATATTTGCCCATTAAATACTGTACAGTGGAACCTCGGTTTAAGAGTAACTTGGTTTGAGAGCTTTTTGATTTGCAAGCAACTTTTTTTTTTTAATTCTGACTCGGTTTGCGAGTGTTGACTTGCAAGACGAGCATAATTCAAGCTAAATAGGCCTGCAGTACCTCATTTGGCCTGAGGTACGGTGGCACAGAAGCTGAGCTGAGCCGAAAATAGGCCTGCAGTACCTCATTTGGCCAGAGGTACGGGGACTCAGGAGCCGAGAAAAGCCGAACATTGGCCTGCAGTACCTCATTTGGCCTGAGGTACAGGGGCACAAGAAACGAGCCGAAGTGTCCTTGGGCCTTTTCGGCCATTTTCATCGCTCTCTGGCGCCCCCCCACCTCTAGCCACATTCGGTATTGCATCCCATTGAAGTCAATACAGAACAAATTATTTTCGTTTCCATTGACTTCAATGGGAAAACAAAGTATGCAAGTACTTTGGATTACGAGCATACTCCTGGCACGGATTATGCTCGTAATCCGAGGTTCAACTTGTTTATAGGTTCTGCTCTCTGCTCTGCAGTGCAACACAGTGATTGTACTTTACCGTTCCTTTTCACAATGCGAGTCTATGGGTCTGCCAATCCACCTAAAAGTTCCCTGCAGCTGATATGGTGTCTCAGCAAATGTTAAGGTGGTATTAAATCCACAAACAAAAAAAGTAATATCTTCCAGTTTATCAATTCTTTGATTTAGTAGCTTAATATTTTTAGGCATTTTTCCTGTATTGTAACCACCCTGGTGGTACGATTATGTCAGATTTTTGCATCTCAAAGCGGTACATTGTTTTGCATAGTAGCAGGGCTCCGCCCCCGTGCGTCGCAAAACACTCACATGGAACAGAGCCCGGCACACAGTACATCGGGTGGAGGACACAGAGGGGGGGACATCACAGGATCCTTGTGACAAGGTAAGTAATCTGTACCAGGATGTGGCTCAGGGTCACCGCTAATGGTACTGAAATTTAACCCTGAGCCACACTCGGGATTACCGCTAGGGAGGTTAAACTGATGATTCAACTTACTTTACCGGACCAAGCTGTCCAGACAAAGTAGCAATTAAACATGTGCACTGCCGAAAAATTTGTTAGTTTTCATTTCATTCGTTCTTTAGCTTTTTTTCGGAAAGTCGAAGATTCGTAATTCGGAAATTTGGAATTCGGAAATTTGGAATCTTGGAAATTCGGAATACGCAAAATTGGAAATTCGAAAATCCAAATTTTCAGATTTTCGAATTTCAGAATTTTCGAATTTACGGTTTTTACATTTTTACATTTCAGAATTTTAGAATTTCAGAATTTCAAAATTTCTGAAATTTCAAAATTTTCTAATTTCAGAATTTCCCAAATTTTGAATTTTAGAATTTTCAAATATCGGAAATGAAAAAATTTGGAAATTTGGAAATTTCGGAATTAACTAATTTGTCAAAATTCGTTAAAATACGAATTTGGAACTAAACGAATTGCACATGTCTAGTAGCAATTAGAACAGTATTTTTCAACCGGGGCTCTATGGAACCCTAAGGTTCTATGAGAAGTCCCCAGGGGTTCTGCTGCGAATCAACATTGTAGCGGATGTATACCACCCAATATTGTTTCCAGTAATGTTCTCAATGAGCGCTGGCAGTCAGGACTGTCAGCGGGCATTGATACCCAAAGTCTCCTCTTTAGTTCCAGCTCCTGTAAACTGAGAGGGAGGTGACAATAGTACTGCACAGAGCAGAAGATGAAGGGGGAGGTATTACTTCCTATGGCAGTGCTGATCGCACAGAGAGCGAGCCCATGGCTAGATCATGAGGTGAGATCCCTTGACGAGTCTGTGTAGCGATGCAGAGTGGGGGGTAGAGAGCACTGTGTGTGTGAGGCAGCAGTCAACACAGCATACCTCCCAACTTTTTGAGATGGGGATGAGGGACACCTATCAGCAAAGGTATGCAGGCATAGGACACACACCCCTTGTCACACCCCCTTAACTAGTAGCCGACCGCGCACCGTCATTATACGGCGGCAGGTCGGCTCTCCTGGGCGAGAGCCCGTAGCTATACGTCCTATCGTATAGCCGCCACTAGTACTCCCGTGCGTGTGCCCGGCGGGCGCGATCGCCGCCGGGCACACGCGATCGCTCGGTACAGATCGGGGAACGGGAGCTGTGTGTGTAAACACACAGCTCTCGTTCCTGTCAGCAGGGGAAATGCTGATTTTCTGTTCATACAATGTATGAACAGAAAATCAGTGTTTCCCCTAGTGAGGCCACCCCCCCCCCCACAGTAAGAACACACCCAGGCATACTTAACCCCTTCCCCGCCCCCTAGTGTTAACCCCTTCACTGCCAGTGGCATTTTTATAGTAATCTAATGCATTTTTATAGCACTGATCGCTATAAAAATGCCAATGGTCCCAAAAATGTGTCAAAAATGTCCGAAGTGTCCGCCATAATGTCGCAATACTGAAAAAAAAATCGCTGATCGCCGCCATTACTAGTAAAAAAAATATTAATAAAAATGCCATAAAAATACCCCCTATTTTGTAAACGCTATAACTTTTGCGCAAACCAATCAATAAACGCTTATTGCGATTTTTTTTACGAAAAATATGTAGAAGAATACGTATCGGCCTAAACTGAGGAAAAAAAATGTTTTTTTATATATTTTTGGGGGATATTTATTACAGCAAAAAGTAAAAAATATTCATTTTTTTCAAAATTGTCGCTCTATTTTTGTTTATAGCGCAAAAAATAAAAAACGCAGAGGTGATCAAATACCACCAAAAGAAAGCTCTATTTGTGGGAAAAAAAGGACGCCAATTTTGTTTGGGAGCCACGTCGCACGACCGCGCAATTGTCTGTTAAAGCGACGCAGTCCCGAATCGCAAAAAGTACTCTGGTCTTTAGGCAGCAATATGGTCCGGGGGGTAAGTGGTTAAAGGAGAATTGCACACAAAAAACAAGATTGGTTAAACCCACGAGTGCTTTTTTTACTACTACTATTCCTTTATATTGGCTCTTGGAATTTAAAGATGCAGCAATTTTGAAATCAGATGAGAGGTTTAGCAATGGGGAACACTTTTTGATAGATAAAAAGTGCATTTTATATACAACTATATGGATCAGACCAAAATGAGGGACAAATGAGGAGGAAAGAGGGACAGAGGGACATTGTTCCAAATTAGGGACAGTCCCTCGAAATCAGGGACATTTGGGAGCTATGATACAGACTGGGGGTTTCGCAGAGAAAGGAAGCACAAGGCTAAAGCAAAAGGTGACATTTAGGCTGCATTCACACCTTAGCGCGTTTTGTACCGCGATTTGCAGCGACAAATTGCGGCGTTTCTTACCGCGATTTGCCACGACAAAACGCTGCGTTTTTTACCGCGGTTTTCGCTGGAGGGGTGATTTACACATTGTCGGCTATGCCGAACGCCGAAGCCGCCTGAAAAAAAGGGTCAAGGACTTGTTTTGAGCTTCAGGCGTACGGCGTTTCGGCGTTCGGCTTGGAGATGTGAACCATCTCCATAGAGAACAATGTTAAATCACCCCTCCAGCGTATTTTAGGCTGCAATAGCGTCAGGCTTCAGGCGTTAAAACGCCTAGGTGTGAATGGAGCCTTAGTGTTTGGCAGAAGTGACGCAGAGGGGCAGCACATGGTTGAATGAGACGGAATGTAGCAGGAGGTGAGATCATAATAGCTTTGTTAGGCCACAACTGTACATAAAGCTGTTATGATCCCACCTCCTGCTACATTCCGTCTCATTCAGCCACGTGTCCCTGCAGTCTGCATTCAGTGCTGCCATACACTGGATGTCAACCCTTGCTATATTCATCCACGTGCTCCAAGCCACGTTTTTTCATACGCCTCTTGATGCCGCCCTCTGAGTTTACAGGAACCACAACTACAGAGAAGGCATTAGGTATCAAGTTGCACTGTCAATGCGTATTGAAAGCATTGGGTGGATATACATCTGCCACAATATTGATTTATGGTGGAACCCCATTTGAGAAACCCTGTTTTGTAGAGTGGTGCAGGTAAGCATACTTTATTTTTTCTTTTCTCTTCATGTGGTGTAATATTTTGTAACATTCTGTATGGTTTTTAATCAATTAATGTTTTTTTTTCATGCTTGTTAGGCGGGGGCCATTGTGTTGATTGAATTTGGCTGTTAATGGGTGTGCTTTCACCTACAGTGGAACCTCGGTTTAAGAGTAACTTGGTTTGAGAGCGTTTTGAATTGCGAGCAACTTTTTTTTTAATTCTGACTCTGACGAGCATTGACTCGCAAGACGAGCATAATTCAAGCTAAATATGCCTGCAGTACCTCATTTGGCCTGAGGAACGGGGGCGTAGAAGCCGAGCAGAGCCGAAAATAGGCCTGCAGTACCTCATTTGGCTTGAGGTACGGGGGCGCAGGAGCCGAGAAAAGCCGAACATTGGCCTGCAGTATCTCATTTGGCCTGAGGTATAGGGGCGCAGGAAACTAGTCGAAGTGTCCTTGGGCCTTTTCTGCCGTTTTCGGCGCTCTCTGGCACCCCCCACCTCTGGCCGCATTCGGTATTGCATCCCATTGAAGTCAATGCGCAACAATACATTTTTGTTTCCATTGACTTCAATGGAAAAACTTGCTTTGATATGCGAGTACTTCGGATTGCGACCATATACCTGGAACGGATTATGCTCGTAATCTGAGGTTCAACTGTATTTCAACACCCCTGGTTATGATTAAACACAAGATGTGTGAAACATGTTAACCTTCCATTCATTCCTGTGACTGCATCTGTCTGCATTCCAACAAAGACGTTTTATTGGTATCCTGTTGCAGTATGCGGTTGCCTTTTGCAAGTTTCTCTATGTGATATCATCTGGGATGGATGAGAGGAGGGCTAGCAGGGATCCAGGGAAAAGGCATGTTCCAACAATAGCCTCCCTGTGCTGCACTGCATTTCTTTGTTAATTGGTGTTATATCTACAGCTTGCTGATCAGATACAATGTTCCGTGATCTGTAGATCTGGAAGAAAAAATTAGTTCCGAGATCTCAAATTTTCGGCAAGCAGTGGCGGCTGGTGCTCAATATTTTGGGGGGGCTGCAAACCAACGGCACCCTCCGACGAGAGAGCGGGGGATTAACAGGAAGGTGTCAATCAGCCCCTTCCCCACGCAGGGAAGACAGCAATCTGAGGCATGGGCGTCCGCTGACATTTCTTCAGGGGGGGGGGGGGCGCTTTGGCAGTGGCAATACACAGTCGCATTTAACCCTTTCTTCGACCGCTATCGGGGGTTAAAAGTGCCCCCTCCCCCCACGTCAAAATGTAAAAACACCCCACTGTGCCCACTGCATCTTTCAATATCTCTTTGTCACTACTGTGTACCCCCTCTCCACAACTGCACCTCTGGACCCCTTTGCATTACACAGCACCCCACAGCTCTGGACCCCTTTACATTACACAGCACCTGCACCCCTTTACATTACACAGCACCCTGCATCACTGGAACCCTTTACATTACACAGCACCCTGCACCCCTTTACATTACACAGCACCCTGCATCACTGGAACCCTTTATATTACACAGCACCTGCACCCCTTTACATTACACAGCACCCAGCATTACTGGAACCCTTTACATTACACAACACCCTGCACCCCTTTACATTACACAGCACCCTGCATCAATGGACCCCTTTACATTACACAGAACCCTGCACCCCTTTACATTACACAGCACCCTGCATCACTGGACCCCTTACATTACACAGCACCATGCATCACTGGACCCCTTACATTACACAGCACCCTGCACCCCTTTACATTACACAGCACCCTGCATCACTGGACTCCTTTACATTACACAGAACCATGCACCCCTTTACATTACACAGCACCCTGCATCACTGGACCCCTTACATTACACAGCACCCTGCATTACTGGACCCCTTTACATTACACAGCACCCTGCACCCCTTTACATTACACAGCACCCTGCATCACTGGACCCCTTACATTACACAGCACCCTGCACTGTGCAGGACATTAATACATGAGTTACTATGACCAGTGCAACTGTGCAGGACATTTACCCCCCTTCCCCCCGCAGTCTGAAGATTATTAAGTGTGATAACTGCCTGTGATTTTTTTAATGTGCAGCATGGTGGGGGTTAAATGTCTTGAACTGGTCATAGTAACTCATGTATCAATGTCCTGCACAGTGGAGGACATTAATACAAGAGTTACCATGACCAGTGCACTTTACAGGACATTTAACTTTAACCACCCCCCACCGCCATGCTGCATATTAAAAAAATCACAGTCATCACATTCACATTTAATAATTTTCAAATTGCATAATTCCGTATGTCATGCCATCAGCTTAATTTAGTTTAGTTCTTACTTGCAGTGTCACTTGACTATGGTATAAATACATACACCCTTATCTGCTAAGACCCACATTTTACTCAACTTTTACCTTAAATAAATAACTGAGACCACTACTGTAATCTTTGGAGTAAAAACTGGCCGTAGCAGCCTCCATTTATTTTTAAATAACCTTTTTTAAATATTAAAGCACATTAAATAACATTTCCACACATAAACATAAGTAAACCTGAAACACAATATTAACACTACTGGTGCTGGACTTTGCAGGCACATTAAACCATTTTAACCATGCTAAAACTTTTATGAGCACTGCGATACCTAAATCTGGTCTTAGGCCTCAAGCCGAAAACCTGACTCAGAGACGACCTTACCTGACCGCAGTGCCCCCATTAACCCCTTCCCAGCTACACCTTGGTAGACTGGACTACCAGCCCCTTCAGAACCCATACCACCTCTGGGTAATGGCATCCACTTTAGGGTACTTTCTTCTCCTGCAAAGTCCAAAACACCCGCCGCCGCCACGACATCATAACTTCGCACCTGTGTGGAGAGACAGAAAAAAGAAAAAACAGGAAAGCACCCCAGACCGCAAACACCATATCACATCCCCATTTTTACCCCCATAAACCAATCGCCCCCTCAAACCAACCAGCAAAAAAGGGGAGGGTGGGTGGGAAACTTCGCCCCTCGTGCTGTTAGCCCGGGAAGCGTGGGAGGGTGATTTATAACCTCCCCTCCCACCGCTCTCCTTCACTGCAACCCCTCCCACTGACCATGGCAGGGCTTTCCTTTAACCCCGTCATGGCCGGCCCTGCGCCTATGCTGTGGGTTTTTTGCTCCGGGCCTCTCTTGACTATGGTATAAATACATACACCCTTATCTGCTAAGACCCACATTTTACTCAACTTTTACCTTAAATAAATAACTGAGACCACTACTGTAATCTTTGGAGTAAAAACTGGCCGTAGCAGCCTCCATTTATTTTTAAATAACCTTTTTTAAATATTAAAGCACATTAAATAACATTTCCACACATAAACATAAGTAAACCTGAAACACAATATTAACACTACTGGTGCTGGACTTTGCAGGCACATTAAACCATTTTAACCATGCTAAAACTTTTATGAGCACTGCGATACCTAAATCTGGTCTTAGGCCTCAAGCCGAAAACCTGACTCAGAGACGACCTTACCTGACCGCAGTGCCCCCATTAACCCCTTCCCAGCTACACCTTGGTAGACTGGACTACCAGCCCCTTCAGAACCCATACCACCTCTGGGTAATGGCATCCACTTTAGGGTACTTTCTTCTCCTGCAAAGTCCAAAACACCCGCCACCAGCACCCAAAGGTAACTCCTTACCTTTGGGCGCCCCTCCACACCCTCAACGCTCGCTGGATCCCGTCTTGCAGGCCCAACACCCACATGTCAATCCCCACGTCGGTCAAATGTACTCCATCTTTCAGCTGATACCTCCACATATCCACCTCCAGCTCAGGGTGTCTAACCACCAAGCCACCATTCCTGATCACAAACTTAGCCACGTCCCGATTGATCTTTCTCCTGGCCCTGTTCACGCCTTCCCACGATCTGGCCATCCGCCATGATGACCTGCCCACAATGTCGGACCATATCACTACCGTATCCGGGTAGGACATGCGAATTCGCAGAAAATCGAATTTGATGTCGCGTGCGACATCCAACATAGTACGAATCCCAAGGTCGTTGCCCCCCGCATGTATCAATAAAACATCCGGCGGGCGATCCAACCGTGCAAACTTGTGCACTTCCGGCACCACCCTGCTCCACAACATCCTCGGGAACCCCAACCACCGCACCATCGCTTCCTGTCTTGGGATCCCCAGCTGTCGACCGTCCGGTCGCCTATCTGCTCTTGCCGCCCCCCTATGAACGAAGGAGTGGCCCATTATCCAGACCAGCCCTTGTCCCGCACCTGAAAGACAGCAAGTAAGAAAACCATCACAAATAAGTCCCATCGGGAGACGAACCCCATCCCCGACCCCAACATGTTCCCTTAACCAAAAAACCCCCGTTCCACTCCCACCAACATTGGAAGTGGCCCCTTAACTTTCTTGGGATGTATGTTAACCTGCACCCCCACTCACCCCTAATTCTACCATGAGCTGGGGCCTGACATATAGTCGAAACCTCCTAGACTCCCATCTGCCAATCCTCTTCACCAATTCCTCATCCAAGCCACAACGGGCCGCTTCCGTCGCAGCCCCAATCCGAAAAGAATGCGCCGAGAACTCCTGAGCCACAAGGCCCAAAGCCCCCAGGCACCGTCTAAACACCGTCACGAATTGATACCGCGACAACGCCGTACCATCCTCATGCAGCAAAAAAGACCCGCCCAACTCCGGCCGTACGTCCAAAAATTCCTGCACCACCCTAACAGGGCATAATTCCGACCCCTCAATAGGGAAAACTCGCACCACTTTTCCCTTCCCTTTCTGGTCCGTCTTGGACCGACGTAGTAACATTTTCACCCCTTCTCGCGTCCATGCCACATCACCGGCCAACATGCCACCCTGTACCGTCTTCGAGGGGCTAACCAATTCCCCTATTCGAAAAGCTCCAAAAAACGCCAACGCGAACGCCACCCTAAACAATAACACCTCAAACTGGGACGAACAAACTGTCCCCAACTTTCCCATAATACCCTTCAATATTTCAAACGACACCGGGCGCCGGGAATCCGCCCGACGCCCCTGTTTCCTGTAACCTTTAAGGGCCTGCCGGACACAAAAGTCCTTCGTAAAGTCCGGACACCCTTGCCACTTAAACAGAAAAGCCAAGCCGGCCAATTTTTTGTCCAACATGGACTGAGACACCCCGGCCTCCATGTTCCTGGCCAATAAATAAATCACCAATCCCTTGACCTCGGGACCGGCCGGGTCCACCTCGGCCTCCCTAACCAGAGCCTGCCATTCTGCCCAAACCTTCTCATAAGCCCTCCAAGTGGTCACACTTACCGACTTTTTGATCCAACTGGAGACGATTCCAACGGAATCCTCCAAAGCCACTCCGGACAGGGTACCCCTTGCTCCTCTGCCTCCGGCACCAGCTCCCGAAACCGGTCCCACTGAAAGCGAGACAGAGCGTCAGCCACTACATTCTCCACCCCCGGTAGATGCACCGCATACACAAATATGTTCATCTGCAAACAGCGCAGCACCAGGTGCCGTAATAGCCGAATAACTGGAGGAGAGGACGCCGTAACTTTGTTGATCACCTGGACCACCCCCAGATTGTCCCCATGGAACCGCACCTTCCGGTCCCGGAAGGCCGCCCCCCACAACTCTACTGCCAGCACCACCGGAAACAATTCCAACAGCACCAAGTTCTTTGTGAACCCCGCCTCCAACCAGGCCTGAGGCCAAGGGCCCGCACTCCATTGCCCCTGAAAGTATGCCCCAAAACCTGCGCCTCCGGCTGCATCCGTGAACAACTCCATGTCAAAGTTACTAACCGGACCGGACATCCACAATGCCCTGCCGTTGAAGGATTCCAAAAAGGAGTGCCACACCAACAAATCCTCCCTATGTTCTCTCCCCAGGCGCACATAGTGCCTGGGTGACCTGACCCCCACTGTGGCCGCCGAAAGGCGCCTGCAAAAAACCCTCCCCATGGGGAGAATGCGGCACGCAAAGTTTAGCTTCCCCAGGAGCGACTGCAGCGCTCGGAGTTGCACTTTCCGCAAACCAACCATCTCCTGTATCTCAGCCTTGAGGCCTTCCAGCTTGTCCAGTGGCAACCTACATTCCATCACCTCCGAATCAATTACAATGCCCAAGAATTGGATGACCGATCTCGGACCCTCCGTTTTCTCGGGCGCCAGCGGCACACCAAAACGCTCCGCAATGTGTTCCAGCGTGGCCAACAACACTGCGCAAATCCGTGACCCCGCCGGTCCAACGCAGAGAAAGTCGTCCAGATAGTGGATCACGGAGCTCACTCCAGACACATCCCGAACCACCCACTCCAGGAAGGAACTAAACCGTTCAAACAGCGCGCAGGAAATGGAGCAGCCCATCGGTAGGCACTTGTCTACGTAGAACTCCCCACCCCAATGGCAACCCAAAAGCCGAAAACTATCCGGGTGGACCGGCAGGAGCCGAAACGCCGCCTCAATGTCCGACTTGGCCATCAAGGCCCCCCGGCCATACCGCCTAACCCAGCCCACCGCAGCGTCAAAGGAGGTGTAGCTCACCGTACACTCCTCCATGCTGATGGCGTCGTTAACCGACCCCCCCCTTGGAAACGACAAATGATGAATGAGCCGGAATTTGTTCGGCTCCTTCTTAGGCACCACCCCCAAAGGTGAAACCACCAAATCGTCCAAGGGAGGCGAAACAAATGGGCCCCCCATCCTGCCCAACGCCACTTCCTTCAGCAGTTTCTCCGAAACCACCTCCGGATGTTGTAACGCGGAACGCAAATTCTTTGCCACCGGGGGGACCACCGCCAACTTGCACGGAATGCTGAAACCCACGGAGAATCCCCTTTCCAACAACAGGGCGGCCGCCCTGTCAGGATATCTACCGAGAAACGGTCGCATCCTTTCCACCATCACCGGAGTCCTCCCTCTTACTTGAAGCATCTCCGGAACGGCCCTTGCCTTGTTTAAAACACCGGGAAGAGGGGTGATTGCCACCACAGCCGGAGCACTCGTGCTTGAACCGGCAAGACCCTCCGAACTTGCAGTTTCCTTCGTTGAACTGCCAGCAGACCCCCTTTTTCTTTCCGGCCGACTGTCCTGGGGAAGAGGTTCCACCGGCCCCCCCCTGAAAAAACGGCGTGGACGTCCGTGGGGCCGACATAAGCCGCATCCAAAGGCCGATGTCTTTAGTGTCCCACCTAATATCCGGCCTGATAGCCCGGCGTTGCCGGAACTGCTCATCATACCGGAGCCACCCAGTGCCCCCGTAGCACCGGTAGGCCTCGCTAATCGCCTCCTGGTAACTAAAAAGCGCCGAACAGTGTTCGGGGTTTTTCTCGCCGATCACGCTCGCCATGATCGAGTATGCCTGCGACCAGTTCGCAAAAGTTCTAGGTATAAGCCTATACCTCCTCTTCTCCTCGTCCTCTTTTTTGGACTCCTCCGGCTTAACCCTATCAAGGTTAAACTTTTCCAGCGGTAACAACGCAAATATCTCTACATATTCGCTCTTCCAAATCTTTTCCCGCACCTCCGGCTTCAAATGTGAACCCAGCGGTGCCTCATAACAGGTATACACCTCCCCTTTAGCTGCGTCCGCCAACCGGACCAAATCCCTCTTCTTTGCGGAATCGACCCCCGCATCTCCTTTATCCGCAGGCGGCACCCCATTACCCGCTGCCACCGCCCCTACCTCTTGCCCCTTGTCCACAGGCACCACTGGCCCCGACACGGCGACCGCCACTGCAGGTGACGTGACCCCGGACCCCCCCGCCGGACCCCATGCTGCCGCGGGGCTAACGGCGGGGCTGCTCCCCCCCTTCAGCTGGCTAACCAATGCTTCTAGACCCACCAAAAACCGGTGCAAACCCCCATCCTCTCCCGACTGTTCCCCCAAGGCACCCGAACCCCCACTACTCGCCCCTGCGGGCACCCCTAAACGCCTACGGGGACCCCCCCGTCCCCCCACTGACACCCCCACATTTTGTACATTAGAAGACAAAGCCAAAAACGACTCACCGGGCTGTCTGGAAGCAATCCCATCAGCCGTCCGGCTTGGCTCCCGCGCTGCGACCTCCGTCCTGGGCACGACTTCCTCCTCCGACAGCTCCCCTTCCGATCGATCTCCAGGGTGACCCTCCTCACCCGATGAAAGCCCACCAGGCGACTCGGGCCTGGGAGCCGTGGGCCCAGAGCTGGACTCGCTCTCGCTGCGCACCCTGGACCCGTGAACCGACTTCCTCGTTGCTTTCCTTGGTGCCTCGTACATTCTGCCGTCTTCCCCTCCCCCACGCTCCCTCACCACGGGGCTGGATTGGAGGTGGCTAGCCGCGGATGCTGGGGAGCTAGCCACCGCAGGGACCGATGTGCGTTGCTGAGGCTCTCGGCCCTCCGGTGCAAAACCGGGGTTGGAGCCCGCATCCCTCCGATCGTCTCGCCGAGCGGACCTGGCCGCCGCAGAAGAGCCCCCTGGCCGCCCCCTCCCTGCCCCACGCTGCCGCTCAATGGTCTTCTCCTGGCGCCCCCCCGCCGATGTACGTTTCGCTGGGGGGCCCGAGGGGGCCCGGATGGGGCTGCCCTCCCTCCTATGGGACCGGGTGGACGGACCAGGTGAATAACGCACAGGGGGCCGGGACACCCGTGAACGCGGGGTGTCCCCCCCCCCCCCCCGGCCCGGTGAACTAGTCACATTGCCCCGCTCTGCAGGCCGAGGCCCATGTGTTGCTGTGGTGCCCCCCTCCCCCCCCCGGACGGGTGAAACAGACCTGGCATCCCCCTGTGGCAGGAGCGGCCCCAGCATGGACTGGAGCCACCCCTCTCCGCGGCGATCCGCCTCCTCCCTGAGCTGGGCGAGCATGGCCTCAACCCCGGACATGGTACCAGGCGGCTGGGTGGGAAAAAATCAACTCCCCGGCTGCGGCCTAGCGGCGCTCGTTTTTTTGTGTCGCTTGTAGCCTGGAACTAGCGCCCCCCGGTCGCGGCCTGCCTCTCAACAGCGGTGTGGGTAGTAGCAGGAAAACGGGCCCACCCGGCGCCCCTGTAAAGAATCCGATCGCCCGAAAATTTAGCCCCCGGTCGCGGCCTGCCCCTCCCTGGAAGTACTGGCAGAGCAAAGATCCCCAGCAGCTCTATGTACCGCCGATCCCGCAAATAAAGCCCCCGGTCGCGGCCTACCTCCCCCGGATGGTTCTGGCAGAGCAACAGAGTCCCCAGCAGAAACTTCGCCCCTCGTGCTGTTAGCCCGGGAAGCGTGGGAGGGTGATTTATAACCTCCCCTCCCACCGCTCTCCTTCACTGCAACCCCTCCCACTGACCATGGCAGGGCTTTCCTTTAACCCCGTCATGGCCGGCCCTGCGCCTATGCTGTGGGTTTTTTGCTCCGGGCCTCTCTGACTGACTGATGCTTCTGTAGAAATTGTAATGAAGATAGATGTTGTTGCTGCCTGTTTGGTTCCTCGCCACCAGATGCAGTGCCGCTTGCCACCCATAGCCTGCCACCCAGATGCAGTACTGCTGTCACTCCCCCTGCATGAGCCGCGTGCATTACAGGAGAGAGAAGATCACACCAGTCCCTGCTGCTTGCCGCTGGGTGCCGGAGAAGGAGGAGGTGCCGAGGTGGGTGGGGACAGCAGTGCTGCACTAGGCGCAGGCCTCGCTCCCGGCCTCACTGCCTGAGAGTAAATAGTCACTGGTTGCAAGATGCCAGGCAGTGCCAGCCCTAGCAAACAGTTCCTGAAATGTAGTTATTAGTTAGTAGGGCGTGGCTGTGTCCTCTATTTCATTCCGGGACATTGTATTGTCCCAGAATGAAGGTGCCCGGGACAGACATGTCAATTGCGGGACAGTCCCGGGCAATCCGGGACACGTGGACACCCTACCGGTCAATCAGGTCTCAGGACCCGCTTCCTGACTGGCTGGGAGGAGAATCAGGAAGACAATAGCGAATATTAATTTAATAGCATATATTAACACCAGGTGGAAAAAAAGTAAAAAAGAGGCTAAAAAAACAAAACAAATGCAGCTGCCACATATAATGATCGGTAAGCTGCAATGACATTTTTATTTTAGGGTTCAGATATGCTTTAAGTAGCATGGCAGAACTCCTTTGATTGGTTACATTTTAAATCTGGTCAGTCATTTGTGTGATTCACACACAGTCTGGAAGTTAAAGTTCCTGGGTAAACATCCTGGGAATGGAATTGAGCTCAGAGTCTGACTTGTTGTGCAATAAGCAGGCTGGAGGTAGAAAGCTGACATAAGAAGCTTCACTGTTGTAGCACGTGCGTCAGCGCACCGAGAGATACATCAACATGAACTGAACTGATCTGACCAAAATTGTAAACCTTTTACAGTGAAACCTCGGATTGCGAGTAATGCGGTTAACGAGCATTTCGCAATACGAGCATTTTTTCTTTTTAAATCCTGACTCGGTTTGCGAGTGTTGTCTTGCAAAACAAGCAGGATTCAAGTCTCTGCAGTGTGCAACACCGCATTTGGCTAGAGGTGCGGGGGCGCCGGAGTCAAATGGAGCCGATCAGAGCCGTTCGGAAATACTCCATTCCCGAGTCTTTCTGAGGGTTTCCGAGTTCAGCCGAGCTGTCCTTGGGCCTTTCCGAGTATTTCCCAGGCTCTCCAGCGCCCCCCCCCCACATCTGGCCACATGTGGTATTGCATGCCACAGAAGTCAATGCGAAACAAATTATCTTTGTTTCCATTGGGAAACTCGCTTTGATATGCGAGCACTTTGGATTACGAGCATTCTCCTGGAACGGATTATACTCGTAATCCAAGGTTCCACTGTATTATAATCACAAAATATGGAAGAGCAATCATGTAAAATCTACAGAAAAACTATTTTAAACTCAGTCACCATTTTTAAATGCCCAGCTTTCATTTAAAAAATGTTTCTAATAAGAATGGGGAACAAAAAAAAGCCTTCCTTTAAATTTCTACTCTGTAGGAGCTTCACCTATTTACATATTCTTAACCATTTGCCGCCCGCCATATAGCAAAATGACGGTTGCAAAGTGGTTTCAATATCCTGACTGGACGTCATATGACATCTTCAGGATATTGAGCCGATGCACGCACCGGGATACCCCGCAACACCGATCTAGGTAAAGAGTCTCTGACTGACTCTTTACCACGTGATCAGCCGTGTCCAATCACGGCTGATCACGATGTAAACAGGAAAAACTGTGTAGACGCGAGTAGAGGAGAGCCGATCGGCTGCTCCTCTGACAGGGGGGTTTGTGCTGATCGATTATCAGCGCAGCCCCCCCAAGGATGCCCACACTGGACCACCAGGGATGCCACCAGACCACCAGGGATGCCCACCACCAGGTATGCCACCCTAGACCACCAGGAATGCCAATCAGAAATTCATAATTAATGCCAATCAGTGCCCACAATGGGCATCACTGATTGGCAGGCATTATTGTTTGGCACTGATTGGCATCCATTAGTACAACACATTACAGTACATCAGTGCCACCTATCATTGCCCATCCATGCCCATCCGTGCCACCTATCAGTGCCCATCCATGCCCATCTGTGCCGCCTATCAGTGCCCATTCGTGTTGCCTATCCGTGCCCATCCATGCCGCCTATCTGTGCCCATCCATTCTGCCTATCTGTGCCCATCTGTGCCGCCTATCAGTGCCCATCTGTGCTGCATATCAGTGCCACCTATCAGTGCCCATCAGTGCCACATATTAGTGCCCATCATCAGTGCCCATCAATGCCACCTCATTGGTGCCACCTCATCGGTGCCCATCAGTGCCACCTTATCAGTGCCCGTCAGTGCAGCCCCATCAGTGCCCATCAGTGAAGGAGAAAACATACTTATTTACAATGTTTTGTAACTGAAACAAAAAACATTTTTTTTTTCTAGATGTTCGGTTTTAATTTTTTTTAGCACAAAATAAAAAGTTTCCCAGAGGTGATCAAATACCACCAAAATAAAGCTCTATTTGTGGGAACAAAATGATAAAAATGTAGTTTGGGTACAGTGTAGCATGATCGCGCAATTGTCATTCAAAGTGCGACAGCGCTGAAATCTGAAAATTGGTTTGGGCAGGAAGGTGTATACGTGCCTGGTATTGAAGTGGTTAAAGTGGTTGTAAACCCTTTAACCACTTTTACCCACAGGTAAGCCTAAATTAAGGTTTACCTGTAGGTGCAAGAAATATGCAGGTTTAGGAGATATTTACTAAAATCACGGGTGCCGATGTCTACGGTGCATGCTCTTTATCAGCAGAGATCGCACCGCTCCTAAAGGAGACCGTGCCGTTACTGGCGGCTCCCGCACACATGCGTGACGTCATCGTGGCTCCAGCCAATCACAGCGCCGGAGCTGCGATACCCAAAAGTAACCCCCGGGAAAGATGTTGGCCGCCCGAGTGGTGTACGAGGACGGTTGTGGGGGCTTCGATCTGAGATGAGTATTACATAATGAGATATTATGCTATGCATACTAGCTCATTATGCCTTTGTCTTGCAGGTTTTTTTTTATTATTATTATTTTTGCTTTTACTTCCTCTTTAACAAGTAATAAATAACCTTTAATGACCCGCCTACTGGGCAATGTTACTTTTTTGCACACATAAAAAATATTTTTTCCTAGAAATTACTTTAAAACCCCCAAAATAATGATATATTTTCTGAAAGCAAAGGCCCTGAAGAATAAAATGGTGGTAGTAGCAATTTGTTACGTTGTACGATATTTGCACGGCTGTTTATCAAAAGCGTATTTTCAGGGAATAATTCACTGAAAAGAATTTTAGTGCAAGCACAATATTATACCCAATTTTAAGGTAAACTTTAAAAGATAGGGTTATGTCAAGTTAATGGATCCCAAACATGTCAAAGCTTAACCACTTCCCGCCCGGCCTATAGCCGATTTACGTCCGGGAAGGGTGTCAGTCTGACACCCTGCATCTCCGATCTCGGTAAAGAGCCTCCGGCGGAGACTCTTTACCACGTGATCAGCCGTGTCCAATCACGGCTGATCACGATGTAAACAGGAAGAGCCGTTGATGGCTCTTCCTCACTCGCGTCTGACAGACGCGAGTAGAGGAGAGCCGATCGGCAGCTCTCCTGACAGGGGGGATTCGCGCTGATTGTTTATCAGCGCAGCCCCCCCTCGGATCGCCACACTGGAGCACCAGGGAAGCCCACCCTGGACCACCAGGGAAGGGCAAACAACAAAAAAAGGGGGCAAAAAAAATGTCTAAAAAATAAAAAAGATGCCAATCAGTGCCCACAAATGGGCACTGACTGGAAAAATGGGTAAATCAGTGCTGCCCCACAGTGTCCATCAGTGCCACCCCACAGTGTCCATCAGTGCCACCCCACAGTGTCCATCAGTGCCACCCCACAGTGCCCATCCATGCCCAGTGCCCATCTATCAGTGCCCATCTGTGCCACCCATAAGTATCCATCAGTGCCACCCATAAGTGCCACCCATGAGTGCCCATCTGTGCCGCCTATGAGTGCCCAGTGCCGCCCATGAGTGCCCATCAGTACCGCCCATGAGTGCCCAGTGCCGCCTATGTGTGCCCATCAGTGCCGCCTATGTGTGCCCATCAGTGCCACCTATGTGTGCCCATCAGTGCCGCCTATGAGTGCCCATCAGTGCCGCATACCAGCGCCGCCAATCAGTGCCACATCATCTGTGCCCGTCAGTACTACCTCATCGATGTCCATCAGTGCCATCTCATCGGTGCCCATCAGTGCCGCCATATCAGTGCCCGTAATTGAAAGAGAAAACTTACTTATTTACAAAAAAATTAACAGAAAAAAATAAAAACGTAATTTTTTTTCAAAATTTTCAGTCTTTTTTTAGTTGTTGTGCAAAAAAAAAAATCGCAGAGGTGATCAAATACCAACAAAAGAAAGCTCTATTTGTGGGGAAAAAAGGACGCCAATTTTGTTTGGGTACAGTGTAGCATGACCGCGCAATTGCCATTCAAAGTGCGACAGTGCTGAAAGCTGAAAATTGGCTTGGGCGGGAAGGTGAGTAAGTGCCTGGTATGGAAGTGGTTAAAGAGGAACTCCACTTTCGTTGTACACTGCAAGGGTTTTAACAAACTTTGTTGCAGATTCCTACCTTTTGTTATGTGAAGAAATAGCTGTTTGTGTGTCTGTGTCCATGTGCTCGGTGAATGGGAGTGATTTTATAATTATTAATCAGGTGCTGCACCTGCAGGGTTTTAATGAGGAAAGTGGCAGAGTTTGCATCTTTTTAGACATGATTATTCCTTTGGGCAATAGATCACCAAAACTGAAACTTTTGTTGCAGGGGATGCCCAAAATGTGAGCTGTATCTTTGTGTAGGCTTCTGGGAAAATCAGTGAGCCAGTCAGGCAATCAGGAAATTACATTTACAATTAATAAAATGAATATATAATTACAATATGACGTGCTGCAATTGTATAAACTATATTATATTTTTTTTAATTGGTAAAAGTTTCCCCCACAAAAATTGCATACTTCAAATCACAAAAAATGATGGTCCCCAAAAAGGACACTGCTTTAAAAATTCTTACAGGTTTCAGTTTAGAGTTAACCATGCATTAGGCTGCATTCACACCTTGGCGTGTTTACGCCCGACGCGTGTGCCGCTGGAGGGGTGATTCAACATTGATGTCTATGGAGATGGTTCACATCTCCACGCCAAACGCCGAAACGCCATACGCCTGAAGCCCAAGACAAGTCCCGGACCCTTTTTTTCAGGCGGCTTTCGGCGTTCGGCATAGACAACAATGTTAGCTGCATTCCATGTTTTGTAAAAAAAAAAAAAAGGTTTACAAATCGCGGTACAATACGCCGCAATTTGTCGCGGCAAAATACGCCGCGTTATAGTGTGAATGCAGCCTTATAGCTCTAGAAATATTTCTTCCATTCTGATGGTCACAGTGATACATTGTGTGGTACAATTTATTACATACACGGGCATGCCTTAGGCCCCTTTCATTCGATCGCTCGATCGGATCTGCCTGTCTGTTTTTCAGGTGGATCCGAGCGGCCACCCTTTGACTTCTATGGCCAGGCAGATGTCAGTGAAGATGTGTCTGGTGACACCTACCTGCCATCTCACAAGATCCGCTGAAAACAGACAAATGCCAATACATTCACCATCCAGGTCGGATCGAATCGGATGAAAATGGACAGGCGGATCCATTTTCATCTGATCTCCCATAGAGGAGGACAGCGATAACTTTTCTGTTATTTTAAATAAAAGTGGGCTACCAGGCCCTTAAAAATTCAGTTCTGACTGGCGTACTCACTAAAAATGCCCCTACCGCTGGAGTCTAATCACCCCAATCTTACACGCCAAGATGGGAGAAGCCCTAGGGCACTTGGGGCATGGGAGCCAAGCACCCCAACCGGCACAGATATAGCCAGCATGTACCCTCCTTGTACAGGGCAGGAGACCTGGGGAAAAGTGGACCTGCACCCAGAAAAGCCGGAGGTAGACTTTCTGACCCTTATTGGGTTAGGGACGTGAGCGCACTACAAAAGGCCTTTTAGGTCAAGTAAAGAGTTCCCTGTGTGAGGGTTTACCCCTAGAGGGTCCTAGGAGAGGTGTGCCCATGGAGGAGGTGATTGCAGAGATCTCATTCCTGTGAGCACTAATGGTCCCAGGTAGAAGGAGAGACTGTTAGAGGGAAATGGCTACTTTAAGTGTTGCATATGTTTTCACATGTGACTGCTGCAGACCGTCCACTAAACTTTATTGTCAAGTTACTTCAGAATGTACGTTGATCCCTGAATTCCATTAGTACAGTGCAGCAACCCTCTTCATGTGCGGACAGTCTCACCGTAGGGTGTAGAGGTAAATAGCCTGGGAATGTTGTGTGGAGGCCTCAGGCATGGAGTGGGCACAATATGGTAGAGGGGAAGGTTTCGAGCAGAAGGACAGGAACAGGATAATGACTTGGCCAATGCAAATTTTGGCCAATTGCATAGCCTCTCCTAAACCCCAACTGGGCCTCCTGCAGTGGCGGTGCATCCATAAGGGCACACAGGTGCCACCCCTCTCTCCAGCCACTCCTCTATCACCAATAGATAGATTCATGCAATGCGGGCTCCTGGCCCCTTTTCGGGCGATGTGAGCCTGAATTACAGCTGCGTTTTTTTGTTTTTTTTAAGCACCTAGATCCATAGGCTCTAATAGGCGTCAAAAAAGGTGACCTGCGAGTGCCATGCTTGGTGCTCGCAGGTCACTCAGCTGTGTTTGATGGGCACAGTGGTAGCAATTCATGGGCACATTGGCTGCATTTGAAGGTACAGTAAGGCTGCAATTGATGGGGGAGACCAGTGTGCCCATCAATTGCCGCCACTGTACCATCAAACGCAGCCACTGTGCCATCAAATGGCACAGTGGCCATTTGATGCGCCCCCCCAAAAATTTGGAGCACCAGCCGCCACTGGTCTCCTGCATCTAATTGGAAATGACCTAATTCGCAAGTAGGAATGGGGCCCTAAATATGCAGACTGATGCTACCTGTGCCAAAGAAGTGAGGCCTTGGTGATTTCAATTCAATCTATTGGTAGGATTTCCTTGTGTCTCTGGTCACTCCCACAAGGGTGTAGCAAAGGTGTCCCACACAGGACCCCATTATTTCTTTATGCTGCAATATGGAGAATCCATGAAAGGATCTTCATACCATCATGTGAACTGACCATGGCAGTTGCCTGGAACTGGGAACTCTAATGCCGCGTACGACCGTTTTTCGCGATGTGAAAAATTACATTTTTTTATGTCAATAAAAACGATTGTGTGTGGGCTCCAGAGCATTTTTCGTGACGTTAAAAATGGCCATTAAAAATTAAGAACATGCTCTAAATTTTCGCGTTCGTAATGGAGATAGCACATTCGTCACGCTGTAACAGACTGAAAAGCGCGAATCGTCTCTCACCAAAACTTTTACTAACACAAAATCAGCAAAAGCAGCCTCAAGGGTGGCGCCATCCGAATGGAACTTCCCCATTATAGTGCCTTCGTACGTGTTGTACGTCACTGCGCTTTGCTAGAGCATTTTTTGCTAGGTCATGTGTACGCGGCATGAGTAATATAAAAGGCCAGAATGTGATTCATCTGAACAGTTAACATCCGCCGTGACACATTTCATGACACCATGGTGATTGTATTAGGATAACCAAGTCGCTGATGTGACTATCAACAGAGGGGTGTTTCCAACATTCATCTGTACTGAGAAAGCAAATTGGATAAATGCTGAACCAACAATAAAGAAAAAGTCCATGAAAATGACTAACTACTACTAACTATTTATCTCAACAGCAACCACGCATTACTATACTGAAATGTCACTTGTAGGTGGAAAAATTCCCTTATCATTGAAATGATATGCAACCTAAACTAGGCAGAAGAGTGTTATCTTTCAACCTATTTTTCGGTTAAATGGCAACTACATTGGAACCTTGGATTACGAGCATAATCCGTTCCAGGAGAATGCTTGTAATCCAAAGCACTTGCATAAGTCAATGGAAACTAAGATAATTCATTTCGCATTGACTTCTATTCCATGCAATACCGCATGTGGCCAGAGGTTGGGGGCCCTGCAGAGCCTCGGAAATACTCGGGGACAGCTCAGCTGAACACGGAAACACTCGGGAACTGAGCATTTCCGAGTGATTACAAGTATTTCCAAAGCATTCTGAGTGTCACTGGTGCCCCCGCATCTCTGCACACCCCAGCTTGAAGTCTGTTCGTTTTGCGAGACAACACTCACAAACCGAGTCAGGATTTTTTTTCTTTAAAGTTGCTGGTCTTTCAAAAAGCTTGTTAACCTCGTTACTCGTTAACTAAGGTTCCACTTACTTATTAGAGCAATTTTTTGTTTTTTTGTACACACTCATGGTAAAATCAACATACTCATATTTTCATGAACAAATACACTAAGATTAATTTCAGTACCCAATACAATACCCACTTTTTTGGTAAAATGTCCGCTTCAGGACCACCAACCGCACTTATCCTGTGACAGGACGACCCCGCTGCGGCAAATCACATACATGTACGTGATCTGGTGTTTCCGGGTAGGGGGCAATTGTACGACCGCCATCCCCAGCTGTGCTGTCATTCACTGCAGCACAAGCCAATTAGCAGTTCCCGGCCAAAGATTCATGGCTGGAACTCGCTGATCAGATGAGCGAATGACAGAAGAGAGCCCTGTGTAGGTAAACAACACAGGGCTCTCTACAGACAGCAGCAACGTGCTTTATTAGGGAGTTAAAAAACGCCACATTGCTTAGTATAAGCAGCACACAGTACACACACTAAACAGATTTACATAACCAAAACAGGTGTAAGGTTACAATAAGGTGGGTTATACACCCACTCTATTTACATTTAGTAAAAGTGTTACACAAAAACAAAGCATGTAGGTATACAAAATATTAGTAACCCAACATATTCAAACGACCAGAGCACAATGCCTCATGAAGCATAGTCAACCAATATCCAGCACTGTAGACAACCATGTCCAAGAAATGGTCTTTATATTTAGTAGTGCAAGGTTTTTTATTCCAGTATAGTGCAAAGTTTCCACAAAACAAAAGAAAAAAGAGGGGACGAGAAAAAAAACCGGAAGAGAGGAGAATATGTGAACGTGAAAGAACAGAAGGGTGAGAGGAAATAGGGACGGAAGCGGAAGGGAGAGAAAGAAAGAGTGGTGGTTGGAGGTGAACTTAGTCAGAGCGACTAGAGCTACCATATGTTCATCAAATAAGCTGAGACTGAAAAGAAAAAGAAGAGGTCAAGGCTCAAGAAGGAAGGAGTCAAAGTCCAGTGGCAAAAAATTGTCTACCCAAGGTTACCAGACCTTAACCACTTGCCCACTGGGCACTTAAAGATGGATTTTACTTCCTCTTTTGTTCCCTGCAAAGTGAAAGCATAATGGGCTAGTATGCATTGCATACTAGCCCGTTATGTGGCACTTACCTACATATGAACCCCACGCAGTCCCTGCTGGTGGCCGGGTCCATCTTCAACCCTCTTCCATCCAGGGCCGTGAACTCCGGCTTTGTGACATGATTGCGGGAGCCGACGGTCACGGCACGGGCCCTATAGAAATGGCATAGAACGGGCCTATGACATCGGCGCAATCGTATATGGCAAAAATCGTATATTTCCAGTAAATGTTTACAACCACTTTAGACCGGGTTCACACTTGTGCGACACACAACACTAGTACTACTTTGGATCCAACTTTGCCCTGCGACTTGAAGCCGACATACGTCCGCCTTTTTCAATGAACGGGGATCCGACTTGGATCCCTGCCAATACCAGGCACTGTGTTTGATATGAATCTTGAGGGGGAACTCCGCGCCAAATTTTAAATAAAAATCTGGCATGGGTTCCCCCTCCAGGAGCATACCAGGCCCTTGGGTCTGGTGCGGATTTAAAGGGGAACCCCTACGGCAAAAAAACGGTGTGGGGTCCCCCCAAAATCCACACCAGACCCTTATACGAGGGGGCCCCCAGATCCCGGCCCCTCACTCTATGTGAATGAGTATGGGGTCAAGAAAAAAAACACACTACACAGGTTTTTAAAGTAATTTATTAGGCAGCTCCGGGGGTCTTTTTCCGACTTCGGGGGTCTCATCCGACTTTGGGGGTCTCTTCCGACTCTCCACTCTCTTCTCCGCGCTCTCCGGTGCTTTCTACCTTCTGCCGGGCCCCTCCATTATCTTCTTGCAGCTCTTTTACTAGCGGGGGGCCGCCGTCTTCTTCCCTCTTCTCTTGTCCTGATGTTGACTCGACGATCTCTCCCGCTGTAATGCTGTGTGTGCGGTGCGCAACCATTTTTATAGGCATGGCATCATGCCCTGGGACTGTGACATAATACGGGCCACCCGGTGACCATGCCCTATGCCTATATAAATGGTTGCACACCGCACACACGGCATTACAGCGGGAGAGTTCGTCGAGTCAACATCGGGACAAGAGAAGAGGGAAGAAGACGGCGGAGAGGACCGGGCCCACCACTAGTAAAAGAGTTGCAAGAAGATAGTGGAGGGGCCCGGCAGAAGGCAGAAAGCACCGGAGAAGAGAGTGGAGAGTCGGAAGATACCCCCGAAGTCGGAAGAGACCCCCGAAGTTGGAAGAAGACCCCCGGGGCTGCCTAATAAATTACTTTAAAAACCTGTGTAGTGTGTTTTTTTTCTTGACACTTTTTCCCCCCAGGTGAATGGGTAGGGGTATGATGTACCCCATACTAATTCACATAGGGTGGGGGGCCGTGATTCGGGGGCCCCCTTATTAAAGGGGGCTCTCAGATTCCGATAAGCCAGGGTTGTCAGATAGAGGCCCTGTCCTCATCAACATGGGGACAGGGTGCTTTGGGGTGGGGGGGCCGCAGGGCACCCCCTGCCTCAAAGCACTTACCCCCCTATGTTGAGGGCATGCAGCCTAGTACTGTTCAGGAGGGGGGGGGGGCCTCGCTCGTCCCCACCCCCTTTCCTAACCGGCCTGGCTGCGTGCTCAGATAAGGGTCTGGTGTGGATTTTGGGGGGAACCCCCCACGCTGTATTTTTGCCGTAGGGGTTCCCCTTTAAATCCGTACCAGACCCAAGGGCCTGGTATGCTCCTGGAGGGGGAACCCATGCCGTTTTTTTATTTAAAATTTGGCTTGGAGTTCCCCCTCAAGATCAGCAGAGCACAAGTCGCATGCCAAAGTCGGATCATGCAAGACGGCGTTCCGACTTTGATCCGACTTCAATAATATTCAATGGAGTGAAGTAGGATCAAAGTCGGACCAAAGTAGTACAGGAAGCATTTTCAAAGTCGGACCGACATGTGTCGGACCAGTTAAGACGGCTCCCATAGGGAAACATTGATTTTCACACGTCATGCGACATGAGCTCCCAATGTCGGAGCGTTTGTCGGACCAGTGTGAACCTGGCCTCAAACCCCCTTCCTAACCAGACTTCTTTTCAGCTTTCAGCACGCTCGTGTTTTGAATGACGATTACTCAGTCATGCAACACTGTACCCATATGACATTTTTGTCCTTTTTTTCCACCAAATAGTTTTCTTTTGGTGGTATTTAACCACTTCCATACAGGGCACTTACACACCTTCCTGCCCAGACCAATTTTTAGCTTTCAGCGCTGTTGCACTTTGAATGAAAATTGCGCGGTCATGCTACACTGTACCCAAACAACATTTTTATAATTTTGTACCCACAAATAGAGCTTTCTTTTGGTGGTATTTGATCACCTCTGGGAATTTTTATTTTCTGAAAAAATAAATAAAAAAATGACCGAAAATGTTGATTGTTTTTTTTTGTTTCTGTTATAAAACATTGTAAATAAGTAAGTTTTCTCCTTCACTGATGGGCACTGATGGTACTGCACTGACGGGCACTGATAAGGCGGCACTGATGGGCGCCGATGAGGTGGCACTGATGTGGTGGCATTGATGGGCACTGATGATGGGCACTAATATGCGGCACCGATGGGCGGCATGGATGGGCACTGATAGGCGGCATGGATGGGCATGGATAGGCGGCACAGATGGGCACGGATAGGCGGCACAGATGGGCACGGATAGGTGGCATGGATGGGCACGAATAGGCAGCACGGATGGGCACTGATAGGCGGCACGGATGGGCACTGATAGGCGGCACGGATGGGCACTGATAGGCAGCATGGTTGGGCACTGATAGGTGGCACGGATGGGCATTGATAGATGGCACTATTGTATGTGTTGTACTAATGGATACCAATTAGTGCCAAACAATGCCTGCCAATCAATGATGCCCATTGTGGGCACTGATTGGCATCCATTGTGGGCACTGATTAGCATCCATTATTTGTGTCATTGTCATCCCTTGTGGTCTAGGGTGGCATACCTGTGTTTTGGTTTTGCATCCCTGGTGGTCTAGTGGTCTAGTGGCATCCCTGGTGGTCCAGTGGGCATCCCTGGTGGTCCAGTGGGCATCCTCGAGGGGGCTGTGCTGATAATCGATCAGCACAAACCCCCCCTGTCAGAGGAGCAGCCGATCGGCTCTCCTCTACTCGTGTCTGACAGACGTGAGTTAAGAAAAGCCGATTACTGGCTTTTCCTGTTTACATCGTGATCAGCCGTGATTGGACACGGCTGATCACGTGGTAAAGAGTCTCCGTGAGAGACTCTTTACCTAGATCGGTGTTGCGGGGTGTCAGACTGACACCCTGCAACAACGATCGCCGTGATGTGCGCCCCCGGGGGCGTGCAGCGGCTCAATATCCTGAGGACGTCATATGACGTCCACTCAGGATATTGAAACCACTTTGCTGACGTCAATCTGTCATTGGCGGGCGGCAAGTGGTTAATCACCATTGGATTTTTTATGTTTTGCGCTATAAATGAAAAAAAGACTGAAAATTTTGTAAAAAAAAATTTTTTTCCTTGTTTCTGTTATAACATTTTGAAAATTTTGTAATTTTTCTTCATAAATTTGGGCCTAAATTTATAGTACTACACATCTTTGTAAAAATAAGCCAAATAAGTGTATATTATTTGGTCTTTGTGAAAGTTATGCCGCGTACACACGATCATTTTTCGGCATTAAAAAAAATAGGATTTTTGTACTCATCGTAAAATCCATTTCTCTGAGTTCATAGACCGACACAGCCTTCATTGACATTAGGGTTATGCTTCTTCCTACCAGGAGAGTTTAGGCAGAATTTAACAGCACTTAAAATGTTAAAACCTTTCCTTTGTGCCGCTCCTCCCAGGGGGCATGGCTCCCCCAGGAATAACCCACACCCTGCTCTAGGAGCCTCAGTCCGTAACAATCAGTACAAACCAAGGAGGGGTGGGTGCTGTGTCCGTCTATGAACTCAGAGAAATGGATTTTACGGTGAGTACAAAAATCCTATTTTCTCTTCCGTTCATAGACGGACACAGCCTTCATTGACATTAGGGACGTCCCCAAGCAGTGTCAAAAAAATTTGAGGGGTGGGAAAATAACACAGCAAACCAGGTTACACCCCAAACAAAAACCGGAGTTGCTCAACGGAGAAACTCCAAACATAAACTGCCGCCCGTAACACCAGCGGCTGAGGAAGGCATCAAAAGATGCACACACATCCACCTCGTAAAACTTTGAAACAGCGTGGATTGACGACCAGGATGCATCCTAACACCGCTGTAACACAGAGGCATGATGCCGGAAAGCCCAAGAGGCCCCGATCGCCCTGGTCGAATGCGCCATAACCCGAAAGGGGGGCGCACTCCCCTTCAGGGCATAGGCCTGAAGCACAATCAGTCGGAACCACCTACGAACGGTGGCCGACGAGACTGCCAGGCCCTCTTGTAGGGCCAGCCACCGACACGAACAGTGAGCCTGACTTCCGGAACGGAACCGTAACATATAAGTACACTTGTAGGGCCCGAACCACATCCAGAGGATGCAAAGTGGCCTCCTCCTGGCATTTCGGCCGAGGACATAAGGATGGAAGAACAATGTCCACATCAATGTGAAAAGCCGAAACGACCTTAGGGAGAAAAGACAAGGCCGCCAGATCAGACAGACACACGTCTGATCGAGGTAATTGCTACCAGAAATAAAATCACCTTTTGTGACAATAAACAAAAAACCCTTTGTCCTCAAAGGGAGCATCCCGAAGCACTGAAAGGACTAAATTCAAGTCCCATGGGTGTAATAGAGGGCGCACCGGAGGGGCCACCTGCCAGACCCCCTGACCCAACGTACGCACCCAGGAGTGCAACGCCAAGGGTCGCTGCAAGTAAAAACAGCCAGAGCAGAAATCTGGCTCCTAACCGTACGTAAGGCGAGAGCCTGAACCACTCCCTGCTGCAAAGACAGCAGAACCCTGTACACAACGCATGTACGAGAGTGCCAGTTCATCTCCCCACACACAGAGATGTAGGCCTTCCATGCATGAGGAAAAAACCTACGTGAGGTAGACTTCCGTGCACGCAGCACGGCAGAGACCACCGAGCCCAATAGGCCTCGGTCCTTAAGCCCCTGGCTCTCAACAGCCACGCCGCTAAGGCCGGTGGCTGTGAAACAGGGTGGAAGATCGGACCCTGTAACAGAAGATCAATTCCCAGGGGAAGACGCTAGGGGGCATCTGCCACCAGACGCATCAGGTCCGCGTACCAGAAGCGACGCGGCCAATCTGGGGCAATCAGGACTGATAGAATCCCTTCAGCTTCCACTCTGCGCAGCAGACGAGGAAGAAGCTTCCGAGGAGGGAAGGTGTAAAGTAGGCGACAGTGACCCCAAGGAGCCACCAACGCGCCTGACGCGTCCGCCCACGGGTCCTTAAACCTGGCCACGAACCGTGGCACCTACCGATAGAGACGGGACGCTAGAAGGTCCACGTCCGGAGTGCCCCACTTTCGGCACAGACCCCGAAACACCTGCGGGTGGAGAGACCACTCTCCTTGGCCCAGTGCAGTGCGACTTAGGTAGTTAGTCGGCTAGCCAATTAAGTATTCCCAGAATGTACCTGGCCGTTAGAGCCGGAACGGACCCTTCGGCCCACCGAAAGGATGTGCGCGACCCCCGTTGCTGCAACTGAACTCCGTGTGCCTCCCTGATGATCAACCTACACCATGGCCGTGGCGTCACCGGACAGGATCCTGACCAGTCGGCCCCGTAGATCCAGGGACCACCTGGCAAGGCAAAGCTTGAATGCTCGGAGCTCCAGAACGTTGATCAGTAGGCAGGACTCCATCTGAGTCCAGTGCCCCTGGGCTGACTGGGTGCCCCAAGCGCCCCTCCCCAACCGGAGAGGCTGGCATCCATCGTGACCACTGACCAGTGGCCTGCAGAAAAAACGACTTTCTGGCCCGAAGCACCGGAAACGCCAGCCACCACACCAGGGGAGACATGATCAGAGGACTCAATTGAATCTGGCAATCCAGAGATGACGGAAGCTAGTCCCGTCGTGACAGCAATTCCCTCCTTAGTACCCTGGCGTGGAATTGGACATACGGAACCGCCCCGAACGAGGCCACCAACGGACCCAGAACCTTCCTGCAGAATCGCAGAGATGACCGCTTCTGGGTCGGCAACTGCTGCACAGCAGATAGCAGAGTCTGAAGTTTTTCCGTTAGGAGAAAAACACTCCGGCCCCGGCGGAATCCAGGACTAGTCCCAGGTAACACGTGATAGACACGGCTCCACCAATGCAGAGCTCGAAGAACCTCGAAGGAGAATGTCGTCCAGACATCCCATGATAACAAACCCCCGCTGTCACAGCCGGGCCAGTATCGGGACGAGCACCTTGGCGAAAACCCGCCGAATGAGAAGGACACCAATTAAAAATGGTCCCCCCCGACCGCAAAGCACAGAAACTCTGGTGCTTTGAGGATACGCAAACATGTAGGTACACGTTCATGACATCCAAGGATGCCAGAAAAAAGTTTGCACCTTGACAAAACAAACGAGGGACTTGAGGCCCAGGATTGACCAGGCCCCATCCTCCGTGGGGACACAAACAGAATGGAGTAAAACCCCTGAGACCGTTCCAACGAGGGAAATGGCACAATCACTCCCCTGACCAGAAGATCCTGGACAGCCCCTGACAGAGCCAACCGGCGAACCGGAGGAGGCCAGAGGCTGGAGGGAAAAAACCTGTTTGGCAGACAAGAGAGAAACTCAATCTTGTACCCCAAGGAAACCACTTCGCAACCCCAACGGTCGGAGAGGAGAGACCTCCACCGAGCCATGAATGTGCAAAGCCAGTCTCCCACCCGAGACACGGGCAAGAGCAGACCCACAGGCGGAAGCAGGTACGTCCGCAGACTTGTTAGGCATGCGGTATCAGGTGCGCTGCTACCCCGCAGCGGGGATTTAAGCACCATGTAGACCTACCCCCACAGCACAGGGCGGGTGAAAAAACGCTTGGAGGTAGTCAAGGAGGGTCCTTGCACAGGGCGAGGTCCCTTGCCCTTTCCCAGACTGTGGGAACAGCATGCGCTTACCACCCATGGCATCCACAATGATGCCATTCAGGGAAGTCCCAAAAGGACCGTTCACCCTTAAAGGCCATCACCAAGGCCTCCTTAGAGGACTAGTCCGCAGACCAGCTCTTCAGCCACACAAGGCGGCGCAGAACCCTGCATAGACGGAAGCCCCGGAACGTATCCATGGCCGCCTCGCAGAGAAATTTCTGACCCTGAACTAATCGTTCAGCCAGGTCCCTAGAGGACTTGGAAGCATCCCCTTCTTCCAGCTCCTGCAGCAGGAGCTTCGCCCTGTCAGTGGCGGCCTGACCAGGGCCCGGCCAGAGCCGGTCTCACCGCCGAACCCACCACTGTGAATAGGGAGCGGGCCACGGCCTTCACTCTCCTATCAGCGGGATCCTGAAACGCAGGAGCCTCTTCCACAGGCAATGTGGCGGCCCTGCTCAGTCTGCACATAGGGGGTCCACTGGCGGAGGAGAGACCTACTTTTTTTTTTTTAAAGTCCCCCTCAAGGGGGTAACGGGTTGCAAAGTTTTTTGACAAACTTTTTGCGGTGCATCCCATTCCTTGCATAACATATTGTCCAAATAAGGAACACAAGGAAACACTTCAGCGGTGCGTGGCGGTCTGCGGAATCCAAAAGGTACTGACACGGTGGTGTCTCCGCCACAACCTAAATTTTTAGAGTCTCACGCACCGCAGAAACAAGAGCTCCAACAAATTCTTGCTGACACTGCAGCAGAGACATCCTCACTATCCATGTGGGTCAAGCCCGCAGCCTCTGACATACCAGAACCAGATTCCATGTCATAGACATCCCCAGAAGCAGGCTCAGGGAGGGGGCGCTTTTTAACCCCCCATCCGGGCACAAGCTGCTTAAAACCTGGCAAGAAACCCAGGACAGCCAACATAACAGATGTGGCAGGGGAAGGGGCGTTAAGGGTTAACTCAGGCCTAGTGGAGAGGGAGACCTGGCTCAGGTTCCATAGCGCCAGCGCTGAGTCACCCACCCTGCAAGGCAGGACAAAAAATCCCCACTGGTCACCTCCTTGCAGCTAATGCAGAGCATGGGGGCCCCTGGTACTCACCACCCCACCCGGTGCAGCGCGGTCCGAGAAGGACAAGGTGTGCAGAGAAGCCGTGCAGCGCTGTGTCTGTCTTCTCCTCAGACACATCCGCGGTCTTTTGCAGCGCCAAAAGCCGCCACACGAGGCAGACGAAAAAGCAAGATGGCCACCAAATGCTGAGAAAACAGCATAGGACCACAGGAAAATGGCCGCCAAGCTATATAGAGCGGGGCTCCGGTAAAATGGCGGCCGTGATGCAGCATTTAAAAAGACAGTGACACAGTAAATGCCCAGCACAAAAAAACACCTCACAACACACATGAAAGCCCTGTAGTGAACACCACAGCCCTCTGTAGTGACAACACACAGCCCCCGCTACACACACGGGTCCGGGTGTATATGAGCCCCAGAAAAAAAAAACTCACAGCCGCTACCCACAAGAGAAGGAGGGAGAGGAATAAGGGAGAGAGGAAAGCAGGGAAAAAACCCTCAGTCGACCTCCCCTGGGAACATTCCAGCCAGACCACTTACTTGAGTAAGGGGCCACTACTTACCCGTCCTGCGACTACCCGGCTGGAGGTATCCCAGACAGAACTAACGTCCGTAAACAGCATGGCTGTCGGCCATACACACTGTGACAAAGCCATAAAAGACCGGTCATATGTGTGCCCTAGAACCGAAGTTCCCCCGGCTGCCCCTGGAGCAACGGGGCCTGTCGTGGACGTCCCAAAGCTGAGCTAAGGGCCGGCACACGCTCGAAGGCCGAACCTGGGGGGAACTACAAGGGTCGAGGACCCAGCCTGTCACCCAGTCGGCTGTTGATAGAAGAATCACAGGATTCAAAAATGCAGGAACAAAATAATAAAAGCAAGAAAAATCGCAAGAAAAAAACTCCAGAGTCCAGGACTCCAGAAGTGCCTGACTCCTCTCCTGTTGTTAGGCAGAAAAAGACTGAGGCTCCTAGAGCAGGGTGTGGGTTATGCCTGGGGGAGCCACGCCCCCTGGGAGGAGCTGCACGAAGGAAAGGTTTTAACACTTTAAGTGCTGTTAAATTCTACCTAAACTCTCCTGGTAGGAAGAAGCATAACCCTAATGTCAATGAAGGCTCTGTCCGTCTATGAACGGAAGAGAAACAACGTTTTTAAAAAATGTAATTTAAAATGATTTTTTTCGAACATGCTGCATTTTTTAACGACGTTTTAAACAATGTCGTTTTTCGGGTTGTAAAAAATTATCGTGTGTGGGCTAAAACGACGTTAAAAACCTGCGCATGCTCAGAAGCAAGTTATGAGACGGGAGCGCTTGTTCTGGTAAAACTACCATTCGTAATGGAGTAAGCACATTCATCACGCTGTAACAGACATAAAAGCCAGAATCGTCTTTTACTAACAGGAAATCAGCTAAAGCAGCCCCAAGGGTGGCGTCATCCGCATGGAACTTCCCCTTTATAGTGTCGTCGTACATGTTGTATGTCACCGCACTTTGCTAGAGCATTTTTTTAAAACGATCTTGTGTGGGCAACGTCGTTTTAATGATGAAGTTGTAAAAAACAACGTTTTACGTTCTACATGCCGAAAAACTTTGTTTTTTTCATGCCGAAAAATGATCGCGTGTACACGGCATTAGAGTCTACAAGTATTGAAAATTGATCACACCTGAAGTACTGACAGCCTATCTAATTTCTTGAGACACTAATGTCCCGTACACACGATTCAAAAATCGTACGACAGATCGTCCGAAAATTCTCGTATGACAGAATAAAAAAATCAGAAGTGATGTCATGTGTTGTAGTGTATTTGTATTGTATTTTGGACCAACAACTGTACTGATTAAATGAAAATCTTATGATCTGGTATCATACGAGAAACATTTTTGTGCTTGTCCAATCGGATAATAATGGATGAACGATGAACGATCCAATTATCGTACGAATGTGTCAGAAGCGGTATTTTTTCATCTGATTTTCGGATCGTGTTTACAAGCCATAACAAGCCAGGAACGTACAAATTCCCTCCAAATAACCCCTTTTTGGAAAGTAGACATTCCAAGGTATTTAATATGAGGCATGGTGAGTTTTTTTTAAGTTGTATTTCTTCCCCCAATCTGCGGCACTGATGGGCACTCATGGCTGGCACTGATAGGCGACACTAATGGGCACTGAAAGGCTGCACTAATGGTTACTTATTGGTGAAAAAATATAAATCGCGCTACCTCTAAACCATGTGAAACAAATATTTGAATCACAAAACACACAAAACTATGTGATATATATTGATATAAATCATAAACTATGTGGTGTATGATGGTATATATAAATCACTAATATACCAAAAAACAAGAGCGGTTGATAGCCACTAGAGGGCACTATATAGCACTCTCAAGTCCCTCAATAACAGTGAAACAGTGATAAATGAACATCAAATTTTTTTTAGATCATATCATTAGATCAATAAATATTAACCAAAAATAAAAATATATATATAGACATATAAATAAAACAAATATTGGAGCAATAAAGTCCATAAATGTTTAACACATGAAATGCCAAACGCCCGTGCTCTGTGCCAAATTCCAAAATCAGTTGAAAACGTGTCCAAAGGAAAGTGATGTATCCTCCACCTAACTATAGATTGGCTCCTTACCAAATCGCCATGATCCCTTATGACAGGGGATCATGAACAGCATATAATAGGTAGTCGCTCCCAGTCTTGAAGTTCAGACAGATACGATCCTTAACATTGGGTCTCATCCACAAGTGATTAAACTTCACCAACATCAATGCCCACCATGTAAAAAACAATAACAGCTCCACATTAAATGAGTAAAAAAAGATTTATTAAAAGTTGGGTTGCACTTACAAACATGCAGTAAAAAAATGCCTCGAATCTGATGTGCCGGCCGCTACACAAATTCCCAGACACCTGTCCACTGGGGAAACGTTTGGAGCTCTTGGGTGACGACAGCGCGCCGCTCCGCCCTACGTCCATTTCGTAAAATATTACTTCTTCTAGGGGCCTAACTTATGGGTGGCACTAATAGGCGACACTGCCGGGCGCTGATAGGCAGCACTGCTGGGCACTGATACGTGGCACTGATGGGCACTGATATGCGGCACTGATAGGCATTCCTGGTGGAACTGGCAAGCATTGTGGATGGGCACTGATTGGCAGCTGCCTGGGCATTGATTGGCAGCTACCCGGGGGACAGATTGCCATTTCCCTGGTGGTCTAGGGTGGCATAGTTGGTGGTCCAGTGTGGGTGGCCATCCCTGGTGGAACTGGTGGCATCCTGGTGGTCTTGGGTGGGCATCTGAGGGGAGCTGCGCTGATAAACCATCAGCACAGACCCCCCCTGTCAGGAGACCAGCTGATCAGCTCTCCTCTACTTGCGTCTGTCAGACGTAGAGTTGCCACCTTATCCCTTTAAACCCAAACACATATTGATTAGACAGGTTCTGTGGGTGATTAAGGTGGTAATTAATCTCATTTGGTGCCTTACCTGCATTAAATTAGCCTCCTGAAACCACTTTTGGAAGAAGCGTAACTGGAGGGAACACACAAATCAGAGAATATCGATCACATGAAATTGTCAGGGCATCCGACCCTTGAGCAAAAGGATCTCTTGTTCTTGACACAAAGTTTTCCAATTTTGTGTTGAACCTGGAAGCCAACAGGTCCACATCTGGGGTACCCCATTTTTGACATATGATTTGAAATATGTCAGGGTGTAGAGACCATTCTCCTGGACTCAGTTGGCGGCTTAATAAATCCACCTGACAATTTTCTACCCCTGGAATGAAGACTGCAGATAGGCGAGGAATATGCCTTTCTGCCCAGGACAGGATGTGATTCACCTCTTATTGAGCATCCAGACTTCTGGTGCCCCCTTGGTGATTGATGTAGGCCACAGCTGTAGCATTATCAGACTGAAACCAAACAGGCCAACCCTGCAGTCTGTAAGGCCAGACTCTGAGGGCCAGATGAATTGCTTGAATCTCCAGAATGTTGATGAGTAGGTTTTCGGCTCCAGACCACTTCCCCTGGGCAGATGCCTCTTTCAGAATTGCCCCTCAGCCTAAAAGGCTGGCGTCTGTTGTTACCAATTTCCAGGTAACAGGAGTAAAGGATCTTCCTTTTGAAAGATTTTGGGGGAGCAACCACCAATTGAGGCTCTGGCGAACCTTTGGAGATAAGATCATAGGAAGGTCCAGGGCCTAAACATCTTTGTTCCTAGCGGACAGAATTCTGCCCTGTGATGGCCTTGAGTGAAACTGGGCGTAAGGCACAGCCTCGAATGAGGCTACCATCTTTCCCAATAATTTCATGCATAGACGGATGGTAGGCTTTTTGCTTTTATCACTCGGACCAAGTCTCCTATGGCTTTTCACCCATCATGGCGGAACCTCATACCTGGACCTGTAGAAGACTCCGGCAGTAACTTTTCGTGACATAGTTGCATTAGTACACCAAAGCCTGGATCGCAGAGCCCAGACCTCCGCAGAGAGACATTACAGGCAAACCTTGTTTCTTCTTTACAAGAGGCCCGGGTACCACCCATCTTAGGCTTTTGATATCGGCCCAAGGTATGGATCCGGTTATAGCTCCTAGGCCTCCGCAGAAGACCATCAAAAGAGCTTTTTCTTCTTAGCACATGTTCAACGTGACCAACCACCCTAGACACTGGCAAACAAACTGAGGTACTGTCCATTTGGGAGGGGTTATATAGGGGAGGAACACAATTCTAATTGGGTTTGCCAGTGTCCAATCACCTGTGGTGACTACATAACCCATTAAGTAATTAAGGCTCTGTGTCCCGTAATGTATGAGCAAGAAATTAGATATTCTGTGTTATAACATGTGATTCTACCCGTCCAAACCTGACAATGACCTTTATGCACGTAAGTGCATAACTTAGATTTTCTGATTTTGTTTTGGCTGTTCTATGGCAGTAAAATAATTGTGATAGGAAAAAACATTTTTCCTGCTTAACAAGTTTATGAACATGCAGTATGTCCCCAGGGGTCTGACACCCTGTACTCATTATGTATGTAACTAGGGGGACAGCGTTCAAACAATGCACTATGACACATATGTAGGCATGTTCATTTTCTAACATGCTTTTCTGTTATCAGGCAACCCTTAGCCTCTTCCAGCTGGCTGCATGCATATATGCGCCCTCTAAGCGGATGGGCTTTAACGGTGAGTGGCCATATATGCGTATACATGTATATGGAAACAGTTTACTATGCTGAGAGCACACACCCTGCACTCTCACAGTACAGTAACTAAACTGTTAAGGAAAGCTCCCATTGCATACTGGTGATCAGGAGCTTTCAATTATCTGACCACTATGACAGCCAATCACAGTGGTCACATGATTGAAATGCCCACCTCCACCTTTTAGCATTTTGATCCACTAAAAGGGCTGGTAGGAAGGGGTGAAAACAGTGACTGTAACTACACTTGTAACTGAGGGAAAGGCTTCTATTGGTGGGTCCACATGTCCTCTGAAGTGTCCCACCAATGTCCTCATCTTTGGAATCATAGACTTTAATACAGGTTTACACTATATTGCCAAAAGTATTGGGACATCTGCCTCTACACACACATGAACTTTAGTAGCATCCCATTCTTAGTCCATAGGGTTTAATATTGAGTCTGCCCACCCTTTTCAGCTATAACAGCTTCAACTTTTCTGGGAAGGCTGTCCACAAGGTTTAGGAGTGTGTCTATGGGAATGTTTGACCATTCTTCTAAGAAGCATATTTGTGAGGTCAGGCACTGATGTTGGGCAAAGTGGTAAGTATAAATGTAGCGCTAGTGGTAATGTGAAAAACTCAAAATCAACTGAGTGACTGAAACAAATCAAACAAATTGAACAAAAAGTCCATAGAAGTGAATAAATAAGTAATGTGAAACAGTGTCCATCAATATGAAATGATGATAGATGCTGCGTAAATCATCATGGAACCAACATTCCTTCCCTCTCTAAGAAGTAGATGAAATGAATGGAATACCCTTACCGGATCTAACCGTCAGCGACAGTAGATCATACAGGCATGGAAGCTCCCAAACGAAACAGCTTGACTGGTCTGGCGATTCTGAAGAGCCACACACTTGACCTGACTGGAACCCGGCAATCATTCGCTGGAAATCTATCGCTGGGTAGATGGCAATCCAAATGACAGGAATAGACCAGGAGAACCGTGACAGCTCTTTTCCTTCCGGCAGGTGTTAAACAATAAAAAAGAACCAACGTCCACAGAGTAAGGAACGAAGATGGAACTCCAAAAAAACTTAATCCAGCAGGACATGCAAGGAAAAAAAACCAGGGCTCCCAATGGTGCAGGTCAAAAATAATCTGGGATTTATTGTAATAAAAACCAAAGAAAAATGACATAAAAGTTATCACAAAATGGAATAAAATGGATAAAAGCAATATGGGGAGTAGGTGTACCAATCCCTACGCGTTTCGTCCGAGGGGATTTCAACTGGGGCATCTTGATGTTGGGCGAGAAGGCCTGGCTCACAGTCTCCGCTCTAATTCATCCCAAGGGTGTTCTGTCGGGTTGAGATCAGGACTAGTAAAGTTCCTCCATCCCAAACTCGCTTATCCATGCCTTTATGGACCTTGCTTTGTGCACTGGTCCAAATCATTTAGAGGACGGGGATTATGGTGTTTGGTTATTTTTCAGGGGTTGGGCCTGACCACTTAAATCATCAGCATACCAATACATTTTGGCCAATTTCAGGCTCACAACTATGTGGGAACTGTTTAGGAATGGCCCCTTCCTGTTCCAACATGACTGTGCACCAGTGGACAAAGCAAGGTCCATAAAAACATGGAGGATACTCCACGTTGCTATCTGGAACAGCTGAGTACACTCTTCCTTCTAAAAGGACATTAAAGTGTATGTAAATCCTCACATTAACTGGGTATATATAACAGCCTCAGATGATACACAGGGATGAAACAATCCTGTTACATAAGTTTTACATGTATATCTGCTGACTTCAGCTTTATATACTGTTTATATACTGTTTAGAAAGTGCACATTGTGTAAGAATTTCCTCTTCCTGATTCACCTGTGGGTGTGGATTCTTGCCATACACTGTGTGACAGCTGATTGGAGGAAACTCACACACCCCCCTCTCCTCATAGGCAGAGACTTGCAGAGCTGTGCTGTGAATAGACCAGCTCTCTTCTTATCTATTTATAGCACCTGCCCTGACACATTTTAGGCTGATTTTATCACAACTGTCAGAGAACTTGTCAGAAGTTATCATGCTGATAACAAAAGAATGGAGCTGGACATGGCCGTCTTTAAGGCAGGGCAAAAGGGGAAGCTGCCCTGGGCCCTGTCATTGTTGTGGGGCCCAAATCAGCTGCCTCACACCTTGCCAACGATCCCAGATTAAATTCCCCTGTCCCTTGAAGTTTTAGTCCTGTTTTTAGTGCTGTGTCCTGTATTTTGTGTAAAGTGTTGTGTATGGATGACTCCAACCTACCCGCAGACCCTGGGGCAGATTCAGATACAATGGTGCAGATTTGCACCGGCGTGGTGCATCATTTTTAGACTACACCGGTCCAGCGCGGAGCGGCAGTTAGGTGATTCAATAACCTTTTTTTGTCTACGATGCCCCAGCGGGGCGGATGTTAGACGGCGTAAGGCGGGGTAAAGCCAAATGGGAGTCACCATATGCTAATGAAGTGCCGACCGTGGCGCAGGGGTCACGCCGGGGCGCATTTTAGACCGCACATGCTCAGTGACATCCAGGGGTAAATGCCCCAATCTGCACATGCTCAGAACTGCACCCCGGCGTGAGCCCTGAGCTCCGCCGGCCCACTACCAACGCCCAGTCCATAAATCAGCCCAGACTTCCGCCCTACAGGTGCAAATGTACTGAAGCTTTTTTTTTGTAAGCTAGGTAGTTTGCAGTGTGTTGGTCAGTTATGGCTGATGATGAATCAGGTGGGCGAATGACCAACTTCAGCCCTGAGGAGAGGGCTGTGATTATTGAGGGCCTCTCCCAACATGGGGACCGCCTCTATGGGCCACAGAGTGCCTACACTGGCAAGGCAGATAAAATGAGAATTTTTGCGGAGATCACAACACAGGTGAATGCTTTGGGGGTGGCATACAGGGAGCCCAAGCATATCCGCAAGAAAATTAATGACTTGCGTCGATTAGTGAAAGAGAAATTGATGTCCAAAAAAAACATGCCAGTGGAACTGGAGGAGGACCAGCCAAAAAGATCATCCTGACAGCGGAGGACCTTGTTGTGGCCAGGTTCCTGGCTAGGGAGCTGGTGGAGGGCCTGGAGGGCTTTGATTCTGGGGATCAGCCCTTGAGGATAGGTAAGTGTGTTTTATCTTCTTTCGGGTGTGTTGCATGTGTGTGGGGGGGGGGGACAAGTGTCAAGTGTGTGGGACCACCAACATCTGAATGTTTTGTGTCCTCCACAGATGTGCAGGATGGAGCTGGGCCATCATCGGCTGCAGACCGACCCACCACATCCAGGGTGGAGACTGCCCCTACATATGTGATGGAGGAAGTGGAGGAGGAGCAGGTCATGTTAGAGGAGGAGACTGTTTATTTATTGTTGGAGACCCCCATTGCTGGCCCCTCCCAAACCTCTCCCCTCATTAGACTTAGCCCCTCAGGGCTTGCTACCCCTATCAGGGATTCCCCCTCACAGGACCCCAGCCCCTCCAGGGCCAGCCCCTCACAGGACCCCAGCCCCTCCAGGGCCAGCCCCTCACAGGACCCCAGCCCCTCCAGGGCCAGCCCCTCACAGGACCCCAGCCCCTTCAGGGCCAGCCCTTCCACCCGGCCTCAATCCGCTCCTGCCCAGAGGAAGGCATTAAAAAAAACAAGGGGAGTCCCTGCAGAGCTGGAGTTAAGTCTTGCAAGGGACCAAAGCAGGCAGACCCGCCACATTGGGACTCTTGCGGGGGATCTGACCAGGGTCGCATGTAGCCTGGCATCCTCTGCCGAGAGCCATGCTGCCTGCACTGTGGCATTGAAGGAGGCCGTTATGCAGCAGGCTGGGGACAGTCGGCTCCTAAACGAGAGCCTGCAGGATGTTGTGGGTAACGGGGCAGCCCTTTTGTCCTGTATGGGTGACCTGCAGGACACCACATCCGAGCTGGTTACTGAGGTCCGGAGCCTGGCAGGTGCTGTCAGAGAGGAGGGGAGGCTGACAAGGCGCCAGCAGCGCAGCAATATCACCCGCCGGCTGCGGATGTAGGCTGCCACGAATAGCTACCTCCACCGGCTAGCCGTGGCAATGGAGGGCAAGCAGGCAGCTATGGAGAGACTGGGGGAGGTTCCACCACAAGCCCCCCCCAGCTCCACCAGCCCCCCCAGCTCCACCAGCCCCACCAGCCCCCCCAGCCCCGGCTCGCACCAGGCAACAGCGGCCCAAAACCTTAGGGACAAGAAAGAGCCCACGCAAGGGACGTTGATTTTTTTTGTTTATTTTTTGTGCACTCAGGTTATGATTCTTATTTATTTTTTAGATACTCAGGTTATGAGTCAATTTAATTTATTTCCCTGCACACGGGGAGTAGTGCAGCTTTCAGTGTGAATGGTGTGTGAATGTGGGGGGGCGACAATCCTGCCTTTAAGGTTTGTCACCCTCAGTCGTTGGGGAGAAGTGATCCCCACGACCCGTGTGAAAGGTGTATGAATGGACAGCAACATAATTGGAGCCTTGGCGCGGCGTTGCTGCTCCCTAGTACCATGGGGGTACTTCGGTCTAATCCAATTCATTGTGGATGTGGGGTGTGTGTGCTAGGGACCACAGTGGTGTGCATGCGTGCATTCTCATAGTGCCATGATTAATGTGTGTGTTTAACGAGAAAAGAAGCGTTCCACGAGGCGTGTCCTGACGGCTCTTCCATCAGCAGACGGGATAGCCTCTGGCAGGGGGGGATTATGTGGTTGGGGGCTCAGGTCATCACGTATGTCAATCTCCAGGCCCCTTCTCACTGCGAGGTTGTGCAGCATGCAACATGCCCCTATGATCTGGCACACAAAGTCTGGGGAATACAACAGGGTACCCCCAGACTTATCCAGGCATCGGAAACGGGACTTTAGGAGGCCAAATGTGCGTTCCACCACTCCACGGGTACGTGCGTGTGCTTCATTGTATCTTCTCTCTCCTGGGGTTTGGGGGTTCCGGAATGGGGTCATGAGATGGGGTCCCAGTGCATATGCCGCGTCACCTGGAAGGGAAAAGACAGGAGGATGTTAGTCATGCATGTGCCCCTCGTGATGTCTGCATCATGGGGGGGGGACAGTCATACCTGACACCCATGTCACTCACCAACCAGCCAGCTGTTCCCGTACACGTTCTGTTCAAATTCTGTAGGGATGTTGCTTTGCCGGTAGATGAAGCTGTCATGGCTGGATCCTGGGTGTTTGGCACGGACGTGCCATATGAGGCATTGGGCATCGGCAATCACCTGTACATTGATGGAATGCCAATGCTTGCGATTGCAGTATATGTGCTCCATGTCACGGGGGGGCTGTAGTGCCACATGGGTGCAATCAATGGCCCCCACAGTGCGTGGGAATCTGTCAATTTGGTAGAAATCTGTCATTGTCTTCAGCCGCTGGACCTCCTGGGTGGGTTTTATGATTTGGTTGGCCATGCGTCTCAGGATTGCAGGGATAACCTGGTGCACACATCTGCTCATGGTGGATTGTGACATCCCAGCCGACAATCCACTTGTTCTTTGAAAAGATCCAGTGGCCAGGAAATGCAGTGTTGCCAGGACCTTCACCAGTGGCTGCACTGCATGTACGCGGTGTGTCTTGCTGGTGATGTCATCCTGCAGGGTTCTGGTTATTTCCAGGATGACTTCACGGCTGAATCTGTAGATGCGAAACACCTCCAATTCCCCCATGTCAAAGACGTCAATGCGCGTGCGGAATACTCTCTCCCGTGCCCTCCTACGTGCCCGTCGACGCAATAGTGCAAGGACCACGGCTGCCCCTGGCATGTTGGCACACAGATGTGTTGTCCAGCAAGTGTTGTTGCTCAGGTCGTGTGTAACGCTGCTGCTTTAGCTGCTCTCCAGCTGACCTGTGCAAGTCTGGTGCAAAGCTACCCCTGCTTTTATGAGGGGTAACTTGGCGCCGGAATTTTCTCTTCCGCTCACCGGGAGTAGCCTGCGCCGGACACGCTTAAGTTTATGAATCGGCCCAAAAACCTAATTTGCATATTTAAAACCAAAAAACCATGGCCACGCCAGATCGGACCAGCGTAAATCTGCACCAACGCCGCGCCGGCGTGGAAAGGTTACACCGAGGTGATGAAGTCTATTTGGAGGCGTAATATGGTTCTCTGGGTAAGGCGCAGCGATCCGCCGGCGCAAATCTGCACTTACGCCGTGCATCTACCAAAAAAAACGGTGTAAGTGCTTTATGAATCTGCCCCCCTGTGTTTACATGTAAATAACAGGCATTCATATGTAAATAACGGAGGCCGGCAGCATTCATATGTAAATAAAGGCGGCATTCATATGTATATCATTCCCCTCTGCAGTCAAGAGATGATGTGCTGTAACCTCTAGAAACCAATCAGTGAGCAGTATTACTGTACAGTAATCTCTAGCAACCAATCAACAAGAAGAAATCATGTGCTGTAACCTCTAGCAACTAATCAGTGAGACGTAATGTGTGCTGTAACCTCTAGCAACCAGTCAGTAAGTGGTAATGATACTGTATGCTGTAATATCTGGCAACCAATCACAATCACTGCCTGATCTGATACAGTAAATGATTTTAAGTCTAGCGGATATTTATTATATGTCTCAGAGCAGGTGGAGAGCAAAATTTCATGGGGGGCCCAAGAAAAATTTTGCCCAGGGTCCAATCAACATTAGAGACGGCCCTGGAGCTGGAGAAAGCCATGGCCATATTTTTTTTAATCTGGCGCCATTGGCAGCCGAGTAAACCGAAATTGACTTTGTGATGTCACTTCCGTGTTTACATACAGGAGACTGGAACAAAGCCATTTCTGGCTTCATGCCAATCTCTGTCTAGACCCCAGAAAAGGTGGATAAGTAAACACTATAGGTAAGTAAACACTAAAGATATATGTGCCCAGCTCAAATTTCATGAATCAGGTTTACATCCACTTTAGGTGGGCAACACTGCGGTACTAGTATCAATGACCCAGGTCAGGCAAGCCTTGCAGTTCATGTAGCTAAGTAGTCACTGAAATTGTCTCCCCCTCTGGGTCAGTATTCACAGTGTCCTTCTGATATAGAATCCATTGCTATTCAGGCAGACTGGCTGGGAACTTCTCCTTCTGGACAAGAACCCTAAACTCTGCGTTCCAGACTATTTATGCACTTCCCAACCACCATCTGGATACACCTCTCCAGGGATTGGCTGGATCTGCACAAAGATTTAGATTACCCATCCAGCTTTCCCACCCACTATGCTCTGGAAAGCTCCAGAGAACAGGGACAGAAAGTGGCTAGAGTGGGCAAACTTTTTGACTCGAGGGCCGCAATGGGTTCATATATTGGACCCGGGGGCCGGACCAAGAGTAGATGGATGGTGTGTATGTGTGAATTAATATAAATTAAATGTAACCACTTAAGGACCCCTTTACGCCGATATACGTTGGCAGAATGGCACGGCTGGGCACATCCACGTACATGTACGTGGCTCTTTAAGCCCAGCCGCGAGGTCGCGGGCTCCCGCAACCCGGTCTGAAGCTCCGTGACCACGGCCGGGGGACTCATGGACCCGATCGCCGCTGGAGTCCCGCGATCGGTCCCCGGAGCTGAAGAACGGGGAGAGCTGTGTGTAAACACAGCTTCCCCGTTCTTCACTGTGGCGCCGTGATCGATCGTGTGTTCCATTTTATAGGGAAACACAATCGATGATGTCACACCTACAGCCACACCCCCCTACAGTTAGAAAAGCAAATGAGGTCATACTTAACCCCTTCAGCGCCCCCTTGTGGTTAACTCCCAAACTGCAATTGTAATTTTCACAGTAAACAATGCATTTTTAATGCATTTTTTGCTGTGAAAATGACAAGGGTCCCAAAAATGTGTCAAAAATGTGTCAAAAAAGTGTCCGCCATAATGTTGCAGTCACGAAAAAAATCCCTGATTGCCGCCATTAGTAGTAAAAAAAAAAAAAATAATAAAAATGCAATAAAACTATCCCCTTTTTTGTAAACGCTATAAATTTTGCGCAAACCAATCGATAAACGCTTATTGCGATTTTTTTTTACCAAAAATAAGTAGAAGAATAAGTATCGGACTAAACTGAGGAAAAAAAATGTTTTATATATTTTTGGGGGATATTTATTATAGCAAAAAGTAAAAAATATTGAATTTTTTTCGAAATTGTCGCTTTATTTTTGTTTATAGCGCAAAAAATAAAAACCGCAGAGGTGATCAAATACCACCAAAAGAAAGCTCTATTTGTGGGAAAAAAAGGACGCCAATTTTGTTTGGGAGCCACGTCGCACGCGCAATTGTCAGTTAAAAGCGACGCAGTGCCGAATTGCAAAAACTGGCCAGGTCCTTTAGCTGCCTAAAGGTCCGGGTCTTAAGTGGTTAAATTTGTAACATTAAAATGTTTAGATTAATTTAAGGTAGAAAAGCATAAAAAGAGTTATTTTACAAAACTTTTATGCAATGTATTTCTTTCATAAAATAGTACCTTCAATTTTAGTGGGAACAGTGTTGTTGGTCTCCCTTTTTTGTTAACTGATAAGTATCAGGGTACATTACACAGGGGTAATATAACTTAGGAGGGCTATCGGAGACATAATACAGGAGTGAGGGGTAATATATAAGTTATATTACCCCTGTATATTGTCTGCTAGTAGCTTAGCCCTCCTCAGTTACATTACCCGGCCTATGTGTACCCTGATTGCATACCCCTCCCTAGTTATGTACCCCCTGTTAATTTACCCTGCCTGATACAAGTTATTTTATTCAATCTGTTATTCACTTCCTAATGCCTCCTCAATGTACCATAAAGGCCCCTGTATAGTGCTCCAGTCAGAGCCACCACCGTACGGAGTTTGCGCGCTTGCTGCTGCTGCCGCCCTCACCTCACCAGCTAGCAAACAGTATATATAGGCTGAGACCTGAGTGAATAACTAGTTAACTTACAGAGTTCCAGACTGTGGTCTTCTCTCTCTTCTTTCCAAAGGCAATCTGCTGCCAGGAGAGTGGTGGTGGCGAGACTGCCGCACGCCGCAGGCATCGCTCCTCACTAGCAGGCACGCGGAAAGGCAGTTGACGTCATCTGACGTGACGTCAACTCCCTGCCTGCGCCTGCACATGCGGCTCAATCCATACTCTGAACACGGCCCCGTCCCCCCCACTAGCTGCTGGCCGGCCCAGCCACTACCATGCCGTTAGCTAGCGCTCCGCAGGCCGGATTAAAAGGTCCACCTGGCCGTATACGGCCCGCGGGCCGTAGTTTGCCCATTCCTGGGCTAGACCAACAATCTGTGGAGTACAGAGCCACCTATAATAAATCACACATAGCTCTGCTGGTTACAGAGAGAAACGCTAAGTTTACCTACACAAAAAAAAAAAACAGCAGCCTGGCACCAGGGTGCTACATATATAGAAAACTTTATGACCACTGACAGGAAAAACAATAACATTGATTATTTCCCTACAATGGCATCTGAAAGTGGGTGTGATCTATTAGGCAAGTTGATGTGTTAAAAGCAGAAAAATGGGCAAGAGTAAGGATTTGACAAGGGCCAAATTGCAACGGTTAGACAACTGAGTCAGAGCAACTCCAAAACTGCAGCTTTTGTGGGATGTTCCAGGTCTGCAGTGGTCAGGACCTACCAAAAGTGGTTTAAGGAAGGAGAACCGCCGAACCGGTGACATGGTCATGGATGGGCCAATAGAAGAGTTACCGTAGCTGGTCCCAATATAAAAGTGTCAGAACACTGTGTAGCTGCAGACCGGTCAGGGTGCCAATGCTATCTCGTGTCAACAGCCAAAGGTGCCTACAATGGGCACATGGGCATCAGAACTGGACCACAGAGCATTGGGAGAAAGTGGCCTAATCTGATAAATCACATTTTCTTTTACATCATGTGGATGGCCAAATGTGTGTGCATTGCTTTCTAGGGGAAGAGATGACACCAGGATGCAGTATGAAAAGTAGTCAAGCCAGTGGGACAATGCTGTTTTGGTTGCAAAAAGGCGACCTACTGAACATTAGGTGGGTGGTCATAGTGGTATGGTGGGTAATCATATTGTTATGGCTGATCGGCCGTATACAGTATATTACTGTGAAAGATGGCTGTAAATGCTGGAGGGGGGGGGGGGATAGTGTGTAAGTTGCGCTATAAGGGGGTGTGTAGCGCTCACCCCCGAAGGAGCCGCTGGTTATAGATTGGGATGGCGTGTTACCTCTGTGAGTGTCTAGGGTAGATGATGAGAGCCTCAGCAAATGGAATGTCCAGACAGCAGGTGTATTTTCTTGTGCTTTATTTTACCCAACACGGTAAACAGTAAACTTGAGGTAGATAGCAAAGATGGATGAGGAGGAGAAATAGCAGATTCATTTTCAGTAATACAGAAGCAATCCTGCTTCCCACAACACTTTTACTTTCATTGCCACTCCAGCCGGCGTGGGTATAGTGTACCTGGACAGGCCTCTCACACCGACCTGGCAGCCAGGGTATCACTCGGAACTTTGAGGAAAACAAGTCTGCCACAGACCTTTTTCCTAGAACGTAGATAATGGAGAAAATCCTCTTCAGTAGTATTTGTGCCTGAATCTCCCTCAGGTAGTATTTTCCTCAGGTTACCGACTGACAGGTGGTTGACATCCAACCTCTCAGTGTCCGGTTACCTTGATCCCTGATGGATTGTCTAGGCCCTGTTGGATCACCAGCCTCTCTTGGCTCTCCTCAGGCAGACTCCCCACCGAACAGCACCCTCGCTTGGAATCTTTTTCCTCAGAATTTGGGGACCCAGTCGATTACTGAGGCCCCGCCACAACTTCAAATGTTCCGGGCCAACATGGTCCCGGAACCAGGAACACTGCGTGGCACGCGCACCCCGGCCTGGTAGGCCATCTCGCCTGGTCACCCTGAAGGTGGGCGCCACACCCGAAACAAGACCCCGCCCAATGGCGTCTGCTCCAGAAGTACCCTCCCCCAGCATGCCCCGCGAGGGAAAACCCCTCCGAATTGGCTGCTGGCAAGAGGCACTCTAGCCTGGACTCCACTGGCGCCACCTGTCGCTCCGGGGTGGTATAGCACCCCAGCAACAACAGAATGAGCCCACAGTACAGCCCAGCTGAAACAGAGACCCAATTTAGACAAATCAAATGGACAAGAGCTAACTAACTCTCTCATTCCCCTTAAATTTAAAATAGCACCTCTACAGAACGTACACAGGCGCTACAGGTGTATACTGTGCTAATGGTAGGAGAGGGTTTATACACTGTGCTCATGGTGGAAGCGGTCATATATACTATGCTGGTGGTAGGAGGAGGGTGTACAAGCAAAGCCCAGCCATGGCTACATTGCGCTGAATATTAGGCATGGGAGAAGGTTCATGATGATTTAACCATCGATAGATGTCCTTACGAGAACACGCTTCTCCCACGCCTCCTTGGACACAGCCAATCACAGATCCTGGTAAATGGCCAATCACAGGGACCTTGACAAGCGATCTCAACTGTAAACAAATGAGCTCCACAGTGGTTGACAGCTCTCCTTCCCTTACACAGAGACCGAGTGTGAGGGAAGGAGAGAGATCTGTGCTAACTGTTAGTTTACTCTGCTTTACTGTGTCCATCAGTCACACCGTGTCCATCAGTGTCAAATAGTGCACTACAGTGTCACACAGTGTCAATCAGTGTCAAATAGTGCACTACAGTGTCACACAGTGTCAATCAGTGTTAAATAGTGCACTACAGTGTCGCATAGTGTCAAATAGTGCGCATCAGTGTCACACAGTGTCAATCAGTGTCAAATAGTGCACAACAGTGTCACATAGTGTCAATCAGTGTCAAATAGTGCACAATCGTGTCGCATAGTGTCAAATAGTGTGCATCAGTGTCACACAGTGTCAATCAGTGTCAAATAGTGCACTACAGTGTCAATCAGTGTCAATCAGTGTCAAATAGTGCACTACTACAGTGTCACACGGTGTCAATCAGTGTCAAATAGTTTACTACTACAGTGTCACACGGTGTCAATCAGTGTCAAATAGTGCACAACAGTGTCAATCAGTGTCAAATAGTGCACTACAGTGCCACACAGTGCCAATCAGTGTCAAATAGTGCACTACAGTGTCAATCATTGTCAAATAGTGCACAGCAGTGTTACACAGTGTCAAACAGTGTCAAATAGTACACATCACTGTCACACAGTGTCAAATAGTGCACTACAGTGTCACATAGTGCACATCAATGTCACACAGTGCCTATCAGTACTGCTTTAACACTGCTGCCTCATCGGTGCATTATCAGTGTTGCCTCATCAGTGGAAACTTATCAGTGCCCATCACTGCTTATTAGTGCACATCTGTGTAACTGATCACTCTGCCTCATGAGTGCTGCTTATCAGTGCACATTAGTGCCGCTTATCCGTGCAGCCACATCTGTGCATTAGTGCACATCAGTACAGCCTCATCAGCGCTTATCAGTGTGACCTAATCAGTGTCTATCAGTGCACATCAGTGTGGCCTTATCAGCACCCATCAGAATAGCCTTATCAGCACCCATCAGAGTAGCCTTATCAGCACCCATCAGTGCAGTCTCATCAGTTCATATCAGTGCAGCCTCATCAGTGCGCATCATTGTGGCCTCATCAGCGCCCATCAGTGCAGACTCATCAGCACCCATCAGTGCAGACTCATCAGTTCATATCAGTGTCCATCAGTGCAGCCTCATCAGTGAACATCGGCGTACATCAGTGCGGCCTCATCAGCCTCCATCAGAGCAGTCTCATCAGCACCCATTAGTGCAGCCTAATCAATGCACATTTGTGCGGCCTCATCAGCACATTGGGAGGCTCAGGTGCAGAGTCCTCCCCTCCCTCCTCCTCTTGTGTAAAATATGATGTCCCTGTCAGTGGCGGAGTGTAGCGTGTGTAGTACTGCAGCAATCCTCAAAGAATTTGTGCTGTAAGTTACGGCGGCGTAGTGTATCTTTGGCGGCATAAGGGCGCGGAATTCAAAACGATGTGATGGGGGCGTGTTTTATGTAAATACGTCGTGACCCGACGTAAACAACGTTTTTTTTTAACGGCGCATGCGCCGTTCATGGGGGTATCCCAGTGCGAATGCTCGAAATTAAACCGGAACAAGCCCATGCTTATGACGGTGACGTCATTCTACGCAAATCCCTATTCGCAAACGACTTACGCAAACAACGTAAAAAATTAAAAATGTGAGGTGGGAACGATGGCCATACTTAACATTGAGTACGCCACCAAATAGCAGGGGTAACTATACGCCGGAAAAAGCCAAACGCTAACGACGTAAAAAGATGCGCCGGCCGGACGTACGTTCGTGGATCGCCGTAAATTGCTAATTTGCATACTCGACGTGGAAATCGACAGAAAAGCCACCTAGCGGCCGCCGAAAAAATGCAGCTAAGATCCGAAGGCGTACTAAGACGTACGCCTGTCGGATCGATCCGAGATGCAGTTGTATCTTGTTTTGTAGATACAAAACAAAGATACGACGCGCAAAATTTTAAATTACCCGGCGTATCTCTTATAATTCTTTTGTGGATCTGCCCCGATGTGTTTAGATTGCAAATTCCCATTGGCTTGGGCTTGGGGGGGGGAGCTGAATTGATGGGCACAGTGAGGCTACATTAATGGGCACAGTGAGGCTGCATTAATGGGCACAGTGGGCTGCAATGATGGGCACAGTGAGGCTGCAATGATGGGCACGGTGAGGCTGCACTGATGCGCACAGTGAGGTGGCATTAATGGGCACAGTGAGGCGGCATTACTGGGCACAGTGGGCTGCAATGATGGGCACAGTGAGGCTGCAATGATGGGCACGGTGAGGCTGCACTGATGCGCACAGTGAGGTGGCATTAATGGGCACAGTGGGCTGCAATGATGGGCACAGTGAGGCTGCAATGATGGGCACGGTGAGGCTGCATTGATGTGCATAGTGAGGCTGCATTAATGGGTACACTATCCCCTATTTTGTAGATGCTACCAATCAATATACGCTTATTGATATAATATACGCTTACGCTTAAATTGGGGAAATTTTATAAATATTTTGTTTTTTTTAAAAATTGTCGCTCTTTTTTTGTTTATAGCGCAAAAAAAAAAAAAAAAAAAAAGATAATCAAATACCACCAAAAGACAGCTGTATTTGTGGGAAAAAAGGACATAAAGTACAGTGCAGTCAAAAAAAGAAGAAAGCCAGGCTAAGGAGGAGTAGGATGATGCTGTCAACCAGAAGATACTGGGTACACCCTGTAATTGCAAACAGGGAGAAGAGAGGACAGTTCAAGATGATCTACAACAATCTACGCCAACATAATGAAAAAAAATTCAACTACACTCGTATGTCAGTTGGGAGGTGAGAAATTATGTAAAAGTTATACTTTCTCCCCATTCCTCCATACCCTACACCGCCCCCTGTCCTTCCCTCAGGGCCGGACTTACCATTGGCCTTGACTGGGCTCAAGCCCAGGGGCCCCACCCAATAGGGGGCCCCCTTTAAAAAAAAAAAAAAAAAAATTTTTTTTTTTTTTTTTTTTTTTTTTTTTTTTAGGGGTCCGGAGGTCCCCAGGGGCCCGGAGGCCCCCAGGGCCCCGGACGGCAACTCCCCTTTTTTTTATTTATTTTTTGTAAAAAAATGATTTTTTTTTATATATTTTTTATTTTTATATATATATAATATATATATATATATATATATATTTTATTATTATTATTAAAGGGCCCAGGGGTCTCCAGGGCCCCGGACGGCAACCCCCCTTTTTTTTATTTATTTTTTGTAAAAAAATGTTTTTTTTTATATATTTTTTATTTTTATATATATAATATATATATATATATATATATATATATATATATATATATATATATATATATTTTATTATTATTATTATTAAAGGGCCCAGGGGTCTCCAGGGCCCCCGGATGGCAACCCACCTTTTTTTTATTTATTTTTTGTAAAAAAATGTTTTTTTTTTATATATTTTTTATTTTTATATATATATAATATATATATATATATATATATATATATATATATATATATATATATATATATTATTATTATTAAAGGGCCCAGGGGTCTCCAGGGCCCCCGGATGGCAACCCACCTTTTTTTTATTTATTTTTTGTAAAAAAATGTTTTTTTTTATATATTTTTTATTTTTATATATATATAATATATATATATATATATATATATATATAATATTATTATTATTATTAAAGGGCCCAGGGGTCTCCAGGGCCCCCGGATGGCAACCCACCTTTTTTATTTTTTTATAAAAAAAATTACATTTTTTATATATATATATATATATATTTTTTTTTATTAAAGGGCTCAGAGGTGAGGCTGCACTGATGCGCACAGTGAGGTGGCATTAATGGGCACAGTGGGCTGCAATGATGGGCACAGTGAGGCTGCAATGATGGGCACGGTGAGGCTGCATTGATGTGCATAGTGAGGCTGCATTAATGGGTACACTATCCCCTATTTTGTAGATGCTACCAATCAATATACGCTTATTGATATAATATACGCTTACGCTTAAATTGGGGAAATTTTATAAATATTGTGTTTTTTTCAAAATTGTCGCTCTTTTTTTGTTTATAGCGCAAAAAAAAAAAAAAAAAAAAAGATAATCAAATACCACCAAAAGACAGCTGTATTTGTGGGAAAAAAGGACATAAAGTACAGTGCAGTCAAAAAAAGAAGAAAGCCAGGCTAAGGAGGAGTAGGATGATGCTGTCAACCAGAAGATACTGGGTACACCCTGTAATTGCAAACAGGGAGAAGAGAGGACAGTTCAAGATGATCTACAACAATCTACGCCAACATAATGAAAAAAAATTCAACTACACTCGTATGTCAGTTGGGAGGTGAGAAATTATGTAAAAGTTATACTTTCTCCCCATTCCTCCATACCCTACACCGCCCCCTGTCCTTCCCTCACCCTACATTACTCCCCCCTCCATCCCTAACCTTAGACCTAGCTGTAATCTGAACATCCCTCCCACCCCAATATCCCTTATTCCTCCATCCCCACCCCACAGTACCTCACCCATCTATACCTCACCCCTCATTACTAGGGTTGTCCCGATACCACTTTTTTAAGACCGATACTTTTTTTCAAGTACTCGCCGATACCGAATGCCGATACTTTTTTTTAATCTCATGTGACAACGGCACATGTGTCAGTATTTTTTTTTTTTATCTTTAACAATTGTTTTTTTTTTTTTTATAATGCTTTCTTTTTTTAAGTGGGGGGGGGGGGGGGGTGGACCGTGTCAGTGTGTTTTTTATTTAATTTTTTTATTTTCTGCAATTTTTTTTATTCTTTTGTTTTTTTATTCTTTATTTATTTTATTTATTTTTTCAGCCCTGTTGGGGGGCTTTGGTGAGATATCAGGGGTCTTAACAGACCTCTGACATCTCCCCTTTGAGACAGGGAAAGGGACTAGGGACACATGTTCCACAGTCCCTTTCTCAGCAGCATCAGCTGCGCTGAAAATGAAAGGAGAGAAGACAGCGTCTTCTCTTCATTCATAAACTGAAACATTGTAAACACAGTACACTGTACATTCGGAGCAGTAAGGAGCCGGATTTACCGGCTTCTACCCCGCTCTCCATCGTGACAATTCAAGGGGGTGGAGGAGGAGCACGGAAGGGGAGAGAAACACGGCGGGATACACGGCGGGATACACGGAGGGAGAGAGAAACACAGGGGGACACGGAGAGAGAGAGACATGGAGGGAGGGATACAGACTGCAGCAAAATGGAGGGGGGCTGGAGGAGGACACGGGACAGTCAGCGGTGATCGGTGCTTGTAACTTCCCCACGCACTGATCACCACCGACAGTACAAGTATCGGGTGAAGCATCGGGAGCATTTGCCCGAGTACAAGTACTCGGGCAAATGCTTGGTATCGGTCCCGATACCGATACTAGTATCAGTATCGGGACAACCCTACGTCATTACCCTCACCCCCTCCATCCATCCCCCTCTATCCCTCACCCGCTATAACCCAATAAATCCCTCTGCTCTGTATTCAACCTCCTTTAGCTGTGTAACTTAAATCCGGCCGGCGTAAGGCGTTCCCAATTCAAATGGGGCGAGTCCCATTTAAATTAGGCGCGCTCCCGCGCCGGACGTACTGTGCATGCTCGTGACGTCATTTTCCCGACGTGCATATCGTGAAATTACGTTACGCCGAGCTTTGTGAATCGCGCTGGGTCAAAAAAGTTGCGTCGGGCACCTCTTTCGGTATTTTCCAAGGGCTGAGTAGCTCTCTATTTCTAATCTCCTTCTCTATTATTGTTCTCTGGATAAAAGTTGAAAATGTAACGGGAATGGGCTTACGGGGCCATGCAAATCGACCTGACCTTCACACACGGGAGCCTACCAGCAGTCCCGGTGGGCATTTAACCATGCCCCTAGACGGCTGACGTGACATGGGGCCCCTGGTGGTGGTATCGGGTGCTAGCCGGCAAGGTATAGACCAACCTGTTATTAGGTACATTTGTACTAAACATATTGCTGTATTGCCTTTCTGAGTGTTCATGTAATGCCATGGTGGTTCTTGTGGACCCATTTCCCTGCTTATAAATAAAGAAATAAAAAAAAAAAAAAAAAAAGTTGCGTCGGGAAAAAAAACGAGTTGCGGCAAAAAAAAAAAAGACAGCGTCGCTGGAAAGAAGGGTCTGCTTTTACAAGGTGTACTAACGTTACACTTTGTAAAAGCAGCCCTAATTTTACGATTGCAAACTAATACTTACGGAGAAAAAACGAAGCTGAAAAGCTTCGTGGATCTCCGTAAGTGCTAATTTACATACCCGAGGCAGCATTTCGACTCAAAATGCCCCCAGCGGCGGCCGCAGTACTGCATCCTAAGATCCGGCAGTGTAAGTCCCTTACACATGTCGGATCTTCTGTCTATCTCTTGGAAACTGATTCTGTGGATCAGTTCCAAAGATAGAAACAGGGATACGCAGGCGGAACAGCAGATCCGCCTGCGTATCTCTTTTGAGGATCTGGCCCAAAGTTCCTCCTCATTTGTCCCTCATTTTGGTCTGATCTATTTAGTCGTATATAAAATGCACTGCTTACCTATCAAAAAGTGTTTTCCAGTGCTAAACCTCTCATCCAATTTCTAAATGTTTGCATATGTAAATTTCAAAAGGAATAGTAGTAGTATAAAAAGCACTTGAGGGTTTAACAAATCTTTTTTTTGTATAATTCTCCTTTAACCACTTCCTGCCCGGCCTACAGCAGGATGACGACCGGGCAGTGGTTCCGTTATCCTGACTGGACGTCAAATGACATCTTTAAAAATAACAACCGACGTGCGCCCATAGGGGCGTGTCAGTCTGACAAAATGACAGAGGCTCTTTACCACGTGATCAGAAGTGTCCAATCACGGCTGATCACAGTGTAAACAGGAAAAGCCGTGTATTGGCTTTTCCTCACTCTCGTGTAACAGAGGGGGGGTCTGCGCTGATTGATTATTAGCGCAGCCCCCCCAGGATGCCCACCAGGACCTCCAGGGATGCCACCAGGACAACAAGGGATTGCCACCACTGATGATCACCAAGTATGCCACCCATGGCCACCAGGGATGCCAATCTGTGCCCAAAATCAATGCCAATCAGTGCCCAGAAATGGTGCCAGTCAGTGCCCATCACTAATGCTTGCCAGTACCTCCTCATCAGTGATGCCCATCAGTGCCACCCATCAGTGCCCATCAGCGCCACCTATCAATGCCACCCATAAGTACCCATTAGTGCAGCCTTGCAGTGCCACCTATCAATGTCCATCAGTGCTGTCTATAAGTGCCCATCAGTGCCGCCTATCAATGCTCATCAGTGCTGCATACCAGCACCACCCATCAGTGCTGCAAATTAGTGCCCATCATCAGTGCCGCCTCATTGTGCCACCTCATCAGTGCCCGTCAGTGCAGCCTCATCAGTGCCCACCAGTGAAGGAGAAAACATACTTATTTACAAAATGTTATAACAGAAACAAACAATTTTCTTTCAAAATTTTCAGTATTTTTTTATTTTTTGCGCAAAAAATAAAAACCCCAGTGGTGATCAAATACCACCAAAAGAAAGCTCTATTTGTGGGAAGAAAATTATAAAAATTTAGTTTGGGTACAGTGTAGTAATTATCATTCAAAGTGCGACAGCGATGAAAGCTAAAAATTGGCCTGGGCAGGAAGGGGGGAAATTCTCTGGTATTGAAGTTGTTAATGGGGCGTGGTAGGGGGTGTGTCCTATGCCTACATACTTTTGTTTATAGGTGTCCCTCATTCCCATCTCAAAAACTTTGGAGGTATGTAGATAATGGTGTTTTGTTTTTATCTATGCGGACATGGGGCTGTGGTAAGATTGAATGATATAATGCCCTGGTTCCCAACATGTCGGCATGCAGCCCGTCGGCCCTCTGTGTTTAGCCAGTCAGATTACAGGGTGGCAGAGTGTGCATATCCAGCACTGAAAGAGAGGCTGTACTGTGTGGGGTTTTTCTGCCCATAGTGCATAGTGTAAAGTCCCAGCTAGAGAGAGCGGTGTGAGAGTGTGTGTGATAGATAAGTGACCAACAATGGGGTAGGGAATAACACTTTCACTGCCATGTCTACCAAAACAAAATGGGAGGGGGGAGAATAGAGGGTTAGTACTTTCGCTGCTGTGACCACCTATATAGGAGGGGGCTTCACATTTTCACTGCCATGACCACCAAAACGGGGAGGGGGAGTTAACACTTTCACTGCTATTACCACCAATACAGGAGAGGGGGTTAACAGTTTACCTGCATTCTTCTGGAGAGAAAAAGCAGGTGACGACATTGTCAGGGGAAGTACTATGATCCATGTGAAATTTAAAAAAACACATTATTTAGCATGCATGTCTTTACCATGAGAAAACTGATCTGGCGCTATGTTGGAGATCTTAATCTAACCAACAGGCTAATATGTCAAACACATAAGGAAGTAGACATGTGCGGTTCGTTTCGTATGAATCGAAAATTTGTACATTTGAAAGCATCCGAATTACTATTTTGGATCCGTGACTGGTGGTTTTGTTGACCAATCAGAGGTTTTCTTCTGCTGCATGACTGCTGAGGCGCAATGCTACCAGGTACCCCTTACTACAAACTTATGTAAATAAACCTTCCCCCTTGCCCCTTCATCCCAATAAATAAACACTCTTACAACCATTAAGTTGGAAAGGGCAAGGCCACAGCTTTATTAAAGCAAACATAACAACTTTAAACCATTTGTAACCAGTGCCAGTCACAGTTTTACTGTGAGCACAATTCCGGAAGGGGGAGGGGCCTGTCCTTACCATAAGTGCTGGACAGGCCGCCTACTTCCGGTGTCCATAAAGGGGCATGGCCCACTACGGCCATTTTCTGCTGGCAAGGTCAAGAAAACCGCAGCAAGCTGTGACGTACCATAACAAAAGGGGCGGGAGGGTGGGCAGCTCTTCCCAGCGCGCTTCCAAAGGACCCAGAATTCCCTGGGGCGATCCCTTTTATCGGAGCTCGGGCCCAACCCAACCCCCCAAGTAGCCAATCCCACCATGACCACCGCCTTGTCCAGTACCTGGTCATGCCCCCATCAGTCAAGGCTCTCTTTCCCTAGGGGGGCTCAAGAGGCCTTCATGACTGCTGAGGCGCAATGCTACCAGGTACCCCTTACTACAAACTTATGTAAATAAACCTTCCCCCTTGCCCCTTCATCCCAATAAATAAACACTCTTACAACCATTAAGTTGGAAAGGGCAAGGCCACAGCTTTATTAAAGCAAACATAACAACTTTAAACCATTTGTAACCAGTGCTAGTCACAGTTTTACTGTGAGCACAATTCCGGAAGGGGGAGGGGCCTGTCCTTACCATAAGTGCTGGACAGGCCGCCTACTTCCGGTGTCCATAAAGGGGCATGGCCCACTACGGCCATTTTCTGCTGGCAAGGTCAAGAAAACCGCCACTGCCCGTCAGTGGCTAACTGACGGGGCGCCCCACCGCAGCCAGCGCCTGTTCCACCCCACTCTGAAGGCCCAGGTTAAATATATCCAGGCCAATGTCATTCAGGTGGACACCGTCCGATCTCAGCCGATCTCCATTGGCACCTTCCAAGTCCTTGTGTCGGATCACAAACCCCCCGATCTGGCGAACAAACTTGGATACCTGAGCATTAACTTTTCGCCGAAAGCGTTCCAGGTGTGGGCCAGGTATTTCCCGAGCCCAAAGCAAACGAGGCACGATTTCCGACCATACCAGGACCAAATTTGTAAATGTTGCGAAAACACTGGGCGATGTCGCTCTTGATTGCGGAAATCAAATCCACGGAACGGGCGTAACCGACGTCATTCGGTAGCACTAAGACGATGGGGCCAGAAACGTGAGCCCGAAGAAGCAAGCATTCCGGAAGGACCTGGGACCAGCCTAACCCATGAAGCCCGAGCCAACGGATCCTGGCAAGGCCATCGTCGAAACCCAAATTGCTGCCACCAAACCGGCATGCCGACCGACGGGCGGCCCAGTAGATAAAGGAGTCCCCCAGTATCCATACTTGTGCCGGGCGGCGACCTGAAATTAAAACAACAAGTGTGGGCGGACGTACAGAGAAAACCGAGACGATTCCCACCTACCTAGACGCTGAAGATCCGTATCGGAAAAACCCATACCAGAAGCAGCGGTGGCTGCACCGATGCGAAACGAGTGGGTCGCAAATTTGCGCGACGGAAGACCCAATAATTCAAGGCAACGCCGGAAAACCCGTAAAAATTGGAACCTACTCAGGGACAAGGAATCTGCGTGGACGAAAAAAGTGGGGGACGAGGGGCGTGCAGCCACGAAAGGGGAGGCTAATGCCACAGGGCAAAATGGGCCACCGCAAGGGTACAGAACAATCCTCTTACCCTTGCCGAGGCTGTCGGTCTTCGAGGTGCGCAACAGCACCGATACGCAGCGCTCGGAGGCGGATACGTCCTCAGCTAGGACGCCGCCCGCCGAGGACGTGGATTTTGACACCAGTTCGCCAATGCGAAAGGCCCCAAAGAACGCCCAAGAAAAGGCCACGCGGAAAAGGAGCGTCTCAAACGGCGAGGAGCACACGGATGGCAGCAGGGAAAGGATACCGGAGAGGATCCGAAGGGAAACCGGCCTCCGCGAATCGGGGAGATGGGTGACACGCCTCCAGCCCCGGAGTACCCGACGGACCGAAAAGGATTTTGTGATGTCTTCCCACCCGAGGAGTTGAAACCAGAAGGACAGAGCCGACATGTTAGATGAAACCGTGGAACCCGAAACACCTTTTTGCTGTAAATAAACAAGGTAAGTGAACAAGGCCATGCGTCTGTCGAGGGGGGAAGAAAACGAAAACTCACCGCACGACGCATGGACCCATTCGTCCCACACCCGACAGTATGACGACCAAGTTTGCGGGGACAACGACGCCCGGAGGAGGTCTAGCAAACCTCGGAAACGAGGTTCCACAAGTAGGCCGGACAGGGGAGGCCCTCCAGGGAAGCCGACGGAGCCAAGGAGCGAAACCGATCGACCTGCGAACGGGAGAGAGCTTGGCCCTAAAACAAATGTTAAACTGCAAACATTTTAAAACCAAAAAACGCAGCAGCGACACGACTGGAGGGGAGTTGGCGGACTGTCTGTTAACCACCTGCACCACGTTCATGTTGTCAGTCCAGAAAACAACTTGGTGGTTGCGCAACCGGTCACCCCACAGCTCTACGGCGACAATGATCGGGAAAAGCTCCAGCAGGGTGAGATTGCGCAACAAATCCAAGCGGGCCCATGAGGCCGGCCAACACTCGGCAGACCACTCCCCTCGGAAGAAGGCACCGAAACCACAGGAGCCAGCCGCGTCCGTGTACAGCTCCAGCTGCAAGTTCGGCACCTCCTCCCGAAGCCAACAAGACTGGCCGTTGTAGGCCTGGAGAAAGGACAGCCATATCCCCAAGTCGTCCCGCATGGGCTTGGTGATACGGACATAGTGGTGGGGGGCACCCAAGCCAGGCGTCTGCAGAAAGCCCTCCCCATGCGGATGACCCTACAGGCAAAAACCAAATGACCCAGCAGAGACTGAAGCTGTTTCAATTGCAGTTTTTTGGCCCCTCTTGCCAAGCGGACCAGGAAGAGGAGCCTGGCCAGCTTGTCACTGGGCAACCGAAAGACCATGGCAACCGTGTCTATTTCTATGCCCAAAAAGGCCAGGACAGTCACGGGACCCTCGGTCTTGTCAGCGGACAGTGGAACGGCAAACCGTCTGCAGGTGTCCTGAAAAACGGAGAGGAGACGCTGGCACCGATCACTGTGCGCTGGGCCTACGAAGAGGTAGTCATTCAAATAATGCAGCGAGGACTGGCAACCAGCCTCCTGGGCAACCACCCATTCGAGAAAGCTACTGAACAACTCAAAGAAATAACAAGAGATGGCACAGCCCATGGGCAGGCACATGTCAAAAAAGTAGCTGTCCCGAAAGTAGCAGCCCAGGAGGTGGAAGCAGTCCGGGTGAACTGGGAGGAGGCGAAAGGCGGACTCGATGTCCGCCTTTGCCAACAATGCCGACTGGCCGGCAGCCCTAACCAGCTGGAGGGCCCTGTCAGGTGCAGGTAGATCCGGGGCTGGCAGAGCAGTCAGGGCAGAGGACGTGGACTCACTTAAATCTCCCGCCCTGTAGGGCGCAGGGAGATCCTGTACGGCCATCAGGGGCAGTGCAGAGGACAGGGGCATGTGCAAATCTCCCGCCCAGTAGGGCGCAGGGGGATCCTGCACATCAGACATATTCAGGGTAGAGGACATGGGCATGGTCACCCCCCCCCCCGCCCTGCAGGGCGCAGGGAGAGTGTGTCCAGTCGCCTCACTACTGGCAGAGGACAGTGTCACGTTCAAATCTCCCGCCCTGCAGGGCGCAGGGAGAGCAGGAGCCACTGGGGGCAGCAGCGCGGCCGCAGCATGAGCCGCGGAACTGCCGCCCGGAGGCTGGGAGCAGCCACCCAGCGGGGACCCAGGAGGGACTCCCCGACCACGACCGCGACCACTCCGCCGGGGCACAGGAGGGGACGCACGGCCAGCACGGCGCGGAGCGCCGCCAGCCGCCATCCCCCCGCGAGCCGCGGGAGCGGGACAACATCTAGACGCCCGCGAGTGCGGAGGGGGGGGGCGACAGCGCCGCCGCATCCACGAGGGGCACAGGTAGGCAGCCACTGTATGAGGCCGGAGGTGCCCGGGGGCTCCGCGAATGCGCGTGGCGGGGGGATACCCGTGTCGCAGCCGCATCAGGGGATGGGGATGCCCGCCGGGCGAGGCCCCGGCGGCGGCAGGCCGCACTACCAGGCCTCCTCCGAGGGGAGAGGACAGGGCCTGTGGGCTCGAGAGTGTCGGTTTGAGGGATGGGGGGGAGGTTGGGGGCACTGGAGGAGCTGGGGCTCCAGCGCGACGGAGGGCGAACTCTCCTCCTGGCCCTGAGGGCCGAGGGCCCCACACGAGAGGCCACAGGCGGTGGTGGGGGGGGAGGGCCACCGCAGGGGAAAGGAGGGCAAAAAGCCAGTCAGCCTGGCCCTGGAGGGCAAGGTCGCGGACCCTGGCCAACAGGTGCTCAGTGTCCATGGCTGAGGGACATGGACAAGGTCAGTCAGGTCAGTTAGGTCAGTCAGGGAGCAGCACTTCCCTCAGCAGCTCTTCCCAGCGCGCTTCCAAAGGACCCAGAATTCCCTGGGGCGATCCCTTTTATCGGAGCTCCGGCCCAACCCAACCTCCCAAGTAGCCAATCCCACCATGACCACCGCCTTGTCCAGTACCTGGTCATGCCCCCATCAGTCAAGGCTCTCTTTCCCTAGGGGGGCTCAAGAGGCCTTCAGAGTGAGGGTTGGGAAAATGACCTTTTATAATATGGGAGACTGGTACTGGTAGTTGATGGGAGATTCAGAATCAGACAAAATAAGAATGTTTGTTAATATCGTTTTATTATTGTCATAATAATTACGATTATTCGTTATGATGAAGTTAAAAACCCAGGAAGTCAGCACAGCACAGGGATGGTGGGAGCCCCCCATAATGAGCACAGCACAGGGATGGTGGGAGCCCCTCATAATGAGCACAGCAGGGGTACAGCCACAGGAGGAAGTCAGCACAGCACAGGGATGATGGGAGCCCCTCATAATGACCACAGCACAGGGATGGTGGGAGCCCCTCATAATGAGCACAGCAGGTGTACAGCCACAGGAGGAAGTCAGCGCAGCACAGGGATGATGGGAGCCCCTCATAATGACCACAGCATAGGGATGGTGGGAGCCCCTCATAATGTGCACAGCAGGAGTACAGCCCCAGGAGGAAGTCAGCACAGGGATGGTGGGAGCCCCTCATAATGAGCACAGCACAGGGATGGTGGGAGCCCCTCATAATGAGCACAGCAGGGGTACAAACCCAGGAAGTCAGCACAGCACAGGGATGGTGGGAGCCCTTCATAATGAGCACAGCAGGGGTACAAAGCCAGGAAGTCAGCACAGCACAGGGATGGTGGGAGCCCCTCATAATGAGCACATCAGGGGTACAGCCACAGGAGGAAGTCAGCACAGCACAGGGATGATGGGAGCCCCTCATAATGACCACAGCAGGGGTACAGCCCCAGGAGGAAGTCAGCACAGCACAGGGATGGTGGGAGCCCCTCATAATGAGCACAGCACAGGGATGGTGGGAGCCCCTCATAATGAGCACAGCAGGGGTACAAACCCAGGAAGTCAGCACAGCACAGGGATGGTGGGAGCCCTTCATAATGAGCACAGCAGGGGTGCAAAGCCAGGAAGTCAGCACAGCACAGGGATGGTGGGAGCCCCTCATAATGAGCACAGCAGGGGTACAGCCACAGGAGGAAGTCAGCACAGCACAGGGATGATGGGAGCCCCTCATAATGACCACAGCAGGGGTACAGCCCCAGGAGGAAGTCAGCACAGCACAGGGATGGTGGGAGCCCCTCATAATGAGCACAGCAGGGGTACAAACCCAGGAAGTCAGCACAGGGATGGTGGGAGCCCCTCATAATGAGCACAGCAGAGATACAACCGCAGGTGGAAGTCAGCACAGCACAGGGATAGTGGGAACCCCTCATAATGAGCACAGCACATGGATGGTGGGAGCCCCTCATAATGAGCACAGCAGGGGTACAAACCCAGGAAGTCAGCACAGCACAAGGATGGTGGGAACCCCTCATAATGAGCACAGCACAGGGATGGTGGGAGCCCCTCATAATGAGCACAGCAGGGGTACAAACCCAGGAAGTCAGCACAGCACAGGGATGGTGGGAGCCCTTCATAATGAGCACAGCAGGGGTACAAAGCCAGGAAGTCAGCACAGCACAGGGATGGTGGGAGCCCCTCATAATGAGCACAGCAGGGGTACAGCCCCAGGAGGAAGTCAGCACAGCACAGGGATGGTGGGAGTCCCTCATAATGAGCATAATGAGTTGACGACTACCATATTGAGAAAGGTATTTTTTGCTTTTTAAATTCATCATTACGAATGTTTGTAATTGTTACAAAAAGTTAACAAACCTAACGAAAATTTACGAACTAACGGCTAATACGGAACCGAACGGAACGAAACAAAACAAATTTATTGACGGAGCACATGACTAGTTAACACATCAAATAATCAATGTAAATTAGTTAGACCAGTTTAATTATTTGTATAACTAGAATCAAATAATTAAACTGCTAACCTATCACTCAGCAGTAGGTATAAACAAAGAAATGGGGAAGCTCCAGGTCCAATACGGTATATAGGAGGGAGAGAAAATAAGCTGAGATCCAGATCGTGAAGTATATTGTGACTAGGTACGTTTTTATTAAAAAAGAGCCACTTATTGTACACACATTAAAAATGAACAAAGCACAGCACCACAAGCGACGAGCTTGCAACCTGACGTCACCTCCAGTGCCTAGCTGTTCCAACATGTAGCGCCACGATCACGTGACTTCATCAGGGAATATCGTATATTCACTATTATTGTTTCAGCTAATATCTAGAGCGCAACATCACTTATTGATTTATATTTTGTTTATTTTTGGGATTTTGGTTGACCTTTTTGTTGTTTGCTGTAACTAGGATTTCTATCCCCACAAAATTACCTAATATGGTGTTGGACCACCTTTGGCATCCAAGACAGCCAGAATTATCCTGGGAATTAACAAATATAAGTCTTGGATGGTGGATAATGGAATCTGATACCACTCTACATGCAAAAATCATCCCAGTTCTCGCAGAGATGCCAGAGGCGGAAAACAATCCTGAACCTGTCTGCTGGATTTGCGTCTGATTATCCCAAGTGGCTGCTGTAGCTGCTAGTGATAATCACTGTCTTCTTCCAGCCATGGGGGTTATTTAGCACTACAAGTGCAAAGTGCACTTAAAAATTGCACTGAAAGTGCACTTGGAAGTGCAGTCGCTGTAAATCTGAGGGGAAGATCTGAAATGAGGGGAAGCTCTGCTGATTTTATTATCCAATCATGTGCAAGCTAAAATGCTGTTATTAATTTTCCTTGCATGTCCCTCGGATCTACAGTGACTGTACTTCCAAGTGCACTTTCAGTGCACTTTGCACTTGTAGTGCAAAGTGGATTTGCCTTTAGTAAATAACCCCCATTGTCTGCAATCACTATTCAATCCCCACTTCCAACTCCACCTGCTTACTAAATAGCCCATCACTGGGGGGAAGACAGATAACGCAAATTCCAGAACATAGCAGGGAACATCTATACAACAGGACCAGCAAGGAAGCCTAAACCCCTTTACATCATTACATGCAAATAGGGACAGATACATACCTCCCAACATTTTGAGATGGGAATGAGGGTCACCTATCAGCAAATGTATGCAGGCATAGGACACCCCCCCCCCCCCTGTCACACCCCCTTAAAGGAGAATTGTACAAAAAAAACAAGTGATTTTTTACCACTACTATTTCTTTATATTGGCTTTTGGAATTTACAAATGCAGCCATTTAGAAATCAGATGCAAGGTTTAGCGCTGGAAAACACTTTTGATAGATAAAAAGTGCATTTTATATAGAAATATAGATCAGACCAAAATGAGGGACAAATGAGGAGGAAAGAGGAACAGAGGGACATTGCTGCAAATCAGGGACAGTCCCTCGAAATCAGGGACAGTTGGGAGCTATGCAGATGCGCTGCCTCATATAAAAGCTGGATCGCACACACTTGTGATCCCTGATGCAGATTTATGCTGACAATTGCCGCACAGCGGCCCTAATTGGCCGGGTAAATGAGTGCAAGAAAATAAATAAAAAAATCACAGATAGTACTCAACTGTGTTATTTGCTTTCTGAGATAAATCATTGTTAAACACTTGTGAAGCTGTTATCTCTTTGAAGATAGAAGTAGACAGCTCCTTACTATAACAACAAAGTGCCAAACTTTCCCCAGGAGTGACTAAGCAAAGTGATTTTGTGATGAGGAACCAAACAGACAAGTTCCTGATTAGTAATATAGGACCCAAGGCTGTATGTTGTAGCCTCCCTGTGAGCTTTCACATTAAAAGTTATCCGGTTTAAGGTGACACCACTAAGCAAGTTGAGACATATATGGAATTATATGCAGTCATGACATGTTAAGGACAGATCCTTAGTCATACCCCACCTGATGGATATACACCTCCCCAACTCCCCCCAATTGTCCAATAAAACAACTGACACAGTTGTGGGGTAAAAATTGGCCTTGCAGCCTATTTATTTACCAATATTTCAACTTAGAAAAAATAACCATTTTTAACCACTTGACCACTGGGCACTTAAACCCCCTTAATAACCAGACCAATTTTCAGCTTTCGGTGCTCTCACATTTTGAATGACAATTACTCAGTCATACAACATTGTACCCATATGAAATTTTCGTCCTTTTTTTCACACAAATAGAGCTTTCTTTTGGTGGTATTTGATCACCTCTGGGTTTTTTATTTTTTGTGCTATAAATGAAAAAAGACAGATTTTTTTGTAAAAAAAAAATGAATTTCTCTTTGTTTCTGTTATAAAATTTAACAAATTAGTAATTTTTCTTCATAAATTTTGCCCAAAATGTATACTGCTACATATCTTTGGTAAAAATAAGTACAAATTGGTGTATATTATTTGGTCTTTGTGAAAGTTTTAGAGTCCACAAGCTATGGTGCCAATATCTGAAAATTGATCACACCTGAAGTACTGAAGGCCTATCTCATTTCTTGAGACCCTAACATGCCAGAAAAGTACAAATACCCCCCAAATGACCCCTTTTTGGAAAGAAGACATTCCAAGGTATTTAGAAAGAGGCATGGCAAGTTTTTTGAAGTTGTCATTTTTTTCCCACAATTCTTTGCAAAAATCAAGATTTTTTTTTCTTTTTTTTTTCTCACAAAATGTTCATATTAGCGGGTTATTTCTCACACCCAGCATATGCATACCACAAATTACACCCCAAAACACATTCTGCTATTCCTCCAGAGTATGGCGATACCACATGTGTGAGACTTTTACACAGCGTGGCCACATACTGAGGCCCAACATGCAGGGAGCACCATCAGGCATTCTGGAGCACCCAGGCCAATTCTGACATTCCTCTCCTACATGGAAAAATCATCATTTATTTGCTAGAAAATTAGATAGAACCCCAAAACATTATTAGGTAGATTCAGTAAGAGTTAGGCCGACTTATCAGTAGAATCTACGCCGACGTATGTTTAAGCGTATGCTCAAACAGAGATACGCTTAAACATATCTAAGATACGGTCGGCGTAGATTATGTAAATGAGTTTGTACGCCGATTCGCGAACGTACGCCCGGCCGCCGCAGTCGATTTACGCCGTTTCCGTAAGGCCTTAGGAGGCCTAAAGTTATTCCACCTATTAGGTGGAATAACAATGTTAAAGTATGGCCGCCGTTCCCGCCTCGTTTGCGTAAGTCGTCTGCGAATCGGGATTTACGTCGTTTAAGTCCACGTCGAAATCAATAGGCCCGTGCGGCGTACGTAACCGCAATGCACACTGGAAAATATAGTCGCCCGGCGCATGCGCAGTGACAAAAAAACGTCAAAAATGTGAGGTCAAGCCTCATTACCATTAAACACGCCCCCCCAACCCATTTGAATTAGGCGCCCTTACGCCCGCCGCATTTACACTACGCCGCCCTAAGTAAGGAGGCAAGTACTTTGTGAATCATGTACTTGCCTCTCTTACTTAAGGCGGCGTAGTGTAAACACGCTAGGCTACGCCGCCGCAAATTAGCGCGCCCCTACCTGAATCTACCTAAGTATATGCTTTTTTAGCAGAGACCCTAGAGAATACAATGGCGGTCGTTGCAACTTTTTATCTCGCACTGTATTTGCGCAGCAATTTTTCGAACTTTAAAAAAACAAAACAGTAAAGTTAGCCCAATGTTTTTGCATAATATGAAGGATAAAGTTACACCGAGTAAATAGATACCCAACATGTCACCCTTCAAAATTGCACACGCTCGTGGAATGGCGCAAAACTTCGATACTTAAAAATCCCCATAGGCGACGCTTTAATTTTTTTTACTGGTTACATGTTTTTAGTTATAGAGGCCTTCTAGGGCCAAAATTATTTCTCTCGCTCTAACGTTCGCAGCGACACCTCACATGTGTGGTTTGAACACTGTTTTCATATGTGGGCGGGACTTACGTATGCGTTCACTTCTGCATACGAGCTACCGGGGACAGGGGCTCTTTAAAAAATATATTTTTTTTTATTGTTCATTTGACTTTATTTATTTTAGCTTGACACTTTTTTTCCCCCCAAAATTTTTTTTGATCACTTGTATTCCTATTATAAGGAATATAAACATCCCTTGTAATAGGAATATGGAAAGGCAGGTCCTCTTTACAGTAAGATATGGGGTCAATAAGACCCCACATCTCACCTCTAGGCTGGGAAGACTGCAGAGTATGGCTGGGTATCATCGAGTATGGCGGGGTATGGCATAGTATGGCGGGGTATGACAGAGTATGGCGGGGTATGGCAGAGTATGGCGTGGTTTGGCAGAGTATGGCGGGGTATGGCAGAGTATGGCGTGGTTTGGCAGAGTATGGCGGGGTATGGCAGAGTATGGCAGGGAAGGCAGAGTATTGCACAGTATTGCAGGGAAGGCAGAGTATTGCACAGTATTGCAGGGAAGGCAGAGTATTGCATGGTATTTCAGGGATGGCAGAGCATGGATGGATGGATCTGTGACTGCAGTTGTCACAGATCCAGCACACAGCGCTGCTGCCACCCACTCTCTCCTCACACACTGTACCGATCGGTACAATGACAGGGGACAGAGGAACCGGCGTCATCACATGACACCGGTTTATTTACAAGTGATTGCTCCGTCATTGGACGGAGTGATCACGTGGTAAACGGCTGCTATCAGAGTATGGCCGAGTATGGCGGGGTATGGCAGAGTATGGCAGGGTATGGCCGAGTATGGCGGGGTATGGCAGAGTATGGGGGAGTATGGCGGGGTATGGCGGATTATGGCGGGGTATGGCGGAGTATGGCAGGGTATGGCGGAGTATGACGGGCTATGGCGGAGTATGGCGGGGTATGGCAGAGTATGGCGGGGTATGGCAGAGTATGGCGTGGGAATGGCGGGGTATGGCGGAGTATGGCAGAGTATGGCGGGGTATGGCAGGGAAGGCAGAGTATTGCACAGTATTGCAGAGAAGGCAGAGTATTGCACAGTATTGCAGGGAAGGCAGAGTATTGCACAGTATTGCAGGGATGGCAGAGCATGGATGGATGGATCTGTGACTGCAGTTGTCACAGATCCAGCCCACAGCGCTGCTGCCACCTGCTCTCCCCTCACACACTGTACCGATCGGTACAGAGAGGGGAGAGAGGAACCGGCGACATCACATGACACCGGTTTGTTTACAAGTGATCGCTCCGTCATTGGACGGAGTGATCACGTGGTAAACGGCCGCTATCAGCGGCAATTTACCGTGATCCGTGATGCGCCGGGTCCTCAGGGGGCGCGCGTGAGCGCGATTCTGGAAGGACGTCATATGACGTCCTCCCAGAGTTAAGGAACCACCCTGCCGCCGTTATTCTACGGTGTGCGGTGGTTAAGTGGTTAAATAACATCAAACAAACTTTTCCATATCTTGGTGGTCTTGTAGACAACGACACCCAACTTGATCACTGGGACAAAACTTATTTAACTTAGGCCTCAGTCGCAAGACACCCACTCAGAGACAGTACACATGTCAGCAGTGACCTACAATTTTACCACCTTTTAGGTTAAACCCTCGTTAACCGGAAGGTACCCGATAACCCCATCCCACAGATGGGTACCACCATTTTACTAAATCTTCCAGCCTTTTCTCCTAATCCAGAGACCCAGCACTGCCACAGCACGCAAGGGGTAAAGCCTTACCCTTGCGCGCACCTCCAAACCCCCAAACCCTCTGGATTCCCTCCTGCAAATCCAGGGCCCCGAGATCAATGCAAACAGCATTGAGGTGAACCCCATCACATCTCAGATACCGCCAGGCATCCACCTCCAGCTTCCTATGGCGAATAACCATGCCCCCATTACCCACGGGTAATAAATCCTCCAACTTCCTTGTTCACCTTGACTCCAGCTTTGTTCACCTCCTCCACCGACCATGCCCACCGTCAAGCTGTCATACCCACCCTGACTGGCTAAACTATTAGCATACCCAGGAACAATCATGCGCGATCACAGAAAGTCACACTTCACAGCATGTATCAGCAGATGCATGGACTTGGCCCCCATGTAATTCCCTCCTACATGCAGCACCAAAATATCGGGTGCTCTATCTAGGCGTGAAAACCTATAAATCTCTGAAAGGACCCTGCTCCATACCATGCCCGGCACCCCAATCCACTGTACCTGAGCTTCCTGTCTGGGAATACCCTGCCGACTCCCATTGGACCTTACCGCAGCCCGTCTGGCCCCCCAAAACCCATAAGAGTGACCTATAATCCAAACTGGGCCGGCCTCTCCACCTGAAATACAATGAAACACAAGAACATAACAACATGTAATTACCACACCACATACACGGAACTGAACAAGGAACCCACATGAAAACCCTTACTCACACACTCATCAAGTGTGGGCGAATGTAGAGCCCAAACCTGTCAGAATCCCAGCTGCCAATCCACCTAATTGCGTCATCATTCAGTCCCGCCCAAGCTGCCTCTGTGGCAGCCCCTATGCGAAATGAGTGGGAGGCGTAACCCTTGGGGTTGTACCCCGCCACCCTCCAACATCTCCTAAACACTGCTGCAAACTGAAATCTGGAAAGAGCTAACCCATCTTGGTGCCCCAAAAAATTACCCCCCCAGGTCTGGACGCATGGAAAGAAAGGATTCCACCACCCGTACAGGACACCTTGCCACATCCGGGATGTGAAACACAACGAGTCGCATACCCTTGCCCCCCTGATCCGTTTTGGGCTACCGCACCCCCAACTTGACCAACTCCTCCGAACACTCAACCTCTTGAGCCTCAACCTCTTGTACCAACAAACCCCCTCAAGCCTGTGGGAACCAACTGACCCACTCGCCAGCCCTCAACGCCCCAAAAAGGCAAGCGCAAAGGTTGACCAGAATAGCGAACAGTCGCACGCCGAGCTGCACACCGCATGCAAGTGCTGAAACAGATCCTGCAACATCACAAATGAAACTGGACGGTGCCCATCTTTACTCCCCTGACCTCTGCTGTAGCCTTTAAACGCCTGTTTCACCCAAAGACCCTTTAGCATAATTCCTGCAACCTTGCTATTTTAAACAGGAAGGCCCAACCCACCAGCGCACGATCGACGTCAGATGCAGAGATTTCCTGCTCCATCATCAATTTAGAGAACGACGCTGCCAACCTACTGACCCACCGGAGGAATCCCCGATCCCTGCAAAACAGGTAGACAGTCCCGCCTTCCCTTAGAGTGGGCTTTCCCTGTAGCCTCACTCACTGAGCGTGGAATCCACCATGCTGCGCTGTCAAAGCAATGCTCCATATCCAGTCGAGACAGGGGACCCCGTGTCGCTCTGCTTCTGGTGCCAACTTCCTCAACCTGTCCCACTGAAAACAAGACCAAGCGTCAGCTAATGTGTTATCAACCCCCGGAAGGTGCCAAGGCCTAAATGAACACATTCACCTGCCGGCAGCACAGGACCAAATGACGCAGCAACCGCACCACAGCCAAAACTTGGTTAACCACCAGGACAACGCCCAGATCGTCACAATTGAATAAAACCTTCAACTGTCGTAAGGAGTCACCCCAAAGTCCCAATGCCACCCCGGGCGGGACGAGCTACAGGAGTACCAAGTTCTACAAGAACATTTCCTCCACCCACTCTTGAGGCCAAGGTGCGGCACTCCCCTTCCTCGACAGACTGCCCCATACCCAGTGGAGCCCGCCGCATCTGTAAGTAATTCCAAGTTGAAATTACTGATGGGCCCAAACATCCACAATGCGGGCCAGCTGAAAGACCACAAAAAGTCATGCCACACCCCAGGTCTTCCCTGTGCTCCCCATTTAGACTCACAAAATGAGTCGGGGCCTGAACCCCAGCCATCGCTGCGGACAGCCTGCGGCAAACAACCCTACCCCCATGGGAAGTATTCTGCAAGCGAAATTCAATCTTCAGCTTACCAAACAATCCCACGCACTTCCATCTTGAGAGCCTCAAGCTTGTCCTCGGGCAGTCGACATTCCATCCGCAGTGAATCCAGAATGATGCCCAAAATGACAATAGATGACGTGGGGCTCTCCGTGCCAACGGGAACCCGAAAACGCTCTGCTACATGCTGCAACGTTCCCCACAGAACAGAGACAACTCTAGACTCCGGAGGGCCCGCACATAAGAAATCATCTAGGTAATGAATGACTGAGCCAAGCCCCATGACGTCCCGGACCACCCATTCCAAGAAAGAGCTGAAGGTCTCAAAGAATGCACAAGAGATCTAACAACCCATAGGTAAACAACGATCAACATAGTATGCCCCACCCTAACCGAAAACTGTCCGGGTGAACCAGTAGCAACCGAAACGCCGATTCCACATCAGCCTGTGCCATCAGCGCGCCCTGCCCAAATCCATGAACCCATGCTACCGCCATTTTAAAAGAAGTGTAGGTCACCGTGCACTACCCTGGTGCAATAGTGTAATTAACCAAACCTCCTTCCAGAAAGGAAAGGTGGTGAATCAAGCGAAACTTGTGTGGCACCTTCCTGGGAATAACTCTTAAGGGGGAAACCACCAAGTCCCGTAACGGAACCGTAGAAAAGGGGGCAGCCATCCGCCCCAAATGTACCTCCCTCACCAGTTTCTCCTCAACAAAGCGGACCACCGATTACTAGCCTCTGGAGGGACAGCAGGGAGCGAACACGTGCGCCTGAAGCGACAGTTTGCACCAAATGAACATGTTCCCTCCTTAAACTGCCAGCAGTAGCCCCAACATTTTCTGGTCGGTTGTCCCGATGCAGAGGCACCTCCGGCCCCCCTGAAAAACTGATTGGGAGCCCGCGCCGACATCATAAGCCTCATCGACAAGCTGATGTCCTTATGATCCCAGCGCAAAGCCGGTCCGATGGCCATCCATTGCCGGAACTGCTCGTCATAATGCAGCCACGCCACTCTTCCATACGTCCGGTGAGCCTCACTAATTCATCTTAAACAACAGAGAGGTACTGGAATCCATCAGTGACTCTGAACGTGCATCAACAATGAAGAATGTAGATCTCAATTATGATCATCTTCCAGTTCAGAATGTACTTGGCTTGGGATGGAATGTAGAGAACGACGAGTTCTTATTTGAGATATCCTTTGAAGAGAAAGTGGCAACCAGACGTACCATTCTTTCCGCAGTGGCTTCTATATATGATCCACTGGGATTCTTGGCCCCAGTAATCCTCAAAGCAAAAGAATTACTGCAAGAATTATGCAGACGGAAGTTGGGAGAACCCATACCTGAAGATTTAAGGCCAAGGTGGGAGACTTGGATAAGAGACTTGCAAAATTTGAAAGAAGTTCTGATACCCAGATGTTTTGTACCTCATGACTTCGAAGAGTACAAGAGAATAGAACTTCATCACTTCTCAGACGCCAGTAGTTATGGCTATGGTCAGTGCTCCTACATCAGAGTGATAGGAGAAGGAAAAATACATTGTGCCCTGGTTATGGGAAAAACCAGAGTTGCACCTACCAGTATTCAGACAATACCAAGACTTGAACTGACAGCAGCTGTTTCAGCATCAGTAAGCATGTTTCTAAGAGAAGAATTAGAGTTAAAAATAGATGAAGAATATTTCTGGACGGACTCACAAGTTGTCCTAGAAAACATAAACAACGAAGCTCGAAGATTCCATATCTTTGTCGCCAACAGAGTTCAGAAAATTCGGGAAATTACAAATCCGGAACATTGGCATCACGTTGATACAAAGCATAACCCGGCAGATCATGCTTCAAGAGGTCTGAATGTAACAGAATTGAAAAATTCAAATTGGTTCACCAGTCCAGAGTTCCTTTGGGAAAAGGAGATCATACCCAGTGAAGGTTACACAGAATTGTCTATGGGTGATCCAGAAGTAAAGGTTGTACAAACATTGAGCACTGCTGCCAAGTGTCAAGATGACATACTTGAAAGACTAGCCAGATGTTCAAAATGGAATACAGTCATAAACGTAGTAGCTCTAATTCAACGTTTGGCAAGGGGAATCAAAAAGAAGGAATCATTGAATGTAGAAGAAAGAATGAAAGCTGAAAAAACAGTCGTAAGACTCATTCAACAGAGATTCTATAGTGAAGAGTGCAAGAGACTCAGTCAATAACCTAAAAGGATTCCCAACAACCACCCACTGTACAAGCTCAATCTTGTTCTACAGGATGGTATACTGAAGGTGGGAGGGAGACTGGAAAATGCATCGTTACCCACAGGCCCGGATTTACTCCCTTCGCCGCCCCAAGGCCGGGTCCTTCAATGCCGCCCCCCCATTAAAGGGGGGGCGACGCGCGGGGGTAAGCAATTTTTCCCAGACAATGACTGGTGTTAGTGCTTCAATCATCCCGGCACCATGGTTGTTATGGTGTCAGGATGATTGAAATGCATTATTTCTATCATTACATTGTAATATAAAATGAAATAGTTCAACTCAACATAAAGCAGAATGAGTGTGAGCCCTGAGCGTGTCACTTGCCACCGTTGCTTGTCACCAGATGGGAATGTCACTTGCCACGCTGCCTGCCACCAGATGGTGAGGTCACTTGCCACGCTGCCTGCCACCAGATGGGGATGTCACTTGCCACACTGCCTTCCACCAGATGGGAATGTCACTTGCCACACTGCCTGCTACCAGATGGAGATGCCACGCTGCCTGCTACCAGATGGGGATGTCACTTGCCACGCTGCCTGCCACCAGATGGGAATGTCACTTGCCACAACTGCCTGCCACGAGATGGGGATGTCACTTGCCACACTGCCTGCTAGCAGAATGGGAATTGCCACAGTTACCTGGCTGCCACTCAAAAAGTATCAGTTTGTCACTAATTGCATGTAAAATCAAGCCCCCCTCCAGCATTGCAGAGTACTTGCAGCCAGGTACAATGCTGTCAGCCTCTCCTCTCCCACGCAGGGAAACTAGCTGCAGGTTAACCGTGAAACAGAGGCACATGAGACTCGAGTGAGAGATGAGAGTGAGGGCGGGCGGTGAGAGATGACGTAATTCTCTCTCTTCTGTGTCACGCAGCCTGTAAGTAAGGGCGGAAGTTGGAACAGCAGTGCGAACAATGAGAGAAGATGTAATCTCTCTCCGCCATCGCACGGCCCGCACCGCTGAAAAAATTCCTTGTCGGTGCCGCCCCTGCACACAGTGCCGCCCGAGGCCTGGCCTTGTTGGCCTTGTGGGAAATCCGGCCCTGGTTACCCAGCAGAGTGAAGCATCCAGCAATTCTACCCAAAAATTCTACTTTTACAAGAGTGATTATTGATCACTACCACAACAAATCCTTGCATCAAGGAAGAAGCTTTACCCAGAACTGTTTGAGAGAAGGTGGTTACTGGATAGTGAAAGGAAGCAAAGTTATAGCAAAGTATATAAATAAATGCGTAACCTGTAGAAAGGCACGTAGACCTACCGAAGAACAAAGAATGGCAAGTTTACCTAGAAGTCAATGGAAATTGGCCAAAGTTCTAGAAGTTCAAAAGGATGAAGACAAACTAGTAAGAAGAGTGTTGTTACAAATAGGACACTCAAAACTTGACAAAAAGGGAAAACGTCTCACTACTCCACTCATATTGGAACGTCCTATACAGAAGTTAGTTGTTCTACTTGAGAGTAATAAAAGACACTTGGAAGTTGAGAACCTGATGGCAAATTCCCCAAATTCATGTTCACATCCTATTATAGAGAACAAGAATTATAAGTAATTTTGGTGGGAGTGTAGCTGGCCAGCTAGAACCTGCCCTAGGTAGCTAATATAACCTACATGTATATACAGCTAAAACCTGCTAAGAACCTAAATATAATGCACATGTTTATATGTGAGAGACAAAGCAAAGTTATTCACTGTGATTTATGCTTGAATGTCATATAATAGTTGTGTGTTGTGTTCACAGAAGCAAAAGAAAAAATATGCCTTTAAGAGTCATTTATTTATATGACAGTGAAGGTAAGCTCAAATTACACAGTAGAATTCATACCAGTTAAGCTTTTGTTTCCTTGTTTGATAAATGCCACTCTCTCACTCTCAATCAGCATGTTTATAGTTCTGATCCAGTTCCTGACAGATGGAGGGTCGTGCGCCTGCCACCGTTGCGTGATTAATTTGCGTGCCTGAAATAGGCCTCGCAATACGCCCTCTAGTGTACCCGGAGGAACTCTATAGTCTTCCATGTCTCCCAAGAGGCAGGTTCTAGCATCTGGCTCTAAAGAGGTCTTAAAGATGTTGTTGAGTTTGTTGATGACCTCTGTCCAATACCTGAAGAGCTTGGGACACCTCCAGAACATATGGACAAGGCTGCCTGTAGCGTTACATCTAGGGCATTCATCTCTCAGTTTCTAGCCAAATTGAAACATTTTTTTTGGGGTGTAATAGACCCGATGTAATAAAAATAGGTGAGACAGTCTCTGTGCTGGGGCAATAGATACTAGAGCCCCTCTGCTTAGAATCCTACTCCACTGCTCCTGCGTTAAGCTTTTGTGACTCATCAGAAGTCTTGGCCAATCACAGCTAATCTCACATTGAGCAGAGTCTTGACCTATCACAGCTACCTTTGCATCCATTCTGTCTGGGAGGTTCCTAATACTGTACATGTGCTGCATTCATTCCACATGAAGAGAGAGAGCAGAGCAGACATACAGAGTTCAGTTTTATGGAAGCAAGGGCCTAAATAGGTATGTCACACAAGTTGTATATGTTCTTATTGTAAATAGTGTGATCGTAACTGTATACGGATCTAGTTGTGTGTTCACTTATAGTTCCACCGAACTAAGCCATCAAACTAAGTCCATTCAGTCATTCAAACAAAGTCATCTAACCGCCCTAACTGTAGTTCCATCGAACTAAGTCACATCCATCCATCCACTCTAACAAGCTAACCGAACTAATGCAACCCTGCAAACCAAGTTGCAAACCACAGTTATACCTTTCAGAGAAATCCGAGAATGCTTTGATAACTTACAGAGAGAGAGAGTATAAATACTGAAGAAAGAAATATATCCACCATTTTATGTTGAATGACAAGATTGAATATTTGAACCGCCATTTTGTGATACTTATTCAACACATGTTTGTACATGGACTGTCTGCTGCAAAGCAGCAGTGTTATCTATGAAGAAAAGTTAAGTTAATAAAGAAGTTATTTAAGCATTTGGTGTGCTCTTTAAACCTTACTGCTTCCATAGAACCGCAATAGAGGAATTTTCAGAGTAATAGACAGTCTTGTTGGACTGAAAAGTCAGAGATATCACAATTCTTCTAATGCCACAGCGCATGAGGCACTTTATAGTGTTGCACCTGCCACAGGGGTAGTGCCATATGTTCGCTCATATATAGATAATTCTTGGGTGATCTGATGGCAAATTTATGCTAAATGAAAGGGCAGAGAAAGTAATTACCGTATTTGCCGGCGTATAAGGCGTCTGGGCACATAAGACGACCCACTCATATGCAGTTTAAAACTGTGGTTTTGTGCTCTACTCACCGTATAAGACGACCTCCTTGTGTGGTAATATATTTCAAAAACGAAGAGGCCACAGCCTGCCGGGTGCTCTTTAAAGCTGTATGTAATTCAGTATGTGCGCCGCTCAGCCAGCTTGGATTGGCAGGATAAATACCCAGGACTGGATTTACGCTGAGCCATATACAGTAGGTCATGGCCTAGGTTGGCATGGCCACCAGGGGCAGTAGTCAGCCACCCAGACCACCTCAAAATCAATGGATCTGCCTTCTGCCCATTCTTTTCTAGAAGACCACTGCTCATCATACAAGTGTAGCACTACCGCCGAAGGAGCTGCTGAATTGTTTTGGGTCTACACTCTGTGATTAACCCCTTAAAGTGTCTCAAAACCCTCCCGTGACGCACCTGGTTATAGTTTGAGAGTTGTGGACCTCAGTAGCTTGTGAGTTACACAACCACAGATTATGCAATAAAAGGGATTACCTTAACCACTAGCCGACCGCGCACCGCCGTTCTACGTCGGCAGGTCGGCTCGGCTGGGCGAGTGCACGTAGTATAACGTCCTCTCTCTCAGCCGCCACTAGGGGCGCGCGCGCGCTCGCCCCCGACTCCCGTGCGTGTGCCCGGCGGGCGCGATCGCCGCCGGGCACACGCGATCGCTCGGTACAGAGCGGGGACCGGGAGCTGTGTGTGTAAACACACAGCTCCCGGTCCTGTCAGCGGGGGAAACGCTGATCTTCTGTTCATACAATGTATGAACAGAAGATCAGTGTTTCCCCTAGTGAGGCCACCCCCCCCCACAGTAAGCACACTCAAGGGATATATTTAACCCCTTCCCCGCCCCCTAGTGTTAACCCCTTCACTGCCAGTGGCATTTTTATAGTAATCCAATGCATTTTTATAGCACCGATCGCTATAAAAATGCCAATGGTCCCAAAAATGTGTCAAAAGTGTCTGAAGTGTCCGCCATAATGTCGCAATACCGAAAAAAATCGCTGATCGCCGCCATTACTAGTAAAAAAAATATATTAATAAAAATGACATAAAAATACCCCCTATTTTGTAAACGCTATAACTTTTGCGCAAACCAATCAATAAACGCTTATTGCGATTTTTTTTTACGAAAAATATGTAGAAGAATACGTATCGGCCTAAACTGAGGAAAAAAATGTTTTTTTATATATTTTTGGGGGATATTTATTACAGCAAAAAGTAAAAAATATTCATTTTTTTCAAAATTGTCGCTCTATTTTTGTTTATGGCGCAAAAAATAAAAAACGCAGAGGTGATCAAATACCACCAAAAGAAAGCTCTATTTGTGGGGAAAAAAGGACGCCAATTTTGTTTGGGAGCCACGTCGCACGACCGCGCAATTGTCTGTTAAAGCGACGCAGTCCCGAATCGCAAAAAGTACTCTGGTCTTTGGGCAGCAATATGGTCCGGGGGTTAAGTAGTTAAGTGGAAGGATCCTGCAGTGTAAAAAGATAGGCTGCACACAGACTTCAAGATAACCAAATGAATGCTTTACTTAAAGAAGAACAAAAGAACATGAGTAAAACAGTGACACTATATTTGCAGATCCCTACAGTATCAGTGATGATATTAAAGTTTTTGGCAAAAACTAGGCTGCAACATCAAATAGACCTGTGTGAGCTCACAGCAAGGGGGTCTCCTTCAACAAAACATGTACATTGAAACACCCTCTTGCCAAACCTCACCCAGCTCTCGCCTCTCTACAATACAATATAAAACAGTAGAACGAATTAAGTGTAACGGATTAAAGAAGTAGAACTGATTACTCGGCCAGCGAGTAATGCAACTAATATAGTGAATATGCAACTCTAAACAGTTAGTCCGTAAGTGTTATGGCTATAACTAATTAGGATGGCCTGGCATCCCAGACCAAACTTCAACACAGTCCCCTGCTAACAGTCCGTGCACTTGTTCGGTGACATGCGGTGGCGCGCTAAGAACAACTTGTACTCCAGTAAGGTAATAGTAAACTGATAAAGTTTCCTGGATAGTCAAGCCAATAAAATGGATGTCAGCGATCCGCCCTTCCACAAACAAACAGTACTTTCAGGCAAGTGCCCGTCTCACCCAACTGGTTTAGGCCTTGTCCCTCTACGACACACCGTCCAGTCGATCAGCAGGCTCCGGTCCTTCATACAGGCCGCAGGGCCACTGGGATCCCATCCAATGGCTCCAGCAGAAGCTCCGTCCCTGTTAAATTTAGAATGTATTACTATTTTAAGTGATAAAGGTTTCTGACATCTCTATTGAAAACATGTTAATTTTGAAGGTTGAAGAGGAAAGAGAAAGGTCATCTGTTGTAGGCTACATGTATTTTTGGAGTTCTACGTCAAGACAATGGGTGGAGTAATGTTACTTAATATACACAAGTGGGTGTTACGTTTATGACAGTAGCATCACCTTTCTTGGAGCTATTCTAAATGTAAATATGCTTAGCTTGGCTTTTAGAACAGTATAAGAATCCATGTGGTTTGAGTAGCTAGTAGGACCTTGGGGGTCACCCGACCATGCAGGGAGATGGGGGTAGGAAGCCCACCCAGCAGGAAGCTTTCACTATGGAAACCCAGCAGAGATCCTCCTTCTGAAACTTTATGAATTACCATCTTGCCATGTGTTACCAGCTGCCAATATGTAAGCATTGTCTTTTGCCTGTCCTTCTTGAAGAATAAACTTTGTAATTATGAAGAGAGCCTAAGTCTTGTATATTGGGAACGAAACGCCTGGAAGAAAGAGACTATTGACATAACACATGACACGTGTCAAAAATGTCTCCCCCTCTTCCACATTCTTCAGTCCCCCGTCTCAAGGCCACTCCGCCCGGGTGCATGCAGGCCCTAACCGCGGCCCACTCCCCGTGGAGACACCCCCGCAGAGTCCACCTGGGTTAAAGAGGCGGTCCCGAGAGAGCGCGCCAAACACGTCCTCTCCCTTAAATGACCTCCCTCTGCGGGCGGTGCGGAAAGCAAAGCATCTTGGGGTTGCACAGCTGCTCTCTGTGTAATGCAGTCCTTTACAGGCCAGGGCAAATGGAGTCTCTTCTCCTACTGAACTCAATTCCCCAAAATTCACTGCGGTACCAGAATGGAATGTAAACAACAGGTGGCTGTAATCCAACTCAGCCACTGGAGGGAGCTGAGATCCTTCATGATCAGCAATCGTAGTCTTTGTATCACATCAAAAGGGTAATACCTGCTACACAAGTATCCCAATAGTAAGTGGGTTGCAGCCGAAACTGCTGCAAGAATCCATGTGCCACCTATAATGTAAAATTGCATGTGGCACTTTGATCAGCATAGGTGGTGTGATCTCTCTTATGTTCTCTATCTCTTATAGTTAAACCCCTTTTGGTGTTTGAATGTGTCTGCATGGTACTGTCTCTGCAGAAATATTTTTGGCTGTGCAAGTGCCATAGTATGGAAAGTATTGTGTCTCTGCAGACATGTTTCCGGCATGGTCAGTGCAGTACTGATTGTGTAAGAGATAATATGGAAACCATGCAAATTGTGCTCCAATTAGGAAGCAGCAATCACAAAAAGAAGATATCCCCTCCAATATAAAAACTAAAAAAATACTTTGTTGCGCTATAAGTGACAGCATGCTGTGCAGGATGAACGATTGCTCTTAGCAAGTCTCAGGATAAGTCACCAGTCCTTGCTTAAAGGGCAATGGATGTACTGGTAGTGCTGGTGGGACTTCATGTGATCATCTGTCAGTTCTCATACTCTCAGGCATGAATAGGGTTTTACAAGATGTTGTAGGCAGCTTTTGGGGGGTTTTCATCCCATGGAAACCTATAGGAAAAAAACGTCTTACCACTGGAGATCTAACAAGGCTGTATGGTCAGCGGCTCCCTTGAAGGATCTGGGAACATATATGGGAGATGCCATTGATGTCTATGCAGATTGGTAGTCCTTTCTATGATAAGGTGACCAGATTTTTAAAATGAAATCCGGGGACATCTTTTTTTTTTTACTAGTAATGGTGGCAATCAGCGACTCTCTGCCCGTCATCACCGCCGCCTGCCTCACAGCCTGTCAAGTCTCACTCTCCGGGCCCCGGGCTACTACTGGGTGGGGAGCGGAGGAAGATCACTTTGTCAGGGAAGGCAAGGAGATAAGCAGGCAGACGGCTGACCGGGACTTGAGCCAAGGCAGAAGAACACACAAGCGGAGCTGAATGGGCATGCACCCGAATCTGAAGAAATATTCCCTCTGCTCCGACCAGCACATAATCATCAGAAAGGGGCACAGATAATGGAAAAAAAATACACCCCCTCCCCCCAAGGTACTAGGAGCGGCGGTGTGGGGGGGGGGTGTAATTCAGATTTTTTCTTTTTTTTTATTCTGCACTGACTGTCTTTGAAATTGCCCCAGCCCCTGTTCAAATCCTATCTGGGGACAAAACTGGGGACGGACTTGGTCCGGGGACAGTGTCCTCAATCTGGGCACTGTCCCCTGAAACCGGGGATGTCTAGTCACCCTATTCTATGACCGCTCTGAGAAAAGAGTCATGCAGATTTGGAAGGCCTGCACTCTGATATCACCTTTGGTGGCGGTGGATGTTGCTGAAACTATCAACACAATTTTGCTGAGCAAGGAAGAATTATATTTGTTCTGCACATTTAAAGGGACCCTTATGGTCTCAGGGACACTCTTTTCTTGATTTTGTTTGGATGCTTAGACTTTCACAGCCAATAGGCAAGGGTTTCTTTAAGTCCCTTGGTCTGCTGGAAGAGCCTGTTTATTTGGGTGGAGTCAGGTTATTGTAGGGTGACCAGACATCCCCGGTTTCCGGGGACAGTCCCCAGATTGAGGACACTGTCCCCTGACCAAGTCTGTCCCCAGATTGGATTTGAATTGAACAGGGGCTGGGGCAATTTCAAAAAGAGAAAAAAAAAAACTGAATTAAACCCCCCCCCCCCCCTCCGCTCTGTCGCTCCTACTAGCTTAGGGGGGGTGTATTTTTGTTCCATTATCTTCTGCCTTGGCTCAAGTCCCGGCCAGCTGCCTACCTGCTTATCTCCTTGCCTTCCCTGGTGGAGTGCTGATTGCCGCCATTACTAATAAAAAAAAAAATATGTCCCCGTTTTTTATTTAAAAAATCTGGTCACCTTAGGTTATTGGGGTTCTGTGCCACCTGGACAGCTGTCTGTGTGGACGTGTGTTATATCGCCCCGGGCTTCAAGGTCGGAAGCCTGAGGCCTGACCCTGGGACACCTGGCTGCTAGGCTGCCAGAGGCCTATCCAGTAGCAGGAGAAGCAGCTTAGGGTTGGGACTGCAGGATTGGAGTCCAACCGAGTTGTGAAGGTTTAGCCGGACGGGGAACCAGTTGTGGTCAGAGGTAGAAGGGAAGCTGTCGCCACTAAGGGACCATCCATCTTACTACCGGAGACTACTGTGAGTAAGCTGAAGCAAGTACCTGAGCAGTCTTCTCACCAGCCAGGGACGGTGAAGAAGAGGGAAAGCATCAGCAATGCCAAGCCTGGGACCCAGCAGTATAGCGGGGTGACACTTGAGGAGTATACAGTGGGATAGCTGAGGAAGAGCTCAGGGGATCCAGTGATGACTGGGATCTGGAAGTCTAGTGAGAGACTGGGAGCTCAGTGAGTGAAAATCTACAATGGGATACTGTGAGATAAGTAAAGGACTGTTCTGTTTTACCAAGAGTTATGTCCAACTACCGTTGGTGATTGTTGCAAGATTAGGAGACAGCAGTCCTACCTATACAGAAGACCTTGGAGGTCACCATTAGGCCTCTGGTGCTCAGCTACATTTTGGTCTAGGGAAGAAACAAGGTTTAATCCGGCCCTGAAAGAGACTCTTGTAAAGAAAGCCTTTTACTAAAGGTCATGTTCATTTCATTATGATTAATTTAATTGTTAGTAAATAATACAAATGCATTTATATTCTATAGTAGGAAATTATTTTCTTTCTTCTTACAATATCTCCCAGGGCCCTCATTGCAGTCATACCTCTATATGCACTTTGATCAGTATTACCAGTCATAGCCAAATGACCTCAAGCACAGCCTAATGTCAACAGACAGTGTGTTTTGTCAATAGTCTTATTATGTAATAATGGCTTGGATAAATGGGTGCTTTTTAAAGGAGTACTGAAGTTGCATTCATTACATTAAGTATGATGAAAGAGAATTAATCATTGACTCAAAATAATAATATTGTTGGAATATTTGTATTATCCTTAGTCCGTTGCATTTGCTGTTTTGGTGGCTCTTCATTGTAGCCAGCAGATTGCAAATGTTAAAGAACACATCTCTGGGCACCCTTTAGACATACATGTTTCATGGAGGGAGCTGGCTACTGGATGGTGTAGACCTAATAGAATAGTATAGCCAAATACTTCCTGATCATACTTCTGTATTAGGCTGGGTTCACACTACGGTTTTCCCGTCCGTCAGCCGCATACGATTTCAGTATTGAAAACGTACGGGCACGGACGGGAAAACGTATAGATAGAGAATGCATTGCAAATCGTATGCACTCAGATGCATCCGGGTGCGTACGATTTGCTGGCAAAACGTTTTTTAAACGTACGCAAAACCGTGTTCAACCACGGTTTTGCGGTCGTTTTTAAAACAGTATGGCAACCGCATACGTTTTCCTTTAACATTAATGTCAATGGAAAACGTACATATGTGCGGTTCCATACGTTCCCGTCCGTTTCAGCCGCATACGGTTTTCCATATAAATCGTATGCGGCTGACGGACGGGAAAACCGTAGTGTGAACCCAGCCTTACAGGAGTACACTTGTGTAGCGGGGTCATACTATCAGGGACTATTTGATAGTTATGTATACCTAAATCCCCGGGAGTTCCAGTTACGTTGTGTATATGTGCTTACTTTTTCTTCCTAAAGCAATGCATTCTGGGATTTGAAGGATTAGGAGAAACAGACTCCATTGACATTGGTAGATATAGACTACAGTACCCACAATGCATTGGCTTCCCAGAGAACATTGCACCCCCGCACAGCTTTATGGGGGAGGTTACTTAAAAGGCTGGGAGGAGTTGATTTCGCTCTCTTGGGATTGGCGCTCTCCCCTCTGCGGAACCATGGAGAGCACTACAGCCAAGCAGTTAGGCCTGAAGCCTGAGGCAGGATCCATCGGAAGATCAGCCACCTGGAGAGAGACGAGACAAAGTGCCTCCAGCTCGTGTTTTCCAGAGACCGGAGGAACTCACCAGCTGACGGTTGCGACAATGGAGAGAGAGAGACCAGAGACGGTGTGTTGCGGAGCGGCATTTGATCAGCGCATCTCTCGTGAGGGACTCAGGCGGACTAGGCCTGTTCGGATGAGAGGGCACTTGCCCAAGTTTCAACATTACCTCAGCCTTATGACTTACAGTACTCCACATGCCAGGGCCACGTATGGTTGGCTGATTTAGCTCAGAGGCCTAACATCTAAAAGTCACGCTAGTTAAAATTACCGACGCTGACTGAAGGATCGGTTCACAAGCACCTGTGTTGATCATACCCTTTTTGACTGAGCCTACATTCTTTGGATTACAAATACATCAAAGTGCACCAATGTATTCACCATAGACTCCATCACTGAGGAGCAATCTGAATCTATTTGAGGCCAGGCCTGGCTAAGATTACCATTAACTGTGTTTTATAGAATTGCCCACTAGGGGAGGCTCGCGAGCATAGACTATCTATAACTATTTGTAGACTTAATAATACTGACATTTTAGCTTTTTTTTATCATTCATATACATATACCTATGTGTGTTTAATCTGTTGTTTACTATTTTTTTTTTTTTTTGCATTCCAAGTAAAGTTACCTCTTTGGTTTACTATAATGATTGTGTGAGGTGTGTTTACTCCTGGAGGCCACAAGTTGAAGAAGGCAACGAGAGTATTGCATTGCTATTGTATATTTCACATGTGTTATTGTGGCCCCCAGCCAAACAGGGGATTCACAATACAACTGCATTAGTCTGGTGTGCCAAGGGAGGGTTCGAGCCTGTTAGAAGGGTGTATAGGTCAGAGAGTAGACCCAATCTATAACCAGCGGCTCCTTCGGGGGTGAGCGCTACACTTACTTTTGCACTCCTGTGACCCAAAATCAGTCAACAGTGTGCTAAAGCCCCTTGTCAGCTGACATCACATAGCCACTCCAGGCTCTGGAAGAATCCCAACCATATTGTTGGGATCCACTCAGCTGCCTGATTGACAGCTGGCTCCAGCTCTCCCCTCTCCAGCCTGGTGCTTCAGTGAGCACTGGAGGGGCAGTGTGGAGAGCGGTGACTGGCAGACACTGCTCTCTGCTCAAACAGATTGAGAACTTAGCAACCAATGGTCATGTGATCACTTATTTCTCAGGCTTAGAGCTGTCAGGGGACAGCTGCAGCATCACAGTATAGAGGCAAGCATGTGTGTTTGTTTTTTGAGTAACCTCATACATCTCTTTTAAGCTATGCAGTCTGCTCATCAGTTGCTTGATTACATTATATCAGAGCTTCTTCTGGAACAGTTATCAAGCAACTGATGAGCACTGCTAAAGTCTGCACCTTTTAGTTGCTAGCAGATAGGAACATACTCATCTATAGGGTCGCTCGGGATGTGTTCTTTCACTCATGTTCATCACTCATTGTCACTTACACTCTCTGCTCTTGGTGCATCTGAATGGGTGGCTACAAAGGGAGCTATTGAGAGAGCAGAATGTTTTGTATTTTTTTTAGCCGTCAATTTTTTTTTTTTTTTATATATTTCCTTTAACAACCAGCTATAAACAGGTTAAAAAAACAACGCAAAACGCAAATTTGGATGCGGGTCCATTGAATTCTATTACATGCAAAACTCTGCTTTTTGCAGGAAAAAAAGTCCCCACCCTTTCCAAAAACGCAGAGGCACAAAAAAGCATTGATGTGAACATGTTCCATAGGAGACCATGTTAAAAAATGTCCCTGCAAAATGCAAAATGCATTAAAAAAAGCATTAGTGTGAATGGAGCCTAATATAGAGGAATGTATTCCACTATATAATTGGCCATCATCAGTGCAGAGTACGGAAATCATGGCTTCTGTGGACATGATTGGATGATTGAAGTCAGCTCTACCTCATTTACTAAGCTAAGTGAAAAATTACTTTAACAAAGAGAAAATTCACTTAGGCCCCTTTCACACGGGGCGGATCAGTAATGATCCACCTCCGTGTGTCTGTAAGCTCAGCGGGGATTGCTCCGTTGATCCCCGCTGAGCCGGTGGGTGACAGGGTGGTCCCCGCACACTGTGCAGGGACCGCCCTGTCTTTTCTCCGCTCTCCCCTATGGGGGGAGTGGATAAACACGGACCGTAAGTCTATGTTCACCCGATCCGCTCTGCAGACGGAAGAAAAAAAATCGGATCTTCTTCCGTCTGCAAAATCGGATCTTTGCGGAGGCGGGTGATAACGGGTGTCAGCGGATGTTTATCCGCTGACACCCGCAATCACATAGGGACCAATGTATGTACCTTTTTCATCCGCAAACGGATGGATGAAAAAGCGGACACACGTGTGAAAGGGGCCTTAGCCTTTTGAATGAGATAAAACTGTGCTGACTTTAACCACTTGCCGCCCGCCAATGACAAATTGACGTCGGCAAAGTGGTTGTAGAATCCTGACTGGACGTCATATGACGTCCTCAGGTTTCTTAGCCGCTGCGCGCCCCCGGGGGCGCGTATCGCGGCGATCGTTGTTGCGGGGTGTCAGTCTGACACCCCGCAACACCGATCTCGGTAAAGAGTCTCTCACGGAGACTCTTTACCACGTGATCAGCCGTGTCCAACCACGGCTGATCACGATGTAAACAGGAAGAGCCGTTGATGGCTCTTCCTCACTCGCGTCTGACAGACGCGAGTAGAGGAGAGCCGATCGGCGGCTCTCCTGACAGGAGGGGTTCGCGCTGATTGTTTATCAGCACAGCCCCCCCTCGGATCGCCACATGGACCACCAGGGATGCCCACTAGGGAAGGGCAAAACTAAAAAAAAAGGGGCAAAAAAAAGTAAAAAAAAAAGTCTGAAAAAAAAAAAAAAAAAGTCTGAAAAAAAAAGATGCAAAAAAAAAAAAGATGCCAATCAGTGCCCACAAATGGGCACTGACTGGCAACAAGTAAATCAGTGCCGCCCCACAGTGTCCATCAGTGCCGCCCCACAGTGTCCATCAGTGCCACCCCACAGTGTCCATCAGTGCCACCCCACAGTGCCCATCTGTGCCACCCCACAGTGCCCATCTGTGCCACCCATAAGTGCCACCCCACAGTGCCCATCTGTGCCGCCCATGAGTGCCCATCTGTGCCGCCCATGAGTGCCCAGTGCCGCCCATGAGTGCCCATCAGTGCCGCCCATGAGTGCCCATCAGTGCCGCCCATGAGTGCCCATCAGTGCTGCCCATGAGTGCCCATCAGTGCCGCCTATGTGTGCCCATGAGTGCCGCCTATGTGTGCCCATCAGTGCCGCATACCAGCGCCGCCAATCAGTGCCACCTCATCTGTGCCCGTCAGTACTACCTCGTCGATGTCCATCAGTGCCATCTCATCTGTGCCCATCAGTGCCACCATATCAGTGCCCGTAATTGAAAGAGAAAACGTACTTATTTACAAAAAAATTACAGAAAAAAATAAAAACGTAATTTTTTTCAAAATTTTCGGTCTTTTTTTAGTTTAGTTTAGTTTTAGCAAAAAAAAATCGCAGAGGTGATCAAATACCACCAAAAGAAAGCTCTATTTGTGGGTAAAAAAGGACGCTAATTTTGTTTGGGTACAGTGTAGCATGACCGCGCAATTTCCATTCAAAGTGCGACAGTGCTGAAAGCTGAAAATTGGCTTGGGCGGGAAGGTGTATACGTGCCCTGTATGGAAGTGGTTAATTATCTGCATTAAAAAAAAAATTAATTTCACTCACCAAACTGAAATTTTACCTTGAAAAGTAAAAATGTACATGATCAACTTTTTTAGCAAATCAACCCCAATGTTTTTTAAAAGCAGTATTAAACCCAAAACAATTTATTTATTTTTTTAAATCAAAATTTTATATTTTGCAGGTTACCACTCATTAGATCTTTTTTTCTACTTTTTTTTATATTTATTTTCACTTGGTAATCTGACAAGTAACACACCTTATATCTTAAAGCGGTAGTTCCCCCTCCAAAAAAATGTTACCCTTAGATTGAGGCTAATTTTGTCTAGGGGAATCGGCTAGTTGTTTTAAAATCGACGCTGTACTTACCGTTGTAGAGAGCGATCTTCTCCGCTTCCGGGTATGGGTCTTCGGGAGTGGGCGTTCCTTCTTCATTGACAGTCTTCCGACGGTCGCATCCATCGCGTCACGAGTAGCCGAAAGAAGCCGAACGTCGGCGCGGCTCTATACGGCGCCTGCGCACCAACGTTCGGCTACTTTCGGAAAATCGTGACGCGATGGATGCGACCGTCGGAAGCCTGTCAATCAAATAGGAACGCCCAGTCCCGCAGCCCATACCCGGAAGCGGAGGAGAAGATCGCTTTCTACAACGGTAAGTACAGCGTCGATTTTAAAACAACTAGCTGATTCCCCTAGACAAAATGAGCCTCAATCTAAGGGTAAACATTTTTTGGAGGGGGAACTACCGCTTTAAGGCTCGTACACACGATCGGATATTCCGACAACAATTGTGTGATGAACGTGTTTTGTCGGATAATCCGACCGTCTGTATGTTCCATCGGACAATTGTCGTAATGTTGGCTGTGCATGCTCTTAAATTGACAACAAATGTGTTCCTTCGGATTATCCGCTCGTGTGTACACAAATCCGTCGGACTAAAATCCAAAGTACAAACACGCATTCTCAGAACCAATGCTAAACACCAGACAACATTAGCAGAAGTTGCCCAAAGGGTGGCGCTAAAGAGCAGAAAAACCAAGTAGTTTTGTTCATGTTGGCTGAAAAAGTTCTGCCGTGTGTATGCAGAACAAGTTCATGGACAGCGCCCTTTGGACAAAAATCCACAGATTTGTCCGATTGAAATGCGATCGTGTGTACGAGGCTTAAGGGTGTCTCCACTCTGGATGGTGGCACGGAGACACCTTTGGACAGCAGCATTGTCAGTCTGGGGGAAGGGGAGGGAAGATGTATTAGTAGCTGTAAATGGGATGGACTAACAAATTAAAGCTAAACTCCAGTTAACACTTTTTAAGCAGTTACAGCATAAGTTGTTTCCTTTTGAAGTAAATATGTTACCTAAATGCATAAAAGCTGACCTTTGTAAGCACCCCTGTCAGGGCTAAAAGGGAAGCTCCAGTCTGAAAAAATTAAATAAAAAAAAAGTCAGAAGCTACAAATACTGCAGCTGCTGACTTTTAGTATAAGGACACTTACCTGTCCTGGGATCCCGCAATTCGTCAATCGGCTTTGGCATTGTAAGTAAGGGAAATCGTCAGCGAAGCCTTAAGGCTTCACAGCTGGTTTCCTACTGCGCATGCGTGAGTTGCATTGCCCTTTCTGAATGGTCTTGCCATCTTCTTGGACCTGTGTGTATCCCAGAAGGCCGCAGGGGAAAGGAGGAGGGGCCGGACGTGTTGTAGATCACTGGTCGGCAATCTTACTTAGAAGTGGGAGCAAGTACCTGTCAAAACCAGGTGCCCGATCCCCCCTCCCCCCCCCCCAAAAAAAAGTGCCAAAATTTTGACAGAAAAGGGAGGGGGAGGCTGCGAAGAAACTGAACTTTCCCTTTTGGATGAAGCTCCGTTTTAAAGTGTTTGTAAACCTGGGACATGAAATATTAAAGAAGCATACCTCTCTATAGTGTGTCCAGAACAATAAGTGTGATTTCTTGTTTCTCTGTTATCAACATGAATCACTTCTGACAAGTTTTCCTGACAATAAGAGAAAAATGGTGACAGGGGAAGGAGTTCCAGCTGATTGACAGCCTTAGCTTTATTCCTGTGTGCTATATGAGGGGTGCGTCACTGTCCCTTCCCTCCAATCAGATCTCTCCTTACTGAGCTCTGCCTGAGTGTAATTTCAGCTCGCTGCTCCATGTTTTCTGACAGCTCAGACAAGCTTTATAAATTCTGCACTTTGAATGGCTGTAGAGAAGAGGAGACTGCAGATAAACGGGTACAACTATATGGGAGGATATGTTTAAACTCTGTGTTCCCTGGGTATATGTAAGGGTTTATAACCACTTTAAATGTTTTTTCTCAAACCCTCTAACTGAGACTTTTGCTGGGCAGCTTGGTCTGTTCACCTCTTCCCGCTGGGAGGACATCCATGGATTTCAGTGATTTTAGTTTCAGTGGTTACACGGTAATGATGCCTGCACCTACAGGCACCAGTCCGGTATGTATCTTTTCAGCCAAGATTCCCTAACAGGGAGAAGTGATCGAGTGGCTAATTAGCAACTCGATCACTTCTGCAGGTGGCGGAAGGGGGTCCCACCCCCCTCCTGCCGCCGCCGAGCGGGAGGCAGTGCCCAAGAGCGATGTGGCCGGTGGTGGTGGCTGCTCTGTACAAATAGAGAGGAACTGATGTCTTTCCTCTCTCTCTGTAATCCTGGAGCGTCAAATTATGTTGTCACTTTTGGTTCCACCTCTTTGTTTACCTGGCCACCATCGGCCAGAAAACCAGCCAATCAGACCCATCTGTGTCTTATCAGGTGCAACAGGAGAGATTTGGGCCCAGATTCACGTAGCTCGGCGCATCTTTGTGCCGACGTAGCGCATCTCATATGCGATACGCCGATGTAACATTGAGAGGCAAGCTGAGTATTCACAAAGCACTCGCTCCCATATTTACGCCAGCGTAACGTAAATAGGCCAGCGTAAGCCTGCCGAATTCAAAGTAGGCAGGTAGTGGGCGTGTTGTATTATAATGAATCGTGACCCCATGTAAATGAAGCGTCGAACGAACGGCACATGCGCGTGCATGCTCAGGATCACGTCGCATATACTCCCTAAGATACGCCGGCTCAATGCGTACGACGTGAACGTAACCTATGCCCAGCCCCATTCACGTACGACTTACGTAAACAACGTAAAATACGACGCTGTTCCTGCGCCCATACTTTAACATGACTTACCCCTGCTTTATGAGGGGTAAACTTACGCCGGACGTACGCCTTACGTAAACGGCGTAGATTACTGCGACGAGCGTAAGTACGTTCGTGAATCGGCGTATCTTGCTCATTTACATATTCAATGCGTAAAACAATGGAAGCGCCCCTTGCGGCCAGCGTAAATATGCGCCCAAGATACGATGGCGTAGAAGACTTACGTCGGTCGGATGGAGCCAGAATTCAGGCGTATCTGGTTTCAAGAATACGGCGCATAGATACGACAGGGCGTTCGGGGACTTAAGCGGCGTATCAAAAGATACGTCGGCGTAGGTTGTACGTGAATCCCGGCCTTGGGGTCCAACAGACCCCAGATCTCTCCATAAAGAGGACCTGTCACGGCCCATGCTGTCACCAGGGAAGTTGTTCATCCCTTGTGATAGCAATACAGTTAATCCACCAAAAAAAAAAATAATAATTGGGTATAAAAGAAATAATAATAATAAAAACAAAAGTAAAGTGCCCCATCCCACATGTGCAAATGTAAACAGTGATCGCAGCACACATGTGAGGTATTATGACGAATGTCAGTGTGAGAGCAATAATTCTAGCACCAGATCTCTTGTGCAACTGTTGTAATCTGTAAAGGCGTTTAAAGCGTCGCCTATTTTATTCTATAGGGCCTCTGCTAAAAAAAAAATTTACATGTAAAGTGTCAGAATTGGCTCGAATGGCAAGTGGTTAACCACTTCCCGCCCAAGGACATCATATGACGTCCTGGACTTTCAGTGGGGATATCTGAAAGATGCCTGCAGATACAGGCATCATTCAGATATCCATCTCTTCAGCCGGCGATTCTGCCGCTTGATCGTTCTTATAGGCGAAGGGAGGGGACATCCCCCTCCCGGCGCCATCCGGTGCTTCTCCGGGCTCTCCCGTGCCATCGGAGACCCGGATAAACGATCTACCGGCGACGGATGGGAGGCATAGAGATGACTGGTGACCAGTTGGTCACCAGTCATCTCTATGATCGTCGGAGGCCCGGCGCGATGTTATGACGTCACGCCTGGGTACCGGAATGTAAACAATTTTTTTTTTCATGATCTCTTTCTTTCCAGCCTGGAGGAGAGATCCATTCCTATTACAAGGGATGTTTACATTCATTGTAATAGGAATAAAAGTGATCAAAAAATTAAAATTAAAAAAAAGTGTAAAAATAAAATAAATTAAGTAAAAAAAAAATAATTAAACGTCCCTATCCCAAGTAGCTCGCGGTCAGAAGTGAACACACACGTAAGTTCCGCCCACATATGTAAACCCTGTTCAAACCACACATGCAAGGTATTGTCACGTGCGTTAGAGCGCCAGCAACAATTCTAGCACTAGACCGCCTCTGTAACTCTAAACTGGTAACCTGTAAAAAAAAAAAATTAAGCGATGCCTATGGAGATTTTTAAGTACTGAAGTTTGGCGCCATTCCATGAGTGAGCGCAATTTTAAAGCGTGACATGTTAGGTATCTATTTACTCGGCGTAACTTCATCTTTCACATTGTACAAAAAAATTGGGCTAACTTTACTGATTTGTTATTTTTTAATTCATGAAACCCTTTTTTTCCCCAAAAAAAGGCGTTTGAAAAATGATTGTGCAAATACCGTGCGAGATAAAAAGTTGCAATGACCGCCATTTTATTCCCTAGGGTGTCTGCTAAAAAAACATATATAGTGTTTGGGGGTTCTGAGCAATTTTCTAGCAAAAAAATTATGTAGGAGAGAAGTGCCAAAATAGGCCCGGTATGGAAGTGGTTAAAGAAAGTTGAATAAAATTCGAGATTTTCCTAGCTTGTGACGGAAAATATTAATTATATGAAGACAGGAGGCGAGTATCTTATGCATTATCTTTCTTTAATAATGCCCATAGCAGAAATACAGTAAACATTTATTGTAACTTAAAAAATTCAAAGAACTACCCTTCCCAGCAGTCCCTGGGCCAGTGTAGCCCCTCCCAGACCGTAGCCTATATAAGGGACTGTCTGAGGTAACCTATTCCTCTTTCTTCATGCGAATTAGTGTAAACAGGAACCGAAAGTCCAATTAGACATCTCCGCGGCTGCCGGGAACCTTCCGACCGGAACACAACATCCGAATCTGGAGGAAACGAAAGGACAAGGCCAACACGGACCAACTTCATCCGGACCAGCTTCATCCCAACGGGGACTATAGGAAACCCAAACCATTCGGAGCCGACCGGTCAGTTGTCCTCAGGAACATGGACCAACGGATTCAGTCAACGGCATCCCGACTCCGGATCTGGAACGCAGTAGGAACCTCCATCTGCGGTGAACTAAACCCATGGATCGAAACGGACAGCAATCCCAACGGGGATAGTGAAAACGAACTCCCGGGGCGTAACAGCCTCCGACTTGCAGGGTGCGTGGTTCATCAGTCTAGAACGAGAGAGAGACAACCTCGTGACAGGGTTGGGTTGGGAGGGAAGATACTCGCCTCCTGTCTTCATATAATTAATATTTTCCGTCACAAGCTAGGAAAATCTCGAATTATACATCAGACAGGAGGCTCATATCTTATGCAAGTTCAAAGCTATAACAATGCATATGACCAATAACAATCAAAATAATCCACAACACTGACATAGATATGTGTACCTCCTGTTCAAAGCGGGATTGGCGGAAAAGCGGTTGCTGACAACAGTCCGCCGCTATAGTAAGTCACAGAGGAAACCGGGAAGAGAGGATTAACGTAGGAAACGAGGAGTTGAAAGACTTGCGAAGATCGCAGCGAGGCTGTCAAGGACATATAAGTCTGTAGACAGCGGACCACATACAGTTGTGGATGTGCGGGAAAGAACGGGTAGAAAAACCGATCGAAGTACCGTCTGGTCCAACGCACGACGGAAAAAGACTTGAGTCTCTGAGGCGAGGAATGACGCCTGGATATGTCCAAAGCCTTGACGTCTGACCCACGATGATGGAAATCAGACACAAGAAGACAGTAAGCTCGAAAGACAGTAACCTCAAAACAGAGTGTCAACGTCCCCCAGCCCGAGAACATGATCATGACCTTGGAAAAATCCCAAGTGTGCTGGTACATTGGGCGATTTAAACTTAACGCCTTCAAAATTGACACACCAACGGATCCAAAGAGTCCGCCCGATAATTGGCTATTACAGACCCTGGCGCTTGAACGGGGTCGACCCTTCGTTGATCACACCAAGTAACCCAGAGTCCCCAGGTAGATCGAGATGCTGATCTAGTCCCGGGGCTCAGTCCAAGGCAGGGAATCCCTAGCTGTTCCCGAAAGGTCGTAGTCTGCGACCGGAACCCCGATACTAACCATGTGAGGAGAGGTAGGATGTGCTTCGTGAGTAGAGGGTGCAGATCCCCGTTCGGACCAGCGAGGAGGTGGGGGGAATGAGGAAACAACCTGGGGAGTTCCACCGTCATCCTCAGAAGGAGGGGAAACCATGGTTGCGTCGGCCACCACGGAGTGAACCGCACGACTGATGCCCTCCGGCTCGCTAAGTGAAGGAGGACCCTGAGGGTCACCGGGAACACATGGTGCGCCTCCGGATCCGGCCTCCGGTTGTAAGAGCGCGGAAACTGGTGGCTGATACGGGGAACGAACAGGTCCATAGAGAAGGATCCGCGAAGTGAGCGAGGATCAGGGACCCTGACCGGTGCGGTCGCCAATCGTTGGAATCGGTCAGGTAACGAGAATCCAATCTGCCACCCTATAGGGATAGTCTGTGGCATATCCCGCAATCGGGACGATGTTGCATTCCAGGCAGAAGTGCCCGAAGTCTTACTAGATCCGCTAGGATTCTGGATCAGGGGCCCACCAAGCGATCGACGTACCGGACTGCGGGTACGTTGTCCGAACGCAATAGCACACAGCAGATGGACGTGCGTGGCAACAGACTTCCGATGGCAAAAAAGGCTGTCAGGGGTGTACGTGTTGATGTGCAGCCGAGGGTTCTCTGCGGACCACGTCCTACCGGAGGACGAGGGACTGCACCGAGCACCCCAGCCGAGGCGGCTGGTATCCGACCCTATGACGAAATCCGGTGAGGAGTTGAAAATGTCTCGCCGTTCCGTTTGACGGCATGACGTAACCACTACCGTAGGTCCACCATGGCTTCACTTAGTTTGTATAGCGAAGCCCCTAGCGAAGATGTAGAGTCTCGAGTCTCTGGAGGGTTCGACAGTGAAGAGGGGCTGGAGAGTGGCCTGGATTGACACCGGGAACAGGCCGACTAAGCGAGTCAGTCCGCGTAAGGACACCCGCTGCTGCCCAGCATGATACTGATGTCTTTGCGGATGGCGGCTAATTGGGTATGGGTAGCCGAAGGATCGCTAGGTTGGTGTCCACCAAGAACCCCAAAAACTCTATCTCCTGAAATAGGGAGATAATAGGTGTTCATGATCTATGAGGAGTCCCAGATCGCGAAGCGATCCGACCATCCAGGAGGCGTGTTCGCTCGATAGGCGAGGGGAACCAGCCATTAGAAGTAGGTCGTTCAAGTAGATGTTCAACCTCACCCTTGTTCCACAGGGCAGTAAGTTGGTGAGATTTCTCAAGCTCCCACCGGACGAAAAACCGCCTTTCTTCTTCCTGATCGGGAAGATGTTGTTGAGGAAGTTCAAAGAGAGCGGGTCCATCTCTACTATCGGCTGTTTGGTCCAAGGTCTAGCAACCTGTTGTCCATTAGGACGGTGTTTAGGTTTGAAAAACCGAATGGGATGGTGAACCAGGTATACGCCTGGTAATATAACTCCATTTGTCCTACCGTCTTAAAGATATCATCAATTAGCGTGATCCCATTGTGCTAGGTCAACCGGCTTACAGAGGCGGTAGCCTGCTCACTAAGGCGTAGGGTTAGGTGATAGGTCCAGAGATCTAAGACCCAGTACTGTGAGGTCCCAAAGGCCCTCTCTATTCCCTTCCTGGAATACTGAATGATTATGGGATCCACCTCTGGAGTGAGCACCACCGTATTTGGTAATGGAAGGGTGAGTATTCCACCCTCAACTTGTCCGGTTAGCGTACCGATCGATCTCCGGGTCCAGCATTCGATCTATTGGATCACCTCAGGTAGAGGTGCCCAGTCACCGGAGTGTGGGTGGCCAATCACCTCCTGATCGAAAAATGGTACTCCACAAGAGTCCAATAAGGTTTTACCCTGGGACCTAGGGTTGGCGTCGTCATGGAGCGCCATGTGCCCACTGCTCACATAATCATCATCATTATCATCATCATTGTCATCCTCAGACTCAAAGGTGTTAGCCGCCTCGTACTCCGCGGACGACTCTGGAAGAGTCCACGAGGAGTCTGGCTCAGTCCGTCTAGCGGATCGCTGCCTCTGCATGTGCATCTCCCCGAGGCTCGGGGGTCGATTGGAGTCTGGGAAGGCAGTGGGTCGGCAGGCCCGGGAGGGTACTGCCTGGGGCATGTTATTTACTTCCCCTGCCGGGGAGTCCGTGGGTCGGCAGTCCTGGGAAGGTACTGCCTGGGGCATGTTATTTACTTCCCCTGCCGGGGAGTCAGAGGGTCGGCAGTCCTGGGAGGGTACTGCCTGGGGTATGTTATTTACTTCCCCTGTCGGGGAGTCAATGGGTCGGCAGTCCTGGGAGGGTACTGCCTGGGGCATGTTATTTACTTCCCCTGCCGGGGAGTCCGTGGGTCGGCAGTCCTGGGAAGGTACTGCCTGGGGCATGTTATTTACTTCCCCTGCCGGGGAGTCAGAGGGTCGGCAGTCCTGGGAGGGTACTGCCTGAGGCATGTTAATTACTTCCCCTGCCGGGGAGACGGAGGCCACATTAATGTGACGGCGCATACGGGACGCCATGCCCTACTCAGGGGCGTTATATCCTTGCCGGGAGATCCGGACATAGGGGTGCATGTGGGTTGGAACAACCGATGCCCTGGTAGTCTGGTCGGACCTACCGACCAGCTCAGGAACCAGTGCAGCACTGAGGTAGGTAGGGCCTTCCAGGGCTGCGTCCACCACTTCAGTGGCACCAGTAGAGAGTAAAGGATCTGTCGCTAGCCACAGGAGAAGAGTCAGCTGTCTGCGGACAGCACGGCCGTGCAGCACAGGAAGATACGGAAGTTATGTACTATAACTTGTATAGTAATTTCTATAATTCATTCAATTATTGTTATAATTTGTTTATTTATATATATATATATATATATATATGTATTTATTTATTCAATTATATATAAAGTATAGTTTAATAGTTTATATTTTAAAATTTGTTTATTATATATATTTATATATTTATTTATTTATTCAATCAAATAGATTGTATAAATTATTTATTTATAGACATCTATGTTCATTGATTTATTTATATTTATTTAATAAGTCAATAATTTATTCATTCGTATAATTATTTAAATTTATTATTTATTTACATGTATTAATATATTCATTATATGTAGAATAGACTACAGGGGAATAAATTCCCAGAACAAGAACTGATGTTAATGTAACTGAAGGTGAAGGAGTGACAGAAGCAGGGGAGGGGAGGAATTCCCCACCAGCTAGGTGTGAGTGACAGAAGTTAGATGAGGGAAGATATTCCCCACCACAAGGGGAGCTAGACGTGAGGCTCGGGGCCTAACGTGATTCGCATAGATCAGTGAGATCTACACAGAGTTCCAACCATACAGCCGCCCGCACCCTGGCGTGGCGGCGATGGGGAGAGACGGTCTAGCACACGGAGGATGGAGTCCCCAGGACAGGTCCGCAGCAATGGCGCCGTCGATTCGCGACAATAGCGTGATTGGTGTAGGGAGATCCTCACCGCCACGCCCCCCTCAGAGATGAGACGCTCTGAGGAGAAGGAGAAGAAGGGAGGTAGGAAAAAAGGCGCAGAGATGTTAAAATGGCGCCGTCCTACCTCCAGTCAGAAAACGAGCAGTGTGCAGAGCGCACCGGGGGGGAACAAAAGAAGCAAAGCAGCGGTATATTGTAAAATAAACAAATAAAGAAGCCCAATGACTGTAAGATGTACACATCAGAGGAAACCGCGTTCTCTACAAAACGGGTGGCACAGATGGCAAAGTGGGGAAAAGCGTACAGCAAAAACTAAACGTTTATCATTTTTAGAAATATCAGTTGTGCTTCATAAGACAGAAGGTTGATAGAACAACACACAGATGAAGGTCTGAGGGGATCAGAGGGTATATACAGATACAGGTGAAGGGAATAGCGGAGGAGGGAAAAACCTCCGTAGCTGTAATAAAAGCCGGGGTGGGAGGGGGGGGGATCCCCAGCACCCTGTGGAAAGACGATGTGACATTAGGATCTACACAAATTAAAAAGGCTGCTGATAACCAAATAACAAGCAAGCCTACATAAAAATTATAAACATAGAGTAATGTACTTATCTGAGTTCTGGCTATGAGCAGAAAGAAAGAGGAATAGGTTACCTCAGACAGTCCCTTATATAGGCTACGGTCTGGGAGGGGCTACACTGGCCCAGGGACTGCTGGGAAGGGTAGTTCTTTGAATTTTTTAAGTTACAATAAATGTTTACTGTATTTCTGCTATGGGCATTATTAAAGAAAGATAATGCATAAGATATGAGCCTCCTGTCTGATGTATAATCAGACTTACTGCAATATACTATATTTTTGTGTTTTAACCACTTCAATACCGGGCACTTACACCCCCTTCCTGCCCAAGCCAATTTTCAACTTTCAGCACTGTCGCACTTTGAATGACAATTGTGCGGTCATGCTACACTGTACCTAAACAATTTTTTTTATAATTTTGTTCCCAAAAATATACATTTCTTTTGGCGCTATTTGATCATTGCTGGGGTTTTTTTGTGCAACAAATAGAAAAAGACAGACAATTTTGAAAAAAAAAAGTTTTCTCTTTGTTTCTGTTATAAAATGTTATAAATAAGTATGTTTTCTCTTTTACCGATGGGCACTTATAAGGGCTGCACTGACGGGTACTGATAAGGCGGCACCAATGAGGTGGCACTAATAGGCAGCACTGATGGGCACACAAAGGCGGCATGGATGGGCACTGAAAGGCTGCACTGATGATTACATATGGGTGGCACTGGTGGGCACTGATAGGTGGCACTAATGGACACTGATAGGTGGCACTGCTGGACATCACTGACTGGCACCATTTGTGGCTGTTATCCCTGGTGATCCTGACGGCATCCCTGGTGGTCCAGTGTGGGCAACCAATGAAGGGCTGCACTGATAATCAATCAGCGCAGACCCCCCCCCCCTCAGGAGAGCCGCCCGTTGGGCTCTTCTCTACTCATGTCTGTCAGATGCGAGTGAGGAAAAGCCGATAAATGCCTCTTCCTGTTTACATCGTGATTGGACATGGCTGATCACATGGTAAAGAGCCTCCGCTCCGTCATACTCTACCAAAAACGGTATATCGGTGTGTCAGACTGACACCCCGCACCACCGATCGCTGCGCTGCGTGCCCCCATGGGTGCATGCAGGCAGTTATCCTGCTGGATGTCATATGACACCCAGTCAGGATAACTGAACCACCGCCCGGCCGTCATTTTGCTATAGGCCAGGCGGGGAGTGGTTAATACCGCATTCATTAGCAGTAGTTTAAAGGATGCATAATTGTCAAGTAATATGCATCAAATGAATTTGTCCAATTTGCTGGAGGAGGATTTTTACCAAGATTTGTCCTCTAAGGCTAAAACAATGTGGGTAGGTTTAGCAGATTGCATGTGCTGGTATTTGGCAGGCCTCCCTGCGGTGCCTTTGGATACGTTCCAAGACAACATCCTTCCATCCTCCTTCTACATCACCCAGTCTGTAGGAGTGAGGTATGTTAACCCCCATATAAAATCATTCGATCTCTGAGAAGCAGCGTGTCTTATGTAGAGGAAAGAGCAGAGCTGTGACCCACAAAGCCGCCTATGAGCTGTGGTCTCCTGCTCTCATTATTACACCCACATTAGTAGCAGACTCTGCATGTTTTCCTGGCAGCCAAGATGTTTGTGCGCACGTTTTACTGTACGGGCCTTGGCTACAGTCCATTTTTATCCATGCACAAAGGCGCAGAGTAATGAGGCCGGGAGAATGAATAGTCATAAAACTTCAGGTAGAGAGCAGGAAATGTGAAGGAAAGAATTTAGCCTCTGTCTGCTGACTGCACAAGCACCACACAAACATGGGGCCCATATTGCATTCTTACACAAAAGTACATCAAGCACACTTTGTTACATAAGAAAAAGTTTGCTAAAAAGTCTATAGACAAAATATTTTTTTAAGAATAAAAGTTTGGCCTTGTACACACGAGAGTATTTATCCGCGGAAACGGTCCGGATAAATCCTCTGGCGGATTTTGATCTGATGGTTGTACTAACCATCAGATCAAAATCCGCGCGGAATTCCCTCCGCGGTGACGTGTCGCGCCGTCGCCGCGATGATGACGCGGCGACGTGCGCGACGCTGAAATATAAGGACTTCCACGCATGCGTCGAATCATTACGACGCATGCGAGGGAGGGAATCGTACGGATTGATTCGGTGAGTCTGTACAGACCACCGGATCAATCCGCTGGACTGGATTCCAGCGGATAGATTTCTTAGCATGCTAAGAAATTTTTATCCGCTGGAAATCCATCGGCCCGAAAAATATCCGCGGATAAATATCCGCTGGGTCGTACACACCAGCGGATCTATCCGCTGAAACCGATCCGCGGATAAATTCCAGCGGATAGATCCTCTCGTGTGTACGGGGCCTAAGGACGTTTTTATACTGCCCTGCTGTGGTTTGGCCACAGCATGGATGCAGCGCAGTGTACCTGCGTTTTTTGTGCAGGTTAACCACACTTTCCCATAGATATCTATTAAGTCCTGTGTTTTTGCTGTATTTTCTGAAAAGTCCTGCACTTTGGTGCGTTTCATAAAACACAGGACATAATAGAAGTCTATGGAAAGGCAAGAATAACCGGTATGAAAACCATGGGTACACTGCACTGCACCCACCCTTGGCCAAACCGCAGCAGGACAAGGTGAAAGCACCCTTAGGGCTAGTTTACACTTGCTTCAAAACATGGCTTCTGACAGGCTTTGTTAAAGCTCTCTGAACGCCAGTCAAAGCTTCTGTCACTAAATAAAATGGTTAGCTTACAGTCCTGTTTACACCTGCTTTTGCTTTGTGCTTCGGTGAGCCTTTGGTGGGGCTTCGATGAGCCTTTGGTGGAGCTTCGATGAGCCTTTAGTGGAGCTTCGATGAGCCCTTGGTGGAGCTTCGATGAGCCCTTGGTGGAGCTTCGATGAGCCTTTAGTGGAGCTTCGATGAGCCCTTGGTGGAGCTTCGATGAGCCCTTGGTGGAGCTTCGATGAGCCCTTGGTGGAGCTTCGATGAGCCTTTGGTGGAGCTTCAATGAGCCTTTGGTGGAGCGTCTATTGGCCTTTGGTGGAGCTTCGATGAGCCTTTGGTGGAGCGTCTGAGGCTTTGGTGGAGCATCTGAGGCTTTGGTGGAGTGTCTATTGGCCTTTGGTGGAGCGTCTATTGGCCTTTGGTGGAGCGTCTATGAGTCTTTTGTGGAGCGTCTATTGGCCTTTGTTGGAGCTTCGATGAGCCTTTGGTGAAGCGTCTATGAGCCTTTGGTGGAGAGTCTATGAGCCTTTGGTGGAGAGTCTATGAGCCTTTGGTGGAGAGTCTATGAGCCTTTGGTGGAGCTTCGATGAGGCTTTGGTGGGGCTTCAAGCGAGCTTTGCCATAGACTTCTATGGAGGCTTTGAAGCACCACTAAAGCTACATGGGGTGTAAATTTTGAAGCAAAGTAAAAGCAAGGTGTGAACAGGACTGTAAGCTAACCATTTTATTTTTGACAGGAGCTTTGACTAATGTTTAGAGAGCTTTAACCACTTAAGACCCGGACCAAAATGCAGCTAAAGGACCTTGCCCCTTTTTGCGATTCGGCACTGCGTCGCTTTAACTGACAATTACGCGGTAGTGCGACGTGGCTCCCAAACAAAATTGGCGTCCTTTTTTTCCCACAAATAGAGCTTTCTTTTGGTGGTATTTGATCACCTCTGCGGTTTTTATTTTTTGCGCTATAAACAAAAATAGAGCGACAATTTTGAAAAAAAAATCAATATTTTTTACTTTTTTCTATAATAAATATCCCCGAAAAATATATACAAAAACATTTTTTTTCCTCAGTTTAGGCCGATACGTATTCTTCTACCTATTTTTGGTAAAAAAAAATCGCAATAAGCGTTTATCGTTTGGTTTGCGCAAAATTTATAGCGTTTACAAAATAGGGGATAGTTTTATTGCATTTTTATTAATTTTTTTTTTTTTTTTTTACTACTAATGGCGGCGATCAGCGTTTTTTTTCGTGACTGCGACATTATGGCGGACACTTCGGACAATTTTGACACATTTTTGGGACCATTGTCATTTTCACAGCAAAAAATGCATTTAAAATGCATTGTTTATTGTGAAAATGACAATTTCAGTTTGGGAGTTAACCACAGGGGGCACTGATGGGGTTGTGTGACCTGAAGTGTGTTTACAACTGTAGGGGGGTGTGGTTGTAGGTGTGACATCATCGATTGTGCCCCCCTATAAAAGGGATGACACGATCAATGCTGCCGCCACAGTGAAGAACGGGGAAGCCGTGTTTACACACGGCTCTCCTCGTTCTTCAGCTCCGGGGACCGATCGCGGGACTCCAGTGGCGATCGGGTCCACGGGTCCCGGAGCTTTGGACCGGGTCGCGGGAGCGTGCCCGTGACCCACGGCTGGGTACTAGTAAAGGACGTACCTGTACGTACATGTGCCCAGCCGTGCCATTCTGCCGACGTATATGTGCAGGAGGCGGTCCTTAAGTGGTTAACAAAGCGTGTCCGAAGCCTTGTTTTGAAGCAAGTGTAAACTAGCGTTTAATGTGTGAAGCCGAAGCAAGTGTAAATGAACCCATACAGCTTCTTTTAGGTTCTTCTGCTATCAGATGAGAGATTCACTCTGTCAGAGCAGGTGACCATTGACACCTATTCCGGTCACAGCGGTAACAAGGATGGTATTTCCCTTCATTTTGGTGGGATTCACTCTGATTTTCCTTTGTTCCTCTGGGACGAGAAATCAAGGGAAATCTCCTTAAAGTGGTTGTAAACCCTTCCATATACCCAGTAAAGTGACTGGCCTCAGGTGATGCACAGAGATAAAACAAATCCTCCTATATAAGTTGTACCTGTTTATTAGCAGTAATCTCTTCTCTACAGCTATTCAAGGTGGCCAGCCGAGGATGGGGTAGGCCCGGCCACCACAGGCCCCGATCTCCCGCGCCGAGGCTCCGGGCCCGCCGGCGCACAGCCCGCACCGTCCCTCACTCCACCTTGTGCGGGCCTATCGGCCGCTCCTGAGCTACAGGAACGGCCGCCCGCAGAGCTCGGTTCACGCCGGGGATTCCTTCCAGTGCCCCCCACCGCCAGCGAAGTAGGACGCTTAGCGGGGGGGCCCGAAGGGGCCCTAGGGGGACTCCCACCACGCGGCTGAGCTCGAGGGGAGTGGCCTGGCGAATAGCGCTCCAGAGGCCGTGACCTCCGAGCTCGCCCAGCCTCTCTCCCCGCGGCTGTCAAATTGGGAGCAGAAGTTGTGTGTGCGTGCAGCCACTGCGTCCTAATAGACATGAATGGGACTGCCTGCATGCAGATTCACGGAACACCTGTGCATCCCAGGCAAAATGGTAATTCACACGAGTGTACTGATAGGTACGCCCATGTGAACGTGGCCCAGTGTTGCCAACCTACCAGATTGAAATTTACTGGCACGACACCCGAAATTTACTGGCACAGCCACATTTTTACTGGCATTTCACAAAAGTTACTAAATTACATTTTTAGGTGCAAATTTCAGTATTTAGGCTACAAACAAGTACACTAGGCAAATAGCAATGTGATTTAAGGTAGATATTCAGGTAAATAAACATATTTTTGTTATTTTCGATATAATAAGGGCAAATTATTTAGTCATATCACCCCCTGCCTCCATCCCCCTCTGCGGTGCCACAATCTCCCCCTGCCTCCAATGACACCCTGCCTCCATTGTCCCCTGCCTCCATCCCCCTCTGCGGTTCCACCAACAACTCCTGTCTCCACCCCCCACCCTCTGCGGTGCCACCATCCCCCTCTGTGGTTCCACCAACACCCCCTGCCTCGAATCTCCCCCTGCCTCCATTGCCCCCTGCCTCCATCCCCCTTTGCGGTGCCACCGCAGCCACCATCACCCCCTGCCTCCAATCACCCCCTGCCTCCAATCTCCATGCGCAGTTCCAAGCCGGACCGATCTCGGCTATTTTTACTGACACATTCCCGCAACCACGGACATTTACGAACGGGGGGGAAAAGTGCCAGTTTTTACGAACTGTCAGTAAAAATACGGACGGTTGGCAACACTGACGTGGCCTACGTGAAGAAGTAGGGGCGTTGCCATTACCGACCTTTACCTTGGAAACCGCTATTTGTTGAGTTGTCATGCTGAGCAATAAGCTTCAATACATTCTGAGTCATTGACTGGAGCAAGTCTGCAGATCTGACATCACTGTTGTAATCTACCTCCAGGTCAGTGATTCAGATTTGGATTCAGAGTGGATTTATGAAGGGAGTAGAGATTGTTCACTTCGTAAAGGAAATATTCACTTGACTGTGAATAACTTGAGGGTGTGCACATTCTAAATATTCAGTCATAAGCAACGGAGATTTAGAAATCTGGATTTAGGTTACATATGATTGGACGATTAAAGTGAACAATGCCTTGCCTTATTTAATTAGTTAACTGAGCTTTCATTTTCTTAATGTCTTTGGAAAATTAGCCTCAGAAAGTATTGAAAGTTATTGTAAAGTCTCGTTTTTTTTTTCCTATAAAAATAACAAACATGTTATACTTACTTGCCCTGTGCAGTGGATTTGCACAGAGCAGCCCCAGTCCTCTTCTTCTTGGGTCCCTCTTCGGTGCTTCTGGCTCCTCCCTCCTATTCAGTGCCCCCACAGCAAGCAGCTTGCTATAGGAGAACCCGAGCCAAGTCACAGCTCTGTGTATCCATTAAGACACGGAAGTCCCAGCCCAGCCCTGCTCCCTCTCTCCCCTGATTGGCTAGCTGACTTTGATTGACAGCAGAAGCTCATAAAGATATGGTAAGGGGTTGCTTGCAGCCCTTCTCAATATATTTAACGAGGCCCTCCATATGGAGCGGCTTCCAGACTCTATGGGTGAGGCCGTTCTAGTAGAAAGATAAAAATTCTTCATATCCTGAATCCTATAGACACATTTCTTTACTATCTACAGATGTTAAAATTCTTTCCAAAGTACTTGCTGCTAGATTAAATAAGATTATTAACCACTTCAGCCTGAAAGGATTTTCCCCATTAATGACTGGGCTATTTTCTGCGTTTCAGCACTGTGTCGCATAACGGACAATTGTGTGGTCGTGCAACACGGTACCCAAATAATGTCCTTTTTTTCCCCCCACAAGCAGAGCTTTCTTTTGGAGGTATTTTATTTTTATTTTTTGCATTTTTTACAAAAAAAAAAAAACATTTTTTTTCTGTAATACATATCTCAAATATATATGTGTGTGTGTGTGTGTGTGTGTATATATATATATATATATATATATATATATATATATATATATATATATATATGGTACAGGATGCCGTGGCTGGGTCCTGGAAGGACGTTATATTTCCCCTCTGTTTGGACTGTGGTCCCTTTAAGGGAACAGAAAGGGTTAACACACCTGTCTAAGGAAGTGGTTTAAAGCAAGACAGGAAGTTACAGGAGAGTGTAGGAGTGTAGTGGAGACTGTGCATGGTGAATGGTGGACAAGGAAAAGCTGTGAAAGCACTTGGCAGTGTCCTGCCTGGAAGCCTACTACCTGAGAACTTACCTGCAAGAACTGTTTAACTGCGATAGCAGTTCTGAGCTCTACAAGTCGGTGAGACTGATCATTTATTTTATTTTTGCTGCTGTGATTTGAAAGCCTGTGTCCTGCGATCAAGCTGGTCCCCCGAACTTTACACTGGTGCTCGAATGCAGGCAGGACAGAATAACAGGCATAAGAAGATGAAAATAAATAAAAAACTTTATTTTTTTTCTGCATTGGACTTTATATTGAACTGACAATTAAAGGGACAGTGCATTGGATTTATGTCCTGGGTTAAAGCTGCACAAACATTGAAAGCTGAAGCAATGGAGGAGCTAATTAAACAGCTGACCCTGGCTAATATGCAAGCGCAAACTTACCACAAAGAGGAGCTGGCTCTGCAGCAAGAAAACACTCGCCTGTTGGTGGCCCAGTTGGCAGCCCAGCAAGGGGTTATGCAGACTCAGGTGACTGCTTTAAAGGAAACAGTGCAGAAGCTGTCTCAGGTTCGGGAACCAGCGGCTGTTGCCCCTGGCAACCAGGTGACTGTGAGGGCAAGCCATTTTTTGCAGAAATTGTCCCCGAGCGATGATGTAGAGGCATTTCTTGCTACATTTGAGAGGACGGCAGAGAGAGAAGGGTGGCCTCAGGACCAGTGGGCCGGCCTCATTGCTCCTTTTCTCACCGGAGATCCTGAAAAAGCCTACTTCGACCTGCCACCAGATGATGCTAAAGATTATCAAAAGCTAAAGGCAGAAATTCTGGCTCATCTGGGGGTGGCTACGGCTGTTCGGGCCCAACGTGTACACCAATGGAAATATCGCCCAGATCGGAAACCCGGGGCTCAAATGCATGACCTGGTGCAACTAGTAAAAAAATGGCTGCAGCCTGAGGTGTTGTCTGGCCCCCAAATCGTGGAGCGGGTCGTGCTGGACCGATACCTGAGGTCCCTGCCAGATGACCTTCAACGGTGGGTCAGCCATGGAGACCCCAAAACAGCAAACCTCCTGCTCGGACCTACCAAGCGCATAGGGCCCAGTCTGCCATGGCCTGTTCGACCAACTGCTGCCCTTCAAAAGGATGTTCCAAGGAGCCCTGGAACAAACCCTCCGGAAGGCCAAGAGTCACTCCCGGTACCTCCTCAGCGTTCTGTTCCTGTTCAGAGAGGAGGGGATGTACAATGTTGGCGATGTCATACCCGGGCACACTGCCCACTGCAAGAGGAGCCCATGGAATGCGGGGTTCTTCGGAGGGGGTCTTTTTATGCCCATAAAGTGTGCACCACACACCTCGACCTGGGTGAGGAAAAGTTTGAGTGTGAAGTCCAAGTGAACCACCTCTCAGCCCGGGCTTTGTTGGACTCTGGAAGCATGGTAACCCTTGTTCATCCTAGAGTGACTGGGAAGATCGGTCCGGTAAGAAAAACTTTACGGGTGGTGTGCATTCACGGGAACACTAGAGAGTACCCTCTCATCACGGTGTCTATCTCCTCAGCATGTGGCACTGGAACTCAAGAGGTGGGGGTGGTAAAGAACTTGGTACATGATGTTATAATAGGACGAGACTGTCCATTGTTTACAAAACTGTGGGAACAAGGAGAACGGTTCAGAGACTGGGGAGAAACTAGCCCCCTGTTCCTGCTGCTGAGCGGGATAACCCTGAACTGCCAAATGTTCTTAATGTGGATCCAGATGAGGAAAATACTAATGATTGGGTTAATGGTGATGAAAATGAGTGTTGATACTATTGAGAATGTCAAGATATGTGGTCCACAGACCTACCAAAACACTAAGGGGGAGGAGCCTTTCCCACTTCAGGTAATGCTGGGGGAAGTGGCCTCTACCCCTGCCCTGCCAGATTTGGGTGTTCCCCAGGGGGCATTTGGTACTGCTCAGATGCAGGACCCCACTTTGGCCCGTGCACGGGAACAAGTTGTAGTAGTAAATGGGATTCCCAAGAGCCAGGTGCGAATGAGGGGTGGCCACACTTTGCAATATATAATGAATTGCTGTATCGGGTTACCAAGGAGAGAAAAAATGTGGTAGAGCAATTGTTGGTACCCCAACAATATAGATGAAAGGTTCTGGACCTGGCCCATGACGATGTGTTAGGGGGACACCTGGGAGTTGAGAAGACAGAGGCACGGATCACCGACCGGTTTTACTGGCCATGTCTGAAAGCAGAGGTAAAGAGATACTGTACCTCTTGTCCCACCTGTCAGTTGACCGCTCCGGTGACTCATTTTCGGAGCCCTTTGGTCCCTCTGCCCATAATTGAGGTCCCGTTCGAGAGGATAGCCATGAATATAGTGGGTCCCTTGGTAAAGTCAGCTCGAGGTCACTCCTACATATTGGTGATTCTTGACTATGCCACCCGATATCCTGAGGCGCTACCCCTGCGGAATACCTCCTCAAAGGCCATTGCCCGGAAATTATTACAGTTGTTTACACGGACTGGTTTCCCCAAGGAAATACTCACAGACCAGGGTACCCCGTTTATGTCGAGGGTTATGGCCGATGTGTGCAAGCTGTTCCGGATTAAACAGCTGCGCACATCGGTCTACCATCCCCAAACGGACGGGTTGGTGGAACGCTTTAATAAGACCCTTAAGTCTATGCTCAAGAAAGTGGTACAAAGGGATGGGAAAGATTGGGACTGCCTGTTACCAGCTCTCCTGTTTGCTATCCGGGAAGTGCCCCAGGCCTCCACTGGGTTTTCGCCCCTTTGAAATGGTACATGGACGGAGACCTCGCGGACTTTTTGACTTTGTTAAAGAGGAATGGGAAAGTGAACCTGTTCAGCATAAGAGTTTCCTGGAATATGTCTCCCAAATGCAGGAAAGAATCCAAACCGTGATGCCACTAGTCAAAGAGCATTTGCAGGAGGCTCAACGACGGGTCTATAACAGGGCTGCTAAAATAAGGCACTTCCAAGTGGGGGATCGAGTAGCGGTGCGAATTCCCACCGTGGAAAGTAAATTCTTAACCAGATGGCAAGGTCCCTTTGAAGTTGTGGAAAAAGTGGGAGAGGTAAATTATAAAGTCCACCAGCCAGGCAAGAGGAAACCATATCAGATATATCATGTCAACTTGTTAAAGCCTTGGACAGACAGGGAACTAGTGACCTCCCTGGCTAGTGCAAGACTTGAGCCTCAGGTTGGGGTGGAGAGTGTCCAAGTAGCAAATACCCTATCTAAAATCCAAAGTCAGCAGGCAAAGGAGTTCTTGCAGAGAAATAAAGAAAAGTTTTCAGACTTGCCAGGGCTAACTAGTGTCATAGAGCATGATATTATCACAGAACCTGGAGTCAAAGTTTTTGTCCGGCCCTACCGCATCCCAGAGGCTCAAAGAAAGGCCGTTTCAGAGGAAGTGAAGAAGATGCTAGACCTGGAGATCATTGAAGAATCGCAGAGTGAGTGGTTGAGCCCGATTGTGTTGGTACCAAAGCCCAATGGGACTCTGTGATTCTGCAATGATTTCCGGAAACTTAATGAGGTTTCACGGTTTGATGCCTACCCCATGCCCCGGGTAGATGAACTTATTGAGAGACTAGGTCCAGCCAGGTATATCACAACATTCGACCTTACCAAGGGGTATTGGAGAATCCCGTTAACTAAGGCTGCTAGAGAGAAAACTGCTTTTTCTACTCCAGAGGGGAGTTTTCAGTACAAACTGCTCCAGCCACATTCCAGCAATGGATAGGATTTTACGACCTCATCGGGAGTATGCCTCAGTGTACTTGGATGACAGTCATTTTTAGCAGAGACTGGGAATCACACTTGCCCAAAGTCCAGGCAGTACTGGACTCTCTTTGGAAGGAGGGGTTTACAATAAACCCTGAAAAATGGGCTTTGGGAATGGAGGAGGTAAAATACCTGGGCTATATTGTGGGTAGAGGGGTGGTGAAACCTCAGGTCAGCAAGGTAGAGGCTATAAAGAATTGGCCCCGCCCCCTCACAAAAAAGCAGGTACGTGCATTCCTGGGCATGGTGGGATATTACAGGAGATTCGTACCCAACTTTGCCACATTGGCGGCTCCATTGACCAATCTGACTAAGGGTCGGAAATCGGTCATGGTGGAGTGGAATGCAGACGCTAAGAAGGCTTTTTTGGAGCTCAAGTCAGCACTCTGCCAACACCCTGTCCTGATAGCGCCCAATTTTTTAAGAGAGTTTATTGTCCAAACTGATGCTTCCGGTGTAGGATTGGGAGCTGTGTTGTCACAGGTTGTTCATGGTGAGGAGCACCTAGTAGTCTTTCTCAGTAGAAAGTTGACACCAGCGGAGAAAAACTACACTATAATTGAAAGAGAGTGTTTGGCCATTAAGTGGGCTCTGGAGTCCCTCAGATATTACCTCTTGGGGAGGAAGTTTGAGGTTGATTTCTGATCATGCCCCTTTAATGTGGATGAAGCAAGGTAAAGGGACTAATGCCAGGATTACCCTTTGGTTCCTGGCGCTCCAGGAATTTAAGTTTTTGTAGTGGAGCATAGGCCTGGAAGACTGCATCAAAACGCAGATGCCCTCTCCCGAGTCCATTGTTTGAGCTCTTTGTTGGTGAGACTGATTATTTATTTTGTTTTTGCTAAATCCAACTTCCAAACATGAACTCAGTAATGAGTAGCTCCGCCGTTATTATTGATCACAAAAATTTGTTTCGGCATGCTTGATGCAAGCGTTTCCATGAGGTAAGTGGGAACATTTCTCCAAGTGGTGAAGACAGCCGCACGAAGGCCATCTACTGTCTGGAACTGTTGTCCATTTTTGTAAACTTCCCTTGCCATCCATTCCCAAAGGTTCTCAATTGTATTTAGATCAGGGGAACACGCAGGATGGGCCAAAAGAGTGATGTTATTCTCCTGGAAGAAGTCCCTTGTCCTGCAGCATTGTGTACTCTAGTGTTGTCCTGTTGAAAAACCCAGTCGTTACCACACAGACGAGGGCCCTCAGTCATGAGGAATGCTCTCTGCAACATCTGGACATAGCCAGCGGCCGTTTGACGCCCCTGCACTTCCTGAAGCTCTATTGTTCCACTGAAGGAAAAAGCACCCCAGACCATTATGGCACCCCTTCCACTGTGGCGCGTAGGAAAACATATCAGGTGGGATCTGCTTGTCATGCCAGTAACGTTGGAAACCATCAGGACCATCAAGGTTACATTTTTTTCTCATCAGAGAATAAAACTTTCTTCCACCTTTAAATGTCCCATGTTTGGTGCTCTCTTGCAAAGTCCAAACGAGCAGTTCTGTGGCGTTCAAGGAGACAAGTTTTTTTAAGAAGTTTTTTGTTTTTAAAGCCCTTCAGTCTCAGATGCCGTCTGATGGATATGGGGCTGCAGTCGGCACCAGTAAGGGCCTTAATTTGGGTCGAGGATCGTCCAGTGTCTTGATGAGAGACCCTGCTTATGCAGTTCAGTAACCTGACCACGTTCAAAAGGGGAGAGTTTTTTTGTCTTTGCCATCACAACGTGTGACTACCTGACAGAATATGACAATGAATCCACATCTTTGCACAGATTTGGCCTTTTAAAGGCATGTGGTCCTAAACTTTTGATCAGCTGAAAAACAGCCTGTTTCAGTTTATTCGTTGTTTTCATTCAATTGAATGCTCAAAAAATATTTTGTCTCACTCTCATTTCTTCTTGTTGCATGTTGAAGCTCTACTTGGAACCTTGTTAAGATCCAACAATGTAAAATATGATTTTTTGCCATTTTTCAAGTGGTCTAAAACTTTTGATCAGGGCTATATATATATATATATATATATATATATATACCAGCCCTCAAAATTTCCACTCGCCTACTAGCATTTGGCGAGTGGATTTAAGCTGGGGGCGAGTGATGACAGGGCTGCATGAACAATCTCCCTCCAATCTGTGCCTACACTTAGAGTCCCCATGAGATTGGCGGCCGAAGAGGAAAGGTGCATGCTCGGGAAAAGTAGTCTGGTGAGCCGCGCACAGGCAGAGCAGTACACAGGTGCTCTCCTTACAATTCTCATTAAGCCATGGGACCTAACAGTATGACTTCTCTGAGCCTGCCCCCCTCCCCCGGGCCCCAACCAATGTAGCTGGAGAGCAGAAAGTAATGAGTGAGGTGGAGGATTGCAAAAATTACCACTCTGGTGCAGCGCTCACTGAAAGTTGCGCTGACATGAGAGCGGCAGCCTTCTAGTTTGTGCAGTTTTCTTCTCCTTGTGCTCTATGTAAGTGTCCAACAGTTTAGCCTGAGCACTGTGAACAGACTGGTCTCAATGTGTGCTGTGCGCTGTCAGTGTGCGCTGTGCTATGGTGTCAATGGCTGTGCAGTTGTGTGGATCTCTGCGCTCGATTGTACTCCCTCCTGCTGTGCTGCAGCTCCTCTCCTCTCTGCCAGCCTGAATAAAAGGGGGAAGTGGGGACATGCAAGCATGGAGCCGCACACACAGGCTCCTGATGATGAGATGAATGGGAGAGAGAGAGAGGATGGATGGGAGTTGCAGAGGAGACAGCAAGAGAATGGGGAAGAGACCCAGTTCTAGTGCCCTGTCCCTCTGGTCTGCCCCCAGTGCCCTGTCCCTCTGGTCTGCCCCCAGTGCCCTGTCCCTCTGGTCTGCCTCCAGTGCCCTGTCCCATTTTGTTAAAGTTGTTGTTGGTAATATTTCATTTTGTAACTTGATTCTGCATAAAACATTGTCATTCCATGAGATAATCTACGAGGGCGTGTTTACGGGTGCAATTAGGCGCAGGGCAGTGTATGAATTAGGTGGGGCAACTGGTGGCGAGTAACTCTTGAGGCCTGGCTAGTAGCTCAGGACTTAAAATTTTGAGCCCTGATATATATACACACAGGTCATTCTCAAAAAATTAGCATATTGTGATAAAGTTCATTATTTTCTGTAATGTACTGATAAACATTAGACTTTCATATATTTTAGATTCATTACACACAACTGAAGTAGTTCAAGCCTTTTATTGTTTTAATATTGATGATTTTGGCATACAGCTCATAAAAACCCCAAATTCCTATCTCAAAAAATTAGCATATCGTGAAAAGGTTCTCTAAACGAGCTCTTAACCGAATCATCTGAATCAACTCATTAACTCTAAACACCTGCAAAAGATTCCTGAGGCTTTTAAAAACTCCCAGCCTGGTTCATTACTCCAAACCGCAATCATGGGTAAGACTGCCGACCTGACTGCTGTCCAGAAGGCCATCATTGACACCCTCAAGCAAGAGAGTAAGACACAGAAAGACATTTCTGAACGAATAGGCTGTTCCCAGAGTGCTGTATCAAGGCACCTCAGTGGAAAGTCTGTGAGAAGGAAAAAGTGTGGCAGAAAACGCTGCACAACGAGAAGAGGTGACCGGACCCTGAGGAAGATTGTGGAGAAGGACCGATTCCAGACCTTGGGGGACCTGCGGAAGCAGTGGACTGAGTCTGGAGTAGAAACATCCAGAGCCACCGTGTACAGGCGTGTGCAGGAAATGGGCTACAGGTGCCGCATTCCCCAGGTCAAGCCACTTTTGAACCAGAAACAGCGGCAGAAGCGCCTGACCTGGGCTACAGAGAAACAACACTGGACTGTTGCTCAGTGGTCCAAAGTACTTTTTTCGGATGAAAGCAAATTTTGCATGTCATTCGGTAATCAAGGTGCCAGAGTCTGGAGGAAGACTGGGTAGAGGGAAATGCCAAAATGCCTGAAGTCCAGTGTCAAGTACCCACAGTCAGTGATGGTCTGGGGTGCCATGTCAGCTGCTGGTGTTGGTCCACTGTGTTTTATCAAGGGTAGGGTGAATGCAGCTAGCTATCAGGAGATTTTGGAGCACTTCATGCTTCCATCTGCTGAAAAGCTTTATGGAGATGAAGATTTTATTTTTCAGCACAACCTGGTGCAGCGTCCCACTCAGGACATGTGGGAACTGCAAAAGTATTACTTCTTTGTCATTGCTATATTGCATGTCATTTTGCATTGTATACCTGTGGTATCCCTGTTCATAGGCTGGTCAGGTGTGCTTCTTACTTCCCACCACAAGATGGGGATAGCACCACTCTGGGAAATCTATCCCAGCTCAGGCTTATCTGTGGTCAGTTGTTGAGTACAGGAAGCAGTGTGGAGAGAGAAAGGAGAATGTGAAGGTCAGTCCAGAGAAGGGACACATTTAAACTGCTAAAATCAAAGGATAAAAGCCATTAATCGGCAGCAAAGACCTTTGAGTATAAAGGTGAAGGATTTATTAGCCTCCGGCAACCTCACCCATGTCACTGGATTCAAAAGGGACCAGACACAAGTAAGCATTATACTGAACCACAGCCTGAGTCCAGGCCTACTAAAGCCTATTAGCAGTGGATCAGCAGAACTCCTCTATTTACCCAGAGACTGTATTCTAACTGGATGTTTGTACTGCAACAAAAACCAGACACAGTAAAAGTTGTGAGTTGTATTCTACCACTGTCTACCTCATTCTTTAACATTGTTACTACAACTGGTTGTACCACCATTAACGGTACTGGCGTCACGACAAATTTCATCAAGGGACCCAGCCGCCACAAGCACTCCAAACACCCCTGTCATCACGGGCACCTCAACCACCATCTCGGCTGGCGTTTCCCTATCGCAGAGCGTGCCCCGGAGGATTTCGTGCTATCTTCCCTTTCACTGTGCGACCGGCCCAGGGAGGCTTTCTGCTAACCGTGAGTAAACCGATGAACTGTATTATTGCTGTCTCTCATCGGCCCACCGTGCACCTCACGTGTTCCCCTGCGGTTCTGGCTCGTCGCATAAAAAAAATTGGCGTCACGAACAGGATAATTACCCCTGCGCCCTATCTAAAAGACTGTTGCATCAGAATAAGCCCCTTTGCTTTATTGAGAGACTGTTTACTTATTGCATGCTGTGTGGGGCCACAGAACTGTTTAAACTGTTTAAAAATTGCATGGAAGCGTTATCCCAGTTATCAGCATAAAAATCGCAGCATCCAATTTGTGTGTTAACAAAACTGCATGCAGTATTTGAATTGACTATTTCCATTCACTTAAAATGGCTGCCAGAGACCTTCTTGTTCAAAAATTCCTACGCCATCACTGTGGATAGGTTAGTGACACCCCCTGAAGAGCGGGAAAGTTTGGTGCCACCCATTCATGCAAAATCGCCTTACCTTTGCTGTGTCAATCCTGGGAGGAAAGTGTGACAAACGCACGCCCCAGAAGTCGCGAGACTTCGCATGTGAGCAAAAGGAGAGAAAATAATCGCATTGCTTGCCGTCCGAGCAGTAATCGCAACCTGTCAGTTGCCTCTACTAACTATAAGGAACACTGATAGCTGGAACTCTGCTAGAGATCCAAAATCAACATTGCTGCAGCATTGTATTCAGCTGGCCTTAAATTCTTAAAGGGCCATACACCCGCAAGACAGCGGTTGCCCATAGCAACAACGCACAAAAAGTGTCTAAAAACGCATTTGACTTACCTAACTAGAACTCACCTGCTGTTACCATGTCTGTGCAAGGAGATGACGTGCAGCCTGACCTCAGCAGACCCCCTGCATCAGCCGCAGTTGGTCCCAATGCAATACCAACCGCTGCAGCACCAAGTTTAATGCCTTTAACCATGCCTTATTATTTTGGGGCCCCCTGGTTCCCACGATATTCTGGGGAAATTCATACTTTAAGGGACTTTAAAGAAAAAATTCTGGCTATGTTCAGATTGTACCCTGTATCCTCAGAGCAACAGATGGAGATTCTTCTTGCGCAATTGGAAGGAGCTGCGCTCAGAGAAGTGAAATCTTGGCCGAGCTCAGAGAGAAAGACCATGGAGCAGATTTTTCAACGTCTCTACACCACCTTTGAACCCAGTACCGTGTCAGAGGTCAAGATGAGGTTCTTCAGCAAGAGACAGCAATCTGGTGAGTCACTCAGAGACTTTGCATTATCTTTGCAGGAAGCCCTTAGAGCTGTTGTCCAAGTAGACCCCCGTGAGGCAGAAAATCAGGACAAAACCCTGAAAGAACAATTTATTGAAGGCGTCGATACAGACAATCTAAAGAGCCAACTAAGAATGTTAGCCGCCCAACATCCAAGCGCTACCTTCTTAGATTTTAAAGAACTAGCTATCAGCATCCTGGGAAAAAGCCCACCAACAGAACCTGTTAGATCTGTTGACGTGCCTGTATCACAGCTGGTTACCCCTGTAAAGTCTTTACCTATAGTCAGTCAGGCAACCCAAGCTCCAGTTCCTGACGCAGTTGCTGCCTTGACGGAGCAAGTCCGTTTTCTGACTAAAAGTCTGGAGAAAGTCCACCAAAAATTGGAACAATGGGAGAAACCATTAATGCTAGAGGATGAGAAACCTGTGTCCAGAAGACTCTTCCCCTCTAATTCTAGAGAGACTTATTCCAGAAATTCTGGCGGACGCCCCCTGACCACACTAGTACCCCTAAGCGGCCTATCTGCACGTACTGTCACAAACCAGGCCATACAGAAGCAACCTGCTGGCAGTTAAACGGGAAACCCCCGAGGCCAAGGACCACCCCTCGGGAGGTAAACCAATAGGTCCAGAAGATCCCCACTGGATGCCAAGATACGTTGGATCCCGTCCTGAAGTGGCACTTCAAATAAATGGAGTCCCTTTTGTTGCCCTAGTTGACACCGGATCCCAAGTCACCACCATCCAACAAGCAGCCTTTGAAAAATACTGGGATCAAAATCAGCTTACCCAGCCTCCAGAATCCTGGCTGAGTCTCATAGCCAGTAACGGCAAACCCATACCAGTCCATGGTTATTGGGAACCTACCATTCAAGTAGGAGGAACTACACTACCTCGACAAGGCCTTATTGTGGTACAAGTCAGAGACAATAACCCTAACCCTCCAATAGTCCTAGGAATGAATGTCCTCAGGAACTGTTATGTTGAGATGCTAGAAGCCTTGCACCAGTTAGTGCCTACTGCCCCTCCTGATTCTAAGAAGGTGATCCAACAAACCATCCGTGTACTAAATGCGCAACAGAGATTCACCAACGAAAAAGGAGAAATTTGCTGTGCCCGCATCCGGGATAAGCAACCTGTGATCCTCAAACCCAACACCGAAACTCTCTTGTGGTGCCGAGCTGTGGTCGGAATCCAAGGTCAAGACTACCAAGCCCTGGTAGAGCCTGTTGTTTTGGAAGACTATCCTCTAGTTAGAGCTGCAAGGAGCCTAGTAACCGTCTCTGAAGGTAAAGTGCCTATACGACTCCTAAACCTGAGCGATAGCAGTATAACACTATCAAAACACCTTCCTATTGCACAGCTAATCCAAGTCACTTTTCAAGATGTCATCAGTGTAACTACAGCTACCACAGAGCAAATTCCCAAGAGACAGAACCCCCAGGACCAAAATGTAAACACATCCTGGTGGAAAGAACTTCATGTGGGAGATGCTTCCACACCAGTAAACCAAATGGAGGGAGTACTAAAAATTGTGAAGGAGCTTCACCTTGCCTTCAGTAAGCATTCCACAGACTATGGAGAAGTGGATATCGTCAAGCACTCCATTCCTACAGGTTCGCACCCACCGATCAAGGAAAGATATCGGCCTATACCACCAACTATGTACCAATCTGTAAAGCAAATGATCCAAGAGATGAAGGACTCCAATGTCATTAGAGACAGCCATAGTCCATGGGCTGCACCTCTAGTTCTTGTCCGTAAAAAGGATGGTAACATCAGATTCTGTGTGGATTACAGAAAAATTAACCAAATCACCCACAAGGATGCTTACCCTTTACCACGCATAGAGGAATCTTTGACAGCTTTAGGATCTTCAGCCTACTTCTCTACCCTTGATTTAACCAGTGGATACTGGCAAGTACCCATGGCACCTGAAGATCGTGAGAAGACTGCATTTACCACCCCGATGGGCCTATTTGAGTTCAACCGCATGCCTTTTGGACTTTGCAATGCGCCCGGAACCTTTCAAAGATTAATGGAGCATTTTTTAGGACACAAAAATTTTGAAACTGTCCTGTTGTACTTAGATGATGTCATCATCTACTCCAAATCGTATGAAGATCACTTGAAACATTTGGCTGAAGTTTTTCAAATCCTCATTAAACATGGACTCAAAGTCAAACCATCTAAGTGCTATCTACTGAAGACAGAAGTCAAATACTTAGGGCATATTGTAAGCTCTGAAGGTGTTAAACCGGATCCAGAGAAGATAGCCGCAGTCCGGAATTGGCCTACTCCTACTACAGTGAAAGAAGTGAGGAGCTTTCTCAGTTTCGCAGGATACTACAGACGCTTTATTCCTCACTTTGCCCAAATTGCGGGGCCAATATTAGAACTTCTGAGAGGACATCCTAAGAGGTACCAAAAGTCTCCAATACCAGTCGAATGGAACGCAGAAAGAGAAATTGCCTTCCAGCTCCTAAAGAAGAAGTTAACAGAACCACCAATCCTAGGCTATCCAGATTACCAGAAGCCATTTCATCTTTACACAGATGCTAGTAAGAAAGGTCTGGGAGCTGTCCTATCGCAGGTACAGGAAGGAAAAGAAAGAGTTATTTCCTACGCTAGTAGATCTCTTAAAGGTACTGAAAGAAACGACCAAAACTATAGTTCCTCCAAATTGGAATTCCTCGCACTCGTGTGGGCTGTTACAGAAAAATTTAAAGATTACCTTGCCGCAACACCATTTGTGGCCTTCACAGATAACAACCCGCTAGCACATCTGAATACCGCCAAGTTGGGAGCATTGGAACAAAGATGGGCCTCACGCCTAGCTAACTACGATTTCACCATAAAATACAGAACAGGAAAAGCAAATGAAAATGCGGATGCATTATCCCGTCTGCCTACCCAAGAAGACCCTACTACACAGGAAGATGTTTGGGAAGAGGTAGAAATGCCAGTTTTTTACAAAAATTTTGCCCAACAAGACATTATCACCATCAAAGGAAGAAAAGTCCTTAATCTTCAACAACAAGTGGATCCAAGATCCCAAGTGGACAAAGAAAGGTGGATCAAGCTGCAAAATGAAAGCAGAGTGTTGGGAGAACTGCAAGATTTCTTCACCAGCGGAAGAACCCCTGAAAGAATTCGCAGAAGAAATGCTGATCCAGAATTGTCAAAACTTTGGAGACACAGAAAACATCTCTTCCTACAGAAGGGCCTACTATTAAGAAGAACTTTAGACCCAATTACCTCGGATTGTCTATACCAAATCTTAATACCACGCCGAGATGCAAGAATCATTCTTGAGATGTATCATGATCAATCAGGACACTTTGGCGTGCAGAAGACAGAAGCCACCATCCGTAGAAGATTCTACTGGATTGGGATGAGAGGAGACATTGAAAAATGGTGTCGAGAATGTTCCACCTGTGCTGTTGGAAGAAATGAAAAACATGACCAAAAAGCACCCTTACATCCCATTGTAAGCCAAACACCGCTAGAAATAGTTGCGATTGACCATGTGAAGCTGGAACCAAGTCGCTCAGGTTACACATACGCCATGACCATCATTGATCATTATACCAAATTTGTTGTAGCCGTACCTGTCAAGGACCTGACTGCTAAAACAACTGCAGATGCCTTCTGGAAACATTTCCTATTGCCATATGGATGCCCAGAAAGAATCCTTACAGATCAGGGATCTGCCTTTGAGTCGCAACTCTTCAAAGAACTGTGTACACTTCACAATTGCCAGAAAATCAGGACCACAGCCTATCACCCTCAAGGGAATGGACTTTGCGAGAAAATGAACCAAACTTTAATTGAGATGTTAAGAGCAGTACCTCCTGCTACAAGAAGTGATTGGCCTACTCTATTGCCTCAGTTGATGTACACCTACAATAACACGATTCACTGTTCTACTGGGTATACACCTTACTATCTCATGTTTGGCCGACAAGGTAAACTACCTGCTGACCATACTTTGGGCGTACAAGTGCCTGATGCAATCAACCCTCTACCAAAGACTGATTGGGTGAGTGAGCACCAAAGACGTCTAATTGATGCACAAGAAATTGTTCAACATCGCATGGAACGTGCTCATGAAAAGCAAAAAAGAGATTATAACCAATCTGCCAAAGCAGAACCTCTCAAAATTGGTGACCATGTATGGTTAAAAAACAACCATCGCACCAGCAAGTTAGATAGCAAATGGGAGAGAGAACCTTACACCATTACAGCTATTCTCAATCCAGAGACTGATACTTATGAGATCACTAAAGAAAACAAATCGCGTGTAGTACATCGCAATCGCCTTAAGTTATGTCTCAAGGAAAGTAATCAAGAAGAAACTCTTCAAGAAGAAGCTGTCCAAGAGGAAACACAATCCATAGAACCCGAGCCTACAAAACCATCTGATTTAGAGAATCCACTACAGTCTTTTGGAAAAGCATTATTAGACTCTGATCCTTTACAATGGTTCCTTACACCATGGCTCAATATCTTAGTGCCTGCCAAGACCAATACAACCGCACTTCGACCAGAGGAGCTATCTCAAGAAATGTCTACTACCGCTCAAGAGACACCAAGTTCCCTTGAAACAAGGCCTGTAGAAACTCAGCCACTAAGAAGATCTGACAGAACTACAAGAGGACGACCACCTGTCCGTTTGGAGGATTACCTGCACCAGCAGCCGAGAAGTCGACTACCGACTCTGTCATCTCATCGTTGAGTGCATCCTTACATCGTCTGAAGTTCCAGAGTGAGAAGAAGACTTACTTGGGATATTATGTTTATTTCCTTTAAAGGACTTTTCAAAAGGACTACATACCTCCTGTTTTGCAACGTTCAAGCCTGCACCCGGAGATAGACTTTCACGTACCTGAGCCTCCGTGATATTCATCTGTTGACATTTTCTTGTGCCCAGGGAACGGACTCATACCCTGTGAGCCTCCTGAGATGTCATTTTTGTTTTGTTTTTCTTTTTCCATCTCATCGTGGACTATTCTGGTTTTGCCATACATCACCAGTCTTCAGAGGAAAAACTACACCCCTTTTTGTCACCTTTTGTCACATTTCGTTGTTGCCTAACCCATTTTACTTGCAGATACAAGAAGTACAAGAATGGGGTTATATTGTTATTTCCTATGCATGCATGCTTTTCCATTTCTCTTATATCTTACAGGAAGACACAACATCGAGTCAAAAGTGTGCCGAGGTCGACACACGTTTTACCATGGGGGTATGCAGCGTCCCACTCAGGACATGTGGGAACTGCAAAAGTATTACTTCTTTGTCATTGCTATATTGCATGTCATTTTGCATTGTATACCTGTGGTATCCCTGTTCATAGGCTGGTCAGGTGTGCTTCTTACTTCCCACCACAAGATGGGGATAGCACCACTCTGGGAAATCTATCCCAGCTCAGGCTTATCTGTGGTCAGTTGTTGAGTACAGGAAGCAGTGTGGAGAGAGAAAGGAGAATGTGAAGGTCAGTCCAGAGAAGGGACACATTTAAACTGCTAAAATCAAAGGATAAAAGCCATTAATCGGCAGCAAAGACCTTTGAGTATAAAGGTGAAGGATTTATTAGCCTCCGGCAACCTCACCCATGTCACTGGATTCAAAAGGGACCAGACACAAGTAAGCATTATACTGAACCACAGCCTGAGTCCAGGCCTACTAAAGCCTATTAGCAGTGGATCAGCAGAACTCCTCTATTTACCCAGAGACTGTATTCTAACTGGATGTTTGTACTGCAACAAAAACCAGACACAGTAAAAGTTGTGAGTTGTATTCTACCACTGTCTACCTCATTCTTTAACATTGTTACTACAACTGGTTGTACCACCATTAACGGTACTGGCGTCACGACAAATTTCATCAAGGGACCCAGCCGCCACAAGCACTCTAAACACCCCTGTCATCACGGGCACCTCAACCACCATCTCGGCTGGCGTTTCCCTATCGCAGAGCGTGCCCCGGAGGATTTCGTGCTATCTTCCCTTTCACTGTGCGACCGGCCCAGGGAGGCTTTCTGCTAACCGTGAGTAAACCGATGAACTGTATTATTGCTGTCTCTCATCGGCCCACCGTGCACCTCACGTGTTCCCCTGCGGTTCTGGCTCGTCGCACTGGCACCTGCTCACAATGCCAAAACCACTGGTAAATGGTTTACTGACCATGGTATTACTGTGCTCAATTGGCCTGCCAACTCTCCTGACCTGAACCCCATAGAGAATCTGTGGGATATTGGGAAGAGAAAGTTGAGAGACGCAAGACCCAACACTCTGGATGAGCTTAAGGCCGCTACCGAAGCATCCTGGGCCTCCATAACACCTCAGCAGTGCCACAGGCTGATTGCCTCCATGCCACGCCGCATTGAAGCAGTCATTTCTGCAAAAGGATTCCCGACCAAGTATTAACATACTTGGTCGGGATACTTGGTTAAGGATTCCCGACCAAGTATTGCATAACTGAACATAATTATTTGAAGGTTGACTTTTTTTTTTATTAAAAACACTTTTCTTTTATTGGTCGGATGAAATATGCAAATTTTTTTAGATAGAAATTTGGGGTTTTCATGAGCTGTATGCCAAAATCATCAATATTAAAACAATAAAAGGCTTGAACTACTTCAGTTGTGTGTAATGAATCTAAAATATATGAAAGTCTAATGTTTATCAGTACATTACAGAAAATAATGAACTTTATCACAATATGCAAATTTTTTGAGAATGACATTTTTAAATATATATATATATATATATATATATATATATATATATATATATATATATATATATATATCATCAATTTAGGCTGATTATATATTCTTCTACATATTTTTGGTAAAAAAAAAAAAACGCAATAGGCGTATATTAATTGGTTTGCACAAAACTAACTATGAGATAGACTTAGGGACTTTTATTTTTATTTTTTTATTGTTTGTACTACATAGGTTGGACTTGTGTCTTTTTTTAACCTCACCTACTATATAACAACAATGGCGGCAATCTGTGATTTTTAGAGGGACTGCGACATTCCTGTGGAGAAATCTGACCCCAAATGACACTTTTTGGGGACCAGTGACATTATTACATTGATCAGTGCTCTAAAAATGCAGTGAACAATGTAAAAAGGACACTGGCAGGAAAGGGGTTAACACTAGGGGGGGATCAAGGGGTTAACTGTGTTCCCTAGGTGTGTTCTAACTGTAGGCGGGGTGGGCTACCAGCGACATGACAGAGATCACGGTTCCTGATGACTAATGCCTAATGATGACTAATACAGGATTTCCGACGGGAAAAGTTCCAGTCGGAAATCCCAAGGGGAAAGTCGAGAACCTGCTTGGTCAGTCTTTCCCCCTAGGAAAACTGCGATGAAGCTTTGGCCGGGAATCCCGGACGTGTGTATGCTCCATCGCAGTTTTTTCCCATATGAAAACTGCCAAAAACCGCTGGGCAAAAGTCTGCCGACTTTCCTGCGGTTTTTGGGGAGTTTTCCCGTCAGAAAAACTGCGAGGAGCATATACACGGCCGGGATTCCCGGCCAAAAGCTCTCCTCACAGTTTTCCTGTCGGGAAGACTGATCGTGTGTACAATCTCTGTCATGTCATCTGTCAGAATGGGGATCCGCCTTGTTTACAAAGGCAGATCCCCATTCTGCCTCTGTACTAGGCGATCGCGGGTTGCTGGTAGACTTCAAGTCGGCCCGACCGGCAGGCATGCTCCGTAGTGTGCAGCAGGCGCATGCCACCAGTGGCGCATGCCTGGTATCGCGACTACGTGAGCCACCTTACAGCTACGGCAATTTGCGCAGGAGAGCCGACCTTCCTAACCAATATTCATTCATCTTTGCCGGCAGTAATGGAATATGTTGAAGAGTTTGGCAGGTTTTCTGGACTTGTTATAACCTAGGATAAATGTATGCTATTACCTTTTGGACTTCCTGACAGATCCTTTACCACCGTTGCTGTAGGTCCACTAATTGCATATCCCTGACCTACAGTGTCTCATCTTAGGGTAGTGTCTTCCATAAAGTTCCTGGGTATAACTATCTCTCCTTCTCCACAGTCATATATTTCAGATAATATAGGGCCAGATCCTCAAAAGGGATACGCCGTCGTATCCCTGTTTCTATCTTTGGAACTGATCCACAGAATCAGTTTCAAAGAGATAGACAGAATATCCGGCATGTGTAAGAGACTTACACTGCCGGATCTTAGGATGCAGTACCGCATCCGCCGCTGGGGGCATTTCGCGTCGAAATGCCGCTTCGGGTATGCAAATTAGCACTTACGGAGATCCACTAAGCTTTTACGCTTCGTTTTTTCTCCGTAAGTATTAAGTTGCAATATTAAGTAAAATTAGGGCTGCTTTTACAAAGTGTAAACTGTTTACACCTTGTAAAAGTAGACCCTTCTGTCCTTTTTATTTTTCTCGCCGTATCTTTTTTTTTTTTCCCGACGCAACTTTATTGACCCGACGTGATCCACAAAGCTCGGCGTAACGGAATTTCGCACTATGCACGTCGGGAAAATGACGTCACGAGCATGCGCAGTACGGCCGGCGCGGGAGCGCGCCTAATTTAAATGGGAATCGCCCCCATTTGAAGAGGAACGCCTTGCGCCGGCGGAATTTAAGTTACACAGCCGAAAATTTCTAGGTAAGTGCTTTGTGGATCGGGCACTTAGGTAGAAATTTTAAGGCAGTGTAACTTAAATGTGAAATTTTACGTTACGCCGGCTCTTTGTGGATCTGGCCCATAATAGTTCCATTACTCTCTAGATTTCAAACCCAAAGTAAAATCTGGAATAAGTTGCCCTTATCAGTAGTAGGCCGTATTTATTTCCTGATAAATAGATATGGATGCCTCAGCTTGGGTAACCCTATAGATTTTTACTAAGATCAACAGTATATTCGGGTACTTAATATGGCGAAACGGACCCCTCAAATAAAACTGTGGGTTCTACAACACCCCAAAAACTCTAGAGCATTAGTTTCCAACCCGAGGATATATTTCCTTGCATCTCAATTACAGCACTATGCGGAATGGGACTCCGAGCAGTTATCTTTCTCTGCTCTGCGTCTATTCTCTCAGGTGTTTAACCACGCCAATAGAGGACACCTACACCCCCGTCCTGCCCAGGGCATTTTTCAGCATTCAGCGCTGTCACAGTTTGAATGACAATTGCACGGTCATGCTACACTATAACCATGTGATTTTTTTATTTTTTTTTTGCATTTTCTTCACACAAATAGAGATTTATTTTGGTGGTATTTAATCAGTTCTGATTTTTTTTATTTTTTCCTAAAAAAACAAACAAAAATGTTTTTTCTTAGTTTCTGTCAGTATATTTTGTAAAAAAGTAAATTTTCGCCTTCACTGATGGGCGCTGATGAGGTGGCACTTATTAGCACTGATAGGCGGCACTGATGGGAACTGATAGGTGGCAATGGTGGTCACAGATAGGTAGCACAGATGGGAATTGATGGGTGGCATTGATGGGCGGCACTGATGGCCAGCACTGACTGGCATCACTAATGGTCACTGATTGCTGGCATTATTTATTCGGGAGGAGTCAGGTGATCAGGGTTCTTCCAGCCCAGAGCTGCGGCCTGGGTGGGCGTGTGTTGAGTAACTCCTGGTTGCTCGGCCTGAAGCCTATCCAGGAGTCATGCTGGCTGCTTGGTCTACGTAAGGCCTATCCAGTAGTTTAGGGTTCCAGAAAAGTAGGAGCAACAAAGGTTAAGCCCGAAGCCTGGGGTGGAACTGCGGGTGTTGGCAGCCCAAGGGGAGCCCGATCATTGCCGGGGGTAAAGGAGAAGCAGTTGCCACAAAGGGAGGACCACTCCTGTTACCACAGGCAAGTTTGGAAGGGATGAAGTTCTGAAGGAGTACCAGAGCAGACGCTTCACTAGCCGGGGACGGTGAAGTAAGTGGGAAAGCTGTTCGGTTTTTACTGTTATCTGAGGCTCTGTTAACCATATCCCAACCACCGCACACCGATATACATTGGCAGAATGGCACGGGCAGGCAAATGGACGTACCTGTATGTCCCTTTGAATTTGCTGCCCAGCGGGTATGCACGCGCATTCCCGCCATGTGCCTCAGGAGTGTGCTTGCGGTTCTCGGGAACTCGATGTTCGCCAGCGGCCTGCGATTGCGGTCAGGAGAGGCAGAACTATGTAAAAAGGGCATTTCCCTGTTCTGCCTAGTGACAGGACACTGATCTACTGCTCCCTCTCATCAGGAGCAGTGATCACTGTTGTTTCACTGGTAGCCCAGCCCCCACACAGTTAGAACACATCCCTAAGACACACTCAACCCCTTCATCACCCGCTAGTGGTTAACCCCTTCCCTGCCAGTGTAATTTACACCGTAATCAGTGCATTTTATAGCACTGATCGCTGTATAAATGACAATGGTCCCAAAAATGTGTCAAAAGTGTCCGATGTGTCCGCCATAATGTCGCAGTCACGATAAAAATCGAAGATCGCTGCCATTACTATTAACCACTTAACGACTGCTGCATATACATATACGTTGGCAGAATGGCACATCCACGTACCTGTACGTGCCTGCCTTGACGTGGGTCGGGGGTTCGATCGGGACCCCCCCGGTAAATGCGGCGGTTCCGTTGGCTGTAGGAGCAATCCGGAATGAGGGGGCGGCTGTTCGTTTCTGACCACCCCCTCGCGATCGCTCCCAGCGAATCACCTTCTGCCTCTGCCCGTGTAACTGTAAACACAGGCAGAGGAAGTGATGTCATCTCTCCTCGTGTCGGTCTTTTCGTCCGACACAGAGGAGAGAAGACATCTAACAGTGAGTTGCACCAAGCCCCACACTGACACCAGTACACACAGGCACATAAACCCCCCCAGCCCCCTGTCACAGTGTCACTGATTGCAGTGATCATTTATTTTCTGATCACTGAATTTAGTGTCATTTGTGACAGAAAAAAGTGTTAGGGACATTAGCCTTAGGCCCCTTTAGGTCCAGGTTAGCCCCCTACCCCCCTAATAAAGGTTTAACCCCTTGATCACCACCCTAGTTAACCCTTTCACCCCCTATTGCCAGTGTCACTAAGCGATCGTTTTTCTGATTGCTGTATTAGTGTCACTGGCGCCGCTAGGTAGCTAGTTCTTTTTTGAGGTTCGTCGCCAGATTTTTATAGCATTAGGTACCCCCATAAATTTTCTAAATAAAGGTTTTAACCCCTGATTGCCCCTAGAGTTAACCCTTTCACCAGTGATCACCGTATAAGTGTCACTGGTGACGCAGGTTAGCCAGTTAGTTATTTAGGCTCACCGCCAGGTTTTTAGAAAGCGTCAGGTACCCGCATATATTACCTAATAAAGGTTTTAACCCCCTGATTGCCCCCTAGTTAACCCTTTCACCAGTGATCACCGCATAAGTGTTACGGGTGACGCTGGTTAGTTAGTTTGCTGTTTATAGCATCAGGGCACCCGCCGTATATAACCCAATAAAGGTTTAACCCCCTGATCACCCAGGGTGATATCAATAAAATTTTAGCGTCAGTCAGGGTCTGCGTCGCCCCAGGCAGCAGTAGGTTAGTGCCAGTAATGCTTACACCCACACGCAAAGCATACACCCCCCTTAGTGGTATAGTATCTGAACGGATCGATACCTGATCTGATCAGATCTATACTAGCGTACCCAGCAGTTTAGGGTACCCAAAAACCCGCTAGCACCTGCGTTTTGCCCCTCCGGCCAGCCCAGCCCAACCCACCCAAGTGCAGTATCGATCGATCACTGTCACTTCCAAAACACAGCCCAAAATGGCAAAGCGAATGTACACTAGTGCAGAGGCCTACACGTTTCTGAGCCAGACAGATAGTGAAGAGGAGGCCACGCATCTGTCAGATTTAGAATACGATCCTGTAGACGACAGCGGCTCCATGCCAGATAGCTCTGGCGACGGAAGTTGTGGTCCCTGCTAAGGCCAGGCGTACCCGACCCCGTTCTGATGTTGTTGAGTAGCAAGAACTGCAGGACCCTTGTATGGAGCAGAGAAGTACTAGCGCCGCTATTCCTTCTGGTGAACTGGCAAGCACCAGCGGCCTAGTACACCCTGGTCGTTCATCCAGCACTGCAGTATCACTTGGTGACGTTGCGAGTCCCATAAGTGCAGTTCAAGCTGGCGAGGTGGCAAGCACAAGTAGTGTCCTGCTGCCACAGAGAAAAAGACAAAGACAGGCCTGTAGTGCCCAATGTGCCCTTCCTGCAGAATTCGCCTATCCTGATTGGGTCCCCACCACTTCTGCAGAACCCGTACTTCCTCCATTCACTGGCCAACCCGGTATTCAGGTGGATACAGCTGATTTTACGTCACTTGATTTTTATTCGCTGTATTTCACGGAAGATCTCTATAGATATATTGTGGACCAGAGTAATTTATATGTTGGTACTTACATCAGCGCTACTCCCCAGTCTGTCCATGCCAGAGAATGGAAACCACTTACGGTTTCTGAATTTAAGACCTTTCTGGGCCTTACCCTCAACACGGGCATACACCAATTTCCGAAGTTGCGGATGTATTGGTCCACACCACCATATGCCCATATTCTCTGCTTGCATGGCCAGGAAACGATACGAGGCGGTTCTTGCATTTCAGTGACAATGCACTTTGTCGTCCGCGTGGAGACCCTGAATACGACCGGCTCTACAAAATTTGGCCCCTCATAAACCATTTCCTTGTCAAAATATCTTTATTTATACATATTTGTAAGTTTTATACATACAGTGTAAAGTTGTTACAGTATAGGCATTACCTAAATAAGAATAAGAAATGGAAACTCCTATGCTTGTAAATTAACAAGTGACAATTTCTTGTGGGAGGTGAACTGTGGTACAGGTGGATAAATATGTGCTAAGTGAAGAACTATTTGTACTAAAGATAACGTAACTCTACGTATTTCCTTGACAACTTAAAGTCCAGTATCCTTTACCGAATGTTTCCACTTAATATATTTACATATTGTGATGACGAGAGGAGTTTCCGTTTTGTAGTAACCTCTCACATTTACCTAAAAGGAGTATAAACTATATCGTCAAAATGTTAAACAAGGGGAAGGGAAAGGAGGGGGGAGGGGATAAGGATGGGGGGTCTGCAGGACCAGGCCGGGAGTCTCCGTCACTGAATAAGAAGCGTATTGACGATTACAATGGCTGAGCTACCATGGCATCATAACATCTTTATTAAAAGCATTAGGTAACATATGCGTTAACCAGGGTTCCCATGTTTGTTCAAATTTGGTGATCGTGTCTGTATCAATAGCCCCTCATAAACCATTTCAACGAACGTTATGCAGCCTTTTTTAATCCCCAGCAAGTTGTCTGTGTTGATGAGTCCCTGATTAAATTTTCTGGCCGCTTGTCTTTCAAGCAGTACCTTCCCAGTAAGCGTGCCAGATACGGGGTCAAGCTCTATAAGCTTTGTGACAGGGCAAAAGGCTACACATGGAGCTTTAGGGTTTATGAGGGCAAAGATAGTGAGGTAGAGCCGGAGGGTTGCCCAGATTACATGGGAGCGCTGGCAAGATCGTGTGGGACTTGGTGTCACCCTTATTCGGAAAGGGGTACCACTTATACGTGGACAATTATTACACCAGCGTGCCACTTTTTAGTCACTTGTTTGATCGTCAGATTGGAGCATGTGGCACCGTGCAACCTAATCGCCGGGGGTTTCCCCAGCAGCTTGTAGATTCCCGTCTTAGGCTGGGGGCGAGAGCCTGCTGCAGGTGTAATAATTTGCTCGCTGTGAAGTGGCGGGACAATAGGAATGTTTTCGTTCTTACCACCCTTCACGCAGACACGACAGTACAAATTCGTAAGGCGGCTGGTCTTGTGGAGAAACCCCTCTGTGTCCACGAATATAACCAAAATATGGGAGGGGTGGACCTCAACGACCAGTTGATGGCGCTGTATCATATTGCCTGTAAGGAGAGACGCTGGTACAAAAAAGTGTTATTTAATTAATTTGATTACTGCCTAATTTAATTAATGGTGTGTTTCCTGATTATATCGATATAAATGTGAAAGAGGATATTGTTTTTTTATATATACTGGTCCATCGGGATATTCACTGCACCGATCCATTATTATGCTTAATTTTCAGCTGATTTACCTTGATGGAACAGAAAGTGCAAATCACTTTCATATTCACTTGTATACTATCCGTATTTTTCCTTCTTATAAAACTATATGATCAACTGACCTTTACTTGTTAAACTTGATTTGTGGCTAGAGATTTGTGCGTTATGGCTCCTCTTGTTCACCCTGCATTTCGATTCCTTCTGTTCCCTTTTGTCTATCTATTACTCTCCTTTTCTCCTCTTACTTTATTATCTTCAATATATATCTTTTCCTTTTTTATACATTTTCCCATCTATCTTTATTTTATTATTATTTTCCTTTTCTTCTCTTTCTTTTTCTTTGTCTTTTTCTTCAACTATTCTTCTTATCTCACCCACAGCTGTTCACATTTAAATCTTGAAATCTCTACCCCGGACTCGGGGTGTCATATAGTTTTTTTTGCCATTTGGCACTCGGCTTACTCTAATAATGGTGGACACTCTGTCCATGCGAGGACCGGTACAGTGTATTTAATACTGTATTCCCCGCCGTGCCTGAATCGTTGGGATACGCCGGGCGCGACATCCCCAAACAGGGGGATGTGGCCATGCTCGTCAGAGGGCTTCCCTGCCTCTAGCGATGTGACGCGGCTCTGCCGGGTCACGTGGCATTGGCATCAGCGCCGTCGACATGGTAACGCGGCCGGGCTTGCTAGAAGGCTTCCCCGCTGTTCATGGTGTGACGCGAGGCGCAGGGTCACATGGCCCGTGACGCCAGCGTCATCACCATAGTTACACAACAATGCTGGAAAGAAGGCACTCCTCCCCATCGAGGGGCGGATTGCCATGCCCACTAGCCCCATCCCGCCCCCTCCAGCAGAACGATTGTAAACAGCAGATGGCAATCCCATCTGATCAGAATCCCTGGGAGGGGCCGAGCTACACGGCCCTCCCAGGTCATGTCCACCCCATAAATAGAGCCAACATATGACCAGTTCTCCCAGCACCCTGCGAGCTGAAGGGAGTAACGCTGGTATTACAATACCCCAATCACGGTGAGTGCCTGTTCTACCTTATACTCAAACAAGCCTTTTTGTAACCAACCTAACCTCACTCTAGCATGTACCTCTCCTTACCATGCATGCCTCAGTTTCTATCTATATACGTCTGCTCCACAGGCATTCGGCACCAGGTTCCTCTCTACATATAGAGCCCGGGATTCCCCCTAGCAACTCTAAGAGGATCGTCCGCATTGGACTCAGTAAACCCCCTGACCTGCTGCACTTTTGCCCTAACAAGCCCTACATTTGGGTAATTATTGTTTCTATCATGAATATGAGCAGTATGACCAAGGATTTATGCATTGGATCAGTTGTCATGTTTTTACTTTTTCTCTCTTTTTTCTTTCTTTTTCTTTTTTCCTCTTTCTCCGTTTTCTCCCTCCTTTTTTTCCCCCCTTCTCTTCTTTTCTCTTTCTTTCTTTTCTTTCCTTACCCTTTTTTCTTTCTCTTTCTTTTCTCTTTTTTTCTTCTCTTTTTTCCTTTTTTCTCTCCTTTTTCTCTTATTTCTTTTCTCTCTTTTCTTTTTCTACTCCCTATATCCTTAAATTTCAATAGGATACCGTGTGTTTGGGATCAATCGGAGCCATCCCTCCCCTTTCTCTTTCCTTACTTATGAGACCCCATAAGTCGGCCCTGGGGATATCCTAAACCGACAAGTTGAGGGTCAATTTTCAAACCCTGGTTTACCACAAACGGTATGTTGATCATATACATTATAGTAGAGGTATCTCTAACAACTACTTAAAATATGGATCCATATACACCTGATGATATGATATAATATAATGATGTGTGTTTTATTTTTAGAGAGAGAAAAACAGCTTGTAATCACACACTCCTGTGGCCCCTGATGAAGGTCTGTTGCTCCATCAATAGACCAGAAACGCGTCGGGCATTTCTCCACTACTCTCTACAGAGTGTTTTTTAATCTAATTGTATTGTATCTTCACGAGGTTTTATTTGAGTACTTTCTTGTTGTTTCCTATTTTCTCCTGGGTCCACACATGGGACGTGTGCCCCAGGTGTCACTTTATCACTACTTCTTATATGTTTTTTATTCTTATTATACATAATTTCTGACTGTTCCAGAAGATTTCTGTAATCCAACATCCAGAATTACTCTGTAATTAAGTGTTTACCCATCTTGGTGCAAATATCTAATAAATTAAAAAAATTTTATATATACATTGGAGTCTGGCCTTAAAAGTCCCATCTGGGGGTAATCGTTTTTCTTTCTTGTCTATACAAAGCTTCAGGACAGAATGGATCATTCCTTGAATTCCAGGATGAGATCATCTTAGAACTCCTGTATCCAGGGGGTTCTGCACCTCACCATCCCCTACCAAATGCAGTAAGCCGACTGCATGAGAGACATTTTTCTTATGTCCTCAGGTGTACCCCTACCCAACGAGCCCCCCAAAGAAGATGTCGTGTCCGTAGCAAGCGCGGATATAGGCGTGACACCCATTATTTTTGTCCCCGCTGTCCTGACGATCCTGGTCTTTGTATTGGTGAATGTTTTGAATGCTTCCACACACGAGTGAAGTATTAGCGTAGGGTAAAACATTTCACAGGCTAGGCACACTTACACAGGGTCTCCCAAGATGCCATCGCATTTTGAGAGACCCAAACCTGGAACCGAAAAGTTGAAGTTACAGTTACAAAAAAAAGTGTTAAAAAAAAAATAAAAAAAGTAAAACAAAAACAAAAAAAAAATATATATAAAAAAAAAAAATAGTTGTCGTTTTATTGTTCTCTCCCTCTCTATTGTTCTGCTATTTTTTTACTGTATTCTATTCTGCAAAGTTTTATTGTTGTTATGTTTTTTTTCATGCTTGCTTTTCAGGTATGTAATTTACTTTACTGTTTTTAGGTACGCCATTCAGCTGTTGCGCGGACTTATTTATCTTGACAGCAACAGCGTTTGCTCCCACGTTATATAAATCCGTGACTCCAGTGCTGTAGGAGGTGATTTCACCACCACAGTTAAAAAAAGAGCATATATGCCGAAGCATGGGGGCATTAGGGGCGGAGGAGCGATTTTGCTCCTAATGCCGCGTACATACGGTCGACATTCCTACGGAGGCTTTCCCGTGGAAAAGTCAGACCGTGTGTACGCGGCATAACTTTTTTGCGGGAGGATGCCCCCATGCTTCGGCATTTATATATATAGGGCACAGGTTGCGTTAAAAAATGTTTTATTTTTTGGTACTTGCTTTGCAGGTATGGTATGATCTTACTGTTATACTGTAATGTTACTTTGTTTTAATGTTAACCATCATTTGCTTAGAAGGTACGCCATTCAGTTGCAGCGCGGATTTATTTGGCGTGACAGCAACAGCGTTTTCTCCCACGATATATAAAGCCGCGACTCCAACGCTGTAGGAGGTGATTTCACCACCAAAGTTAAAAAAAGAGCATATATGCCGAAGCATGGGGGCATTAGGGGCGGAGGACCGATTTTGCTCCTAATGCCGCGTACATACGGTTGACATTCCTACGGAGGCTTTCCCGTGGAAACGTCTGACCATGTGTACACGGCATAACTTTTTATGCCACGTACATACGGTCGAAATTCCAACGGAGGCTTGCCCGTGGAAAAGTCAGACAGTGTGTACATAACTTTTTTGCGGGAGGATGCCCCCATGCTTCGGCATATATAAATGGTGCATGTATGCCCATCATTAGAAGTGGGTGGATGAAGGGAGGTATTCTTATGGTGGGCATACCCACCGATCAATCTTTTTTTCGTTCAGCCAACAGGCTGCATGAAAAAAAAGATTACAATACATGTCCAACAAGAACCATCAACGTACTGGTATGTTGCTAGACTTTGAATGGTTATACCAGAATGATGCCTGCAGGTTTTGGTATCATCTTGGTATCATTCTTTTCAGCCAGCGGTCGGCTTTCATGTAAAAGCAGTCCTAGCGGCTAATTAGCCTCTAGACTGCTTTTAGGTTCAGTGGGAGGGAATGTCCCCCCCAGATATAAACAGCGTCATTGGGAAATTGGGAAAGCATTTTATCACACCGATCTTGGTGTGGTCAGATGCTTTGAGGGCAGAGGAAAGATCTAGGGTCTAATAAACCCCATTTTTTAAAAACAAGAGTACCTGTCACTAACTATTGCTATCATAAGGCACACCCTATGCGCACGCCTATGGCCCCATTGTGGAATAATCCTTCCCTGTCACACTTCCACATGCTTCCTGAGCCCAGGGTGTGGACCAAGTATAAGGTTATAACAATGACAAATATATTTTATTGTTTTATCCCTCACTACAACGTTCCTCCTCCATATCTTTTTAGGTACTTGCAGTTGTCCCGTGCTTTCAGGAGCCAATTTCACCCTGGTATGGTCCAACTGGTAAATTTAAATTATAGTGGGTACTTTGCTATGACTGCTTATAAAAACCCACCTCAATCCTGTATGTACACCTTCTCACGGTGTCCTACCCTGAGCTTTCTTTACTTCACCAACATTGGGTATATGATGAGTTAGACTCTGAGGATTGGAAATATTTGTGGGATTTCCTGTTTAAAATCTTGGCCTGTTAGTGAGATCACTTCATACAGAACACCTCATAAAGTTTAAAATAAAACCCAGGGCCTATCTCACACAATATCAGTTGCATAAAGTGAGGCCCTCTCTCTCCTTGGAATGCTGCCGCTGTGGCCATCTTCCTGCCAATTTCATACATGTATTCTGGTGCTGCCCTGGAACTTGTACATACTGGACACAGTTGTAGTAGATGGATCAATCATTAATTCCCGACTCGACTACGCAAACTCCCTCTACCCTGGACTACCCAAATACCAGATTTTGCATCTACAAGTCGTCCAGAACACAGCAGCCAGACTGGTAATGAAAAAAAAAACGTGGGAATCAATCACCCTGTCCCTAAGGTCCCTACATTGGCTAACCGTAAAGGATCGGGTTACATTCCAGACCCTCTGCCGTACTCACAAATGCACACAAGGAAAAGCTTCTCAATACCTATGCAAGAAAATAAAACACTACATCCCTAGTCGTGCCCTCCGGTCAACTAACCAAAACCTCCTCCACATCCCCAAGACCCGCTACAAATCTAAAGGAGAACGAAGATTTGCAGTCCAGGGACCACGGCTATGGAATGCTCTACCCATGGACATCCGCATTGAGGAAAACCATCAGGCCTTCCCGAAAAAATTAAGATCCGCCTCTTCTGAAGGATCAGGACGACACTGGATGCAAGCGGGAAAAAAGGAAAATTGCGCTAATCGAATATAAATTAAGTGAATAAATGGGAAGGCTGCAATAGCGTGAACTAACACAAAACAAATATAAAAAGAAAGAAAAATTGCGCCAACCAGTAGTACAATAATATAAACAGTGAAGTCCTTTGTGTCTTCTACACGTGAAACACAGAAAAAATGTGCACCATATAAGTGCATAAATCGTGAACAAATTGTTAAAAAGATCCAATAACAAAGTCCATAAACGAAATTTTCAACCCAGGCAGCACCCAGTGTGAAGATAATTGACAGTCGTGACCCGCCACCATATGGACTGAGGCTTACCACAAGGTAATTTGATAACAGCGTTATTCAAATAACTGTAGGATACTTCTAAACATCGGATAATAGCCAGGAATACACCAGGTCACGGTCCCTTTAAGAAGTCCACGATGGGGTGCAGCAGCGTATAATAGCGATTTACGTCCTCATAGCATGTCACAGCCCAGTCTTGGAGGTTTGAGGGTCACGCTCTCTCCGGTGATGGGGGTCTTTCTGTGCGCCTTGAGGCGATTTAGTTCGCATTTGTAGCGCTATATAAGTTACTCACTCACTCACTCAGGTGGTGTCCATCATTAATTTGGTTGTAGGTACCTCCCCTAGGATTTGCCTGCTGGGTGTGGTGGAGGATATGGTCCCTAAGGTAGCAGAGAGGAAGTTGATCGGCCTTCTGCTATTTTATGCTATAAAAGCCATTATGCTGTTTTGGAAAAAACATATTACGACCACCCCCGCCCCTTTCTTCTGGAAACAGCAAGTTAATGCTACCTTACCTTAATATAGAGATACTTGCCTTCATAGAGGTTGCCCGAAAAATAAGAGTCTGGTCACAATGGTTTGCGGAACCCTCTGAGTAATTAGGTAGGATCATTGATATTTTCTTCTGGCAGCTCATCTAATATACTGGGTGAGCATTGGGTACCTGGGATGATATGCCGATACTTCCTTTTTGTGCCACGCCTGCACTGCTGTATTGTTTTACTGTTTTCTCAGGTCTTCCTCTCAAGAATAATTTTTTGCTTGTTTATCTACAGTATATGTAGCCCCTGGGCTAAGTACCTGAGAATGGTTGTGTTGTTGAAGTTGTTCGTCCTTTTGTACTTTAATGAAAAGCCAAAATGATGGAGAGTACTTTATTGTGGATGGACTACCATATTATTATAGCACCACCACCAATAAAAAGATGTTAAAAAAAGTAATGTACTTGTGCTCATTTTGTATTTTTAGGTATACCTAGGCTTTAACAGGTAAAGTGTATTCAAAAGCTTTTTTCACAAATAAAGAATTGTTCTGGAAATTTCATAGATGGGCAACTCCTATCCTCATATTGATTAGTTGTTCCAAATAATAACTACTGCAGTAGAGAACAGACACTAAAAGATATACTCTGCAACTTTCCAACATAACTGTTCTGTTTATTTGAAGCAATTTACGTTTTGTATACACATGATTATGTAGGTATCACATTAATATTACAATTGTACTTTTATGGTAACAAGGGGTGTAACATAGGTGGGCTAAATTCTAATCAGGACTCAAAAGAATGCAAATGTAATCAAAACATTAAGCGCTGTGTGCAGTGTGCAATACCATAACTCCCAACCGTTACGAATTTGCCAGGATCATCCCACAGTTTCAAGCAAATGCCGGTGTCCCGAGAGTCCCGCAGCCAAGCCCACTGCACTCCACTAATCCCCCTGTCCAGTGCGTGCAGCTATCAGGCTAAGACTCTCATTGCTCAGCAGCACAGTTGTGCTGCTGAGCAATGAGAGCCTCAGACAGATAACTGCACACCATGTCCCATAGCGTTCCTCCCTTCCATGTCCCATAGCGTTCCTCCCTTCCATGTCCCATAGCGTTCCTCCCTTCCATGTCCCATAGCGTTCCTCCCTTCCATGTCCCATAGCGTTCCTCCCTTCCATGTCCCATAGCATTCCTTCCTTCCTCATCCCATAGCGTTCCTTCCTTCCATGTCCCATAGCGTTCCTTCCTTCCATGTCCCAAAGCGTTCCTCCCTTCCATGTCCCATAGCGTTCCTCCCTTCCATGTCCCATAGCGTTCCTCCCTTCCATGTCCCATAGCGTTCCTCCCTTCCATGTCCCATAGCTTGCCTTCCTTCCATGTCCCATAGCATTTCTGCCTGCAATGTCCCATAGCTTTCCTCCCTTCCATGTCCCATAGCTTTCCTCCCTTCCATGTCCCATAGCGTTCCTCCCTTCCATGTCCCATAGCATTCCTTCCTTCCTCATCCCATAGCGTTCCTTCCTTCCATGTCCCATAGCGTTCCTTCCTTCCATGTCCCATAGCGTTTCTCCCTTCCTTGTCCCACAGCATTCCTCCCTTCCATGTACCACAGTGTTCCTCCCTTCCATGTACCACAGTGTTCCTCCCTTCCATGTACCATAGAGATCCTTCCTACCTTCCATATGCAATAGTGATCCTTACTGCCTTCCATGTGTCATAGTGATTCTTCCTACCTCCCATAGGCCATAGTGATTCTTCCTACCTCCCATAGGCCATAGTGATACTTCCTGCCTTCCATGTGTCATAGTGACCCTTCTCTAAGCTCTCTATCTAGATTCAGTGTATACAAGATGTAATGGAAGTAATTTTCTAAATGATTGTTTAGGTTCACATGTATCTCTGAGACTCCAGCTTGTAGCACAGCAATCAAAGTATACTTTATAGGTACAAGGAAGCCCAGGTTTTGTTAACCACTTCCATTAAGCCCCTCCCACTGTCATGTTTGGCCACACCCACTTTGTCGGGGTGCACTATGTGCGCCGTAGGTCACTGTCTCTCTAAAATGTCCCTCATTTTCAAGTTAAAAATTTGGGAGCTATGCAAACATACAAAATAGAATACAATTATAAACAGAATTTACAATTCACTTAACAACTTAACCCCCAGGCCATATTGCTGCCCAAAGACCAGACCGCTTTTTGCGATTCGGCACTGCGTCGCTTTAACTGACAATTGCGCGGACGTGCGACGTGGCTCCCAAACAAAATTGGCGTCCTTTTTTCCCCACAAATAGAGTTTTCTTTTGGTGGTAATTTGATCACCTCGGGGGTTTTTAGTTTTTGCGCTATAAACAAAAATAGAGCGACAATTTTGAAAAAAAATTATATTTTTTACTTTTTGCTGTAATAAATATCCCCCAAAAATATATAAAAAAACATATTTTTTCCTCAGTTTAGGCCGATGCGTATTCTTCTACATATTTTTCGTAAAAAAAAATCGCATTTATTGATTGGTTTGAGCAAAAGTTATAGCGTTTACAAAATAGGGGGTATTTTTATGGCATTTTTATTTATATCTTTTTTTTTACTAGTAATGGCGGCGATCAGCGTTTTTTTCCATACTGCAACATTATGGCAGACACTTCGGACACTTTTGACACATTTTTGGGACCATTGGAATTTTTATAGCGATCAGTGCTATAAAAATTCATTGGATTACTATAAAAATGCCACTGGCAATGAAGGGGTTAACACTAGGGGGCGGGGAAGGGGTTAGGTATGTTCCCTGGGTGTGTTCTAACTGTAGGGGGGTGGCCTCACTAGGGGAAATTACTGATCTTCTGTTCATACATTGTATGAACAGAAGATCAGCATTTCTCCCCCTGACAGGACCGGGAGCTGTGTGTTTACACACACAGCTCCCGGTCTTCGCTCTGTAACGAGTAATCGCGTGTGCCCGGTGGCGATCGGGCCCGCCAGGCATGCGCACGGGAGTCGGGGGCGAGCCCCTAGCACCCCTAGTGGCCTGCGCGAGAGCCGACGTTATATTACTTGCTTTCGCGCAGGGGAGACGACTTGCAGCCGTAAAACGACGGTGGGCGGTCGGCAAGCAGTTAACAAGAATATTCAAAAAAAGTGTAAACCCTAACTATGAATTTATTTTATTTGCTCCCTTCGATGTGTTCTACAACCGCACTAAGTGATATCTACAACTGCATGCTGTCTGTATATCCTGTTATAGCCATGAGGAAGGGCATTTCTGCCCAATTTTCTAGCTTGGTCTTGAAAATCAGGATTTTTGCACGATTTCTCTATATCCTTCACATGTGGAGAGTGGAAATTTTTATAATGAAATAATATGATTTTTAAATACAGCTTACCTGTAAAATCCTTTACCTGGAGTACATCATGGGACACAGAGACTGAGTAAACCACTTAAGGACCGCCTCCTGCACATATACGTCGGCAGAATGACACGGCTGGGCACAGGCACGTACAGGTACGTCGCCTTTAAGAGCCCAGCCGCGGGACTCGCGAACCCGATCGCCGCCGGTGTCCCGCGATCGGTCACAGGAGCTGAAGAACGGGGAGAGGTGTGTGTAAACACACCTTCCCCGTTCTTCACAGTGGCACTGTCATTGATTGTCTGTAGAAGAATACGTATCGGCCTAAACTGAGGGAAAAATTATTATTTTTTTTATATATTTGTTATGGATATTTATTATAGCAAAAAGTAAAAAATATAGAATTGTTTTCAAAATTGTCGCTCTATTTTTGTTTATAGCGCAAAAAATTAAAACTGCAGAGGTGATCAAATACCACCAAAAGAAAGCTCTATTTGTGGGAAAAAAAGGACGCCAATTTTGTTTGGGAGCCAAGTCGCACGACGCGCAATTGTCAAAGCGAAGCAGTGCCGAATCACAAAAAGGGGCAAGGTCCTTAACCTGCATATTGGTCCGGGTCTTAAGTGGTTAATTACTTAGTGGGTTAGATAGTCACCACAAGTGATTGGACACTGGCAACCCTAATTACAAGGCGAGTTCCTTCCCTATATAACCCCTCCCATATGGAGAGAACCTCAGTTTTGTAGCAAAGCAATAAGTGTCCCAACGTTTTAATTCCGAAGAGGTGCGGGAGCTCTCTGTCCCGTGATGTACTCCAAGAAAAGGATTTTACAGGTAAGCTGTATTTAAAAATCCTATTTTCTTGTTCATACATCATGGGACACAGAGCCTGAGTTAATTACTTAGTGGGATGTTCCATAGCCATGCTTAAATTGAGGGGAGGGTGACACTGATCAGAAACATAGACCGCCATTGGCCCAGAGGATCTAAACTGCTGTCTGCACTACACTACGCCCGAAGGTGGCATCCTCATGCCCTCTTACATCTACCTGGTAGAATCTAGTGAATGTATGGACCGAAGACCAAGTAGCAGCCTTGCAAATCTGAGCCATGGAGGCCTAGTGATGCACTGCCCATGAAGCACCAACTGCTCTAGTTGAGTGCGCTTTCACCTGAAAAGGAGGAATCTTCTTTTCTAAAGTATAGGCCTGAATAATGCCTTATCAAATCCAACTCGCAATAGTGGATTTCAACGCTGCCTGGCTTTTCCTTGGGCCCTGTGGCAGAATAAATAGACAATCAGTCTTTCGTATCTGAGCCATAGCCTGCAAATAAATCTTTACCACTCTTACAACATCTAGAGAGTGTAGATTATCTTCCTCCGAGGACTGTGGATCTGGAAAAAAGGACGGTAGGACTACATCTTGATTCAGATGGAATCCTGAAACCACTTTAGCTAAAAAAGCTGGGTGAGGACGCAAGACCACCCTGTCTTCATGAATAATCATATATGGTTCTTAACATGAAAGAGCCGCCAATTCCGATACCCTCCTGGCTGAGGATATGGCTACCAGAAAAAACCCTTGATAGTGCTCAAGGCCAACTTAATTTCTATGCCTGACTGAAGAAAGGCAAGAATCCTGTTAATGGCATACTTCCTAGGATGCCACCCCCTGGGTTCACACCAGCAAACATATGCCCTCCAGATTCTATAGTAGATGAGCCTGGAGGCCGGATTTCTAGTATTAACCAGAGTGGATAGGACTGGGCCTGAGAGCCCACGTCCCTCAGAATGTGGGTCTCAACAGCCAAACCGTCAAATTTAGACTTTGTAAGGCAGGATGGAATATTGGACCCTGTGAGAGTAGATCTGAGCATAGTGGGAGAACCCAAGGTTTCCACTCTGCCATCTTTACTATTTCCGCATACCAAGATCTCCTGGGCCAAGCCAGGGCGACCAAAATCACTGGCTTTCCTTCCCTTTTGACTCTCTGAAGGAATCGTGGGAGAAGCGGACCTGGAGGGAATGCATAAATCGGAGAATACCGATCCCATTGAATTGTCAGGGCATCCGACCTTCGAGACAATGGATCCCTTGTCCTTGACACAATGTTGTCCAGTTTTGTGTTGAACCTGGAAGCCAACAGGTCTACATCTGGGGTACCCCATATCTGACATATGGCTTGAAATATGTTGGGGTGTAGAGACCATTCTCCTGGACTCAGTTGCTGACAGCTTAGAAAATCCGCTTGCCAATTTTCTACCCCTGGAATGAAGACCGCAGATAGGCAAGGAATATGCCTTTCTGTCCAAGAAAAAAGTCGCATTAAAGCAGCATCAAGGTAGTGCAGGAACATTTATGTGTCCAAAGCTTGCAATCTTCCTTAGGTGACAGATAAATATAGTGGGTGTTTCCTCATGTATGTTAAAGGTGTCAACAAAAGTCATCAGTGTTCACTATTTGTTCACTGGTCACATGTGATATTCCAGACTGTGATTCATTATGTCTTTGATTTACAGACACTTTCATGTTTATGGTGGAGGATATAGATTCATGTCATTTAAATATCATTTATTATACAGCGCTGCAAATATAACTTAGATGTTTGTTGCATGTTAGGGTTAGGCATAAAGCTAAGCGTTAGGGTTAAGGTTATGTTTAAGGTTTGTGTTTAGTTTTAAAGTTAGGGTTAGGGTTAGCAGTAATCTGAGGCTTGATCATTTTTTATACCCCCTTCCCCTGCACCCATGAATGGGCTAAAGGAACAAAACAGCAAATTGTGGGAGTGGTCGAATTATGCAAGCAGTGGGAGGGGCTTCACCCTTTTATTGGCTTCAGGGCTTTGTAAATCTGATAAACAGTTGGATGGTAAATGTGCCCAACCCCCCTACACACACACACACACACACACACACACACACAGTTCCTGTACCAGCATGGTGGGTGCCACAGGACAGAGGGGAGTGAGATCAGTGAACGTCCCTTCATTGATCTCCCCTTCCTGTTACTGACCTGAAAGCGCATTGATTCCGAGCATGCGTGTTTGTACTTTGGACTTATGTCTGACGGACTTGTGTACACACATACACTAGGAAAATCCGACAACAGACCGTTGTCAACGGAAAATTTTAAAGCCTGGCATACAACATTTGTCCACAGAAAATCCGACAACAATTGTCCGATGGAGCCAGGGGCGTAGCTGAAGCATTTGGCATGTAAAAACACCCCACTGTGCCCCCTGCATACCTCTGCATCCTTCAATATCTTTTTGCCACTACTGTGTACACAACTCCACAACTCCACAACTCCACCTCTGGACCCCTTTACATAACACAGGACCCTGCACCTCTGGACCCCTTTACATTACACAGCCCCCACAGCTCTGGACCCACTGCATGTTACACAGACACCTCCTAACAGTTCTGGACTCCCTTCATGTTACAGACACCCCCTAACAGTTCTGGACCCTTTGCATGTTACACAGACCCTCTACAGTACAGACCCCCTACAGTGCAGCCCCCCTCCCTACAGTACAGACCCCCCCTACTGTTCAGACCCACCCTACAGTACAGACCCCCCAAATACAGTACAGATCCCCATCTACAGTACAGACCCCCCCTACAGTGCAGACCACTCTACAGTTCAGACTCCTCCCCCCTACAGTACAGACCCCCCTACAGTACAGACCCCCCCTACAGTGCAGACCACTCTACAGTGCATACTTCTCCCCCCTACAGTACAGACCCCCCTACAGTACAGAATCCTCCCCCACAGTACAGACCCCTTGCCGGCTTGATGCCCACCCAGTGTGTGGCACCCGGGGTGACCCGCCCCCCACTTAGTAAGCCACTGGATGGAGCGTACAAACGGTCGGATTTTCGGCCAACAGGCTGTCATCACACAATTCCCATCGGAAAATCTGATCGTGTGTACGAGGCTTTAAACCTAATTCCCAGCTCCTGGCCAGTATGGCTGGGGAAAAAAATGAATGGATTGAGATCTGCACTACATTAGATTCATTGCAGGACAGACCCCAAATGTCTCATTAAAGAGAACCTGTCACCAAAAAAATACAACACTTAGGGGACTTTTTGTCCTCTACAGTATGTGATTAAGAAAAAAAAAGTTTAGTTAAGTTCCACCCAAGCACCTAAACCCGCCCCTTATCTTCACGCCAAAGTGAGATAAATACATTTGGGCTGGTATTCTAAACTCATGATTAGTGTTGTGTGAATGGTTCGGCTCGAGCATGAGTTTTTAGGCTGAACATTTGCAGGGTGTTCGCCGAGTGTTTGCCCTGCCGAACTCCTTGCAATGTACTAAGCACTGCAAAGTGAATTCTGTTTCCTGATTGGGCAAAGTTTTGCCCAATCAGGGCAGTGTAAGCTGGTTGTTAAGGAGCGACCGGCCATAATGTCCTTAACAACGGATGAGTCATCAGCTGACAATGGGTTTCTCCGCTGACAGCTGAATAATAAAGAAAAGTGCTGCCCCTGTTTATCATCCATATTCACTACCTGGATGTCACAATGATGTTATGAACACTTGGCTCTTGTCCCTTTTAAAGGGTCATTTGGACTCACTATATATTAGAAAATGATCCTTCCCTTATGGACTTTACATTTTTTCTAATTTTATTTCGTTATTTTTTTTCACACAAAAATTTTCTTCAATGCAAAATTATTGTGAATTTATGTGATTAGTGTTTTACATTGTTTGAATCAAATCACTGTGAGATTTACTAATTAGTCTCTGGTTATTTGAAGTTTAGCGCTGCACTTTATTTTTACTTATTTTTTTTTTTTGCTACTCGCTACTCGCGTTTTCTGTGTCAGCTGCTAGTTTGGGTTTTAGGCCCCATTCACACTTGAGCATTGCATTTTACCGCGATTTTACCACGATTTTGGCAGCGTTTTTTACTGGGTTTTTTTACCGCGTTTTTGACACGATTTTGTACAGGTCAAAGGGTCACCAATGTAAAAAGAAAATCTGCCTAAAAAAATTCCCAGAACTTTTTTGAGCTTCAGGCGTTTTGGAGCTTCTGACTTCAGGCATTTTGGAGTGGAGATGTGAACCATCTCCATAGAGAATAATAGATTTTTTCCCCTCCAGCGTTTTGTAGCTTCAGGCTTCAAGCTACAAAACGCTCAGGTGCGAATGGGGTCTTAGGGGTAGCGCGGTATTATATTTGCATTTTTCACAACGACAGCTGATCAGGAAGTAAACAGAAGCCGGTAATCAATCAACGTGAGGAGAAAAGAATAAAGCCGGTAACCGGCTTCTGTTACAGGGACATTGGTTCCGATCTGTGCCACCTATCAGTACCCACAAGTTCTGCTAATCAGTGTCCAGGAGTGCCATCTATCAGTGTCCACCAGTACCACCTTTCAGTTCCAACCAGTGCCACATTTGAGTGCCCACCAGTGCCACCTTTCAGTACCATCAGTGCTGCCAATTAGTGCCACCCATCAGTGCTGTCAATCAGTGCCTCATCATCAGTGTTGCCTACCAGTGCCTATCAGTGCCCATCAGTGCCACCTATCAGTGCCCATCAGTGCTGCCTATCAGTGTTTATCAGTGCCGTCTATCAGTGCGACCTCTCAGTGCCGCCTATCAGTGCCACCTCTCAGTGCCCATCAGTGCCGCCTATCAGTGTCGCTTATCAGGGCACATCAGTGCCGCCTATCAGGACACATCAGTGCCACCTCTCAGTGCCCTTCAGTGCCTCCTCATCACTGCCCACCAGTGCTGCCTTATCAGTGCCCATCAGTGCCGCCTCATTAGTGCCTATCAGTTCAGCCTATCAGTGCCCATCAGTGTAGCCTCATCAGTGGACATCAGTGAAGGAGAAAAATTACCTGTTTGCAAAATTTTAGAACAAACTATGAACATTTTGTTTTTTCTTTCAACATTTTTTGTTTCTTTAGCAAAATAAAAAAACCCAGAGGTGATTAAATACCACCAAAAGAAAGCTCTATTTGTTTTAAATGTTGCTTGGGTACAGTGTAGCATGACCGCGCATTTGTCATTCAAAGTGCAACAGCGCTGAAAACTGAAAATTGGCCTGGTCAGGAACGGGGTGTAAGTGCCCTGCAGGCAAGTAGTGAACGTGTTGTTATATATAATATATGTATGTATGTATTTTTAGGTCATATATCTGCTCTGTGGCAGTCCACGAACAGTGGTTTGCTGATTTGGTCCTATATTTTGTCTACTGGGGACTCCGGATGAGGAAGTGGATTGGAAGCTTTTTTTTCAGTGTTGAATGACAAATATAGAAATTATCCTTTTGCTAAATCTTGCATTTGCCACTGATATACCTAAAACGTTCACTTTAAATAGACCTTTAAGTGATTGCTGTAAATTCAGGCTCTCAGGATAATGACAGGTGGAATTTCCTAATTAGTCATTAGTAATGGGTGCTTTATACCCGGATGAAAGAAGATAAACAATTGGGATTGTTGGAGGAGTTTAATAAGCTCTCTTGGGCTTTCCATATGAAAATCCCATGATTAGCCTAGGCATGGTGTAATAACTGACATGCCGCGGCGCTTCCTCTTTTACTACAAAGGCGTGCTGTACATGTCATTACAGATGGAAATACATTCCATTGCGTAGAATCTTGTGCTACTTCACTTCCCTATTGCTAAGAAGCTTTATCAGCCAAGTCATATTTAGACTCGTGACATAACTGCACAAGGGGAATATTTGCACACTTAGGAAGTTCCATGAGTTTTAGAAGCAAATGAATGTTGTAGACAATCAGGGGAATTCACATAGACTGGTGCTAAATGTTAATAAAAACTGATTCTATCTATGACAAGTCACAAATTCACATACACATGTCTGTGAATCTGTAGGAAACTGACAGAACCGGTGCAGAAAGTCTAAATAAACCCCTACATGACAGAGGATGAAACAAATCCTAATGCCCGAGCACAATTTTGCAACTTTGACATGTGTTAGTAAAACTGTACATATCGCAACTACTTTGTTTATCCAGGTTAAATGCACCTTGTTTTTATATTTTTATAGGTCAAATTGAACTTTCTTTTGGTGGTAAATGGTAATGAACATCTACTATTTTTTTTGTTTTATTATCAAGGAAAAACTTTTGCAAAAGAGTAAAAAAAAAATATATATTTTTAAGTTTACCCCTTTATGACCAGGCCATTTATAGCACTACTTTCACTGGTAATTACGTGGTCGTGCAACACTGTACCAAAATAACCACAAATAGTGCGACCCAGAGAAGAGAAAATAGACACAGGGGGCCGTCGTATCTCTGAGTACGGGCCGTCGTATCTATGCGCCTGATTCAGAGAATCAGTTACACATAGATATCCCTAAGATCCGACAGGTGTAAGTGTCTTACACCGTCGTATCTTAGTTGCATATTTACTATTTCTAGGTGGCGATTCCGTATAGTTACGCAAGGAATATGCTAATTAGGTATTTACGCCGATTCAGAAACGTACGTCCGGCCGGCACATTTTTGTATGTCGTTTACGTTAGGCTTTTTCCGGCGTAAAGTTACCCCTGCTATATGAGGCGTAGCTAATGTTAAGTATGGACGTCGTTCCCGCGCCGAGTTTTGAAATGTTTATGTCGTTTGCGTAAGTCGTTCGCGAATAGGGCTTTGCGTAAGTTACGTTCACGTCGAAACCAATGAGGCTTTGCGGCGTAATTTCGAGCATGCACAATGGGATTCTTTCACGAACGGCGCATGCGCCGTTCACAAAAAACGTAAAATACGCGGGGTCATCTTAAATTTAGATAAAACACGCCCACAACATCCCCATTTGAATTAGGCGGGCTTACGCCGCCACACATACGTTATGCCGCCGTAACTAAGGGCGCAAGTTCTTTCTGCATACGGAACTTGCACCCAAAGTTACTGCGGCGTACCGCATCGCAGATACGTTACGCCAGCAGATAGATAGAGAAATCTATCTGAATCCGGACAAGGGGTCAGCATGACGAAGGGAGATACAGGTCTGAGAAGGGTTAAGAAATAAGTAGTTAGTGGGGTAGGGGCATAGCTTACCTGATTTGTGTATTAGGGGTCAGGTGATCAGGGAAAGGGCTTTTGTCTGTGCAAGTGCTGATGGGTAATCACTCTGGAAAGTTTTGTTCTGCCCAGGATTATTTTCAGCTTTCAGCGCTGTCGCCTTTTGAATGACAATTGCACGGTCATGCTATACTGTACCCATATGACATTTTTTCATACAAATAGAGCTTTCTTTTGGTGGGATTTAATCACCTCTGTTTTTTTATTTATTTTTTGCTAAACAAACAAAAAAAGACAGAAAGTTTTGATAAAAAAAAAAAAACTGTTTTATAGTTTGTTATAACATTTTGAAAACAGGTAATTTTTCTCCTTCATTAATGTGTGCTGATGAGGTTGCACTGATAGGCTGCACTGGTGGGCACTGATGGGCTGCACTGATGAGGCTGCACTGATGGGCTGCACTGATGAGGCGGCACTGATGAGGCGGCACTGATGAGGCTGCACTGATGAGGCTGCACTGATGGGCCCTGGTAGATGACACTGATAAGCAGCACTAATGCCCCCGTACACATGAGCGGTTTTCCCATCGAAAAAAAAAACTGATTTATTTTCTGACAGAATTCCGCTCAAGCCTGCCTTGCATACATACGGTCACACAAAGTTTGGTGAACTTTTGACTGCCAAGAACGCGGTGACGTAAAAAACTACGACGAGCCGAGGAAATTAAGTTCTATGCTTCTGAGCATGCGTCATAATTTTGCGTGTCGGAATTTGTACACACGATAGGAAATTCAGATCTGATTTTTTCCTGTTGGGTAAAAAAGAGATCTGCTTTCTTTCTTTTTCCATCAGGAAAAAGTCTGATGGAGCATACACACGGTCGGGATTCCCGACCAAAAGCTCTCATCTGACTTTTTCCAACGGGAAAAACGATCGTGTGTACGGGGCATAACAGGCAGCACTGAAGGGCACTGATAGGTGACACTGATAGGCAGCACTGATAGGTGGCACTGGTAGGTACTGCTTAGCAGTGCTGATATGCACTAGTAGGTGGCACTGGTGGGTACTGGTACGTGGTACGACTTGGCAGCAGTGGGTCTGGAGTGTGTGGGACCAATGTCTCGTTTACTCCAGACAGCAATCAGCAATCCAGTGAGCACGGGGGGACAGAGCAGACAGCAGTGACTGATAGTCACCAGCTCTCTCCTTAGTGAGTCCTGAGAACCGAGCGATCGGTGATGTTTGACCACTTAGTTCTCAGTGTTAGAGGGGACAAATGGGACGAATTTCGTCTCTCGGAAGGGATGAAAGAATATATATAAATGAAAATTAGGAGAAATATGAAGAGGAAATGTAAATGAAGCGGAATATGGGAGAAAAATTAGATGGACACGGGGGTAAAAAATGTTTTGGATGAACGGATGTGAAGATGAATGGATATGGAAGATAGTAGGAACATGTGTAGATAAATGATGAAAGGTACTGTGTTTTAATGATAAAGTAACTAATAGATATTCAGCAAGATTCTGTGTATTGAATAATTAATGGGAACAATGTACATTGCAAATAAATCTTGTATAAATGTAAAAAAAATTGTATTTGGGAAAAAGATCAATGAAAAGAAATTGAAAACAAACAGGACCATAGTGGTTTCAATGAAGGTAAGACACTGCCACAACCAGATACTGTAGTTGGAAACTCACCAGAGCGTAGGACCTAACAGCCTCGTAGAGGTCAACATGTATTCATAGCTCCAAACCACCAGATGTTAGGATTTCTAGGCCTTTCTTTAGTTTCAAATGGTAATTCATACCAACACTTGCCTAAAAAGAATAAAGAAAGTAAACTCAGATAGTGCAGCAACATTTTATTAAAACCACATTCCATAATACCTAAAAGTATAAAAGTATATGGATGCTTCTCACTTTTTAGTGAATATTCAATTTGTCTAAGTGACATTTTGTTTCTCCACAGGCCAGGAGGCTTCTGATGACCCATCGGGTGGCTATGTCTATGTTGCAGTATTGGTTTTAGGCAGTGGTGTATTTAGGTTTTGTGCTGCCCTAGGCCTGACTAAACTCATGCACCCCCTAATTTAAACATGACCCACCCCTTCCTGTCAAGGCCACGACCCTTTCTGTATAAGACCCGCCCTAAACATTGGCCCCTCCTCACTTTTTGAGTGGGGACACTAGTTCTGAGGGCCTGGGGGGGGGGGGGGGGCAAAGGATTCCCTTAATTTGCATAGATTTCCTCTCACTGTTTTTCAATTATTTTTTATGTATATTGCCGAGACCTAACAATACATTACACCTGCAAGCAGTTTTAAATTACATTTTTTTTCTTTAGAAATGTAATTTTGCTGTGGCATAGTAAAACACATCACATGATGCGCTACTTTACATGTAGACTAAGGAGACCCCCAGGGACGATATTTAAAGGAATATTTCATTTTTTCATTTCATTTTTATTGTTCCTTTACGCATTATAAAAATCACTGCTCCTGAAAAAGTGTCAGTTTTTAAAACTTTTTTTTGCATTGATACATGTCCCCTGGGGCAGGACCCGGGTCCCCAAACGCTTTTTATGGCAGTAGCTTGCATATTAGCCTTTAACAGTGTTTGCACAAATGTTCTGCCTGTTCGCATGTTCTGCTTCAAACTGAACGGGGGAGTGAGTGATGCGAACTGAATCGCTACAAATGCGAACTGAATCGCCTCAAGGCGCTTGGCATCCACTTTTCTTCTATTTAGCCTTCAGAAAAGATGGGTCTTGAGTTTTTTCTTGAAGGCCCGGTGATTCTCTTCCGTTCGGATATTAGTTGGTAATGCGTTCCACAGTCGAGGTCCTTGGACTGGAAATCTTTGTTCTCCTTTGCTCTTGTAGCGGGCCTTGGGGATTTGTAGTAGATTTTGGTTAACTGATCGGAGAACGCGATTGGGGTTGTGGTATTTTATTTTCTCACATAAATATTGGGGGGTGATGCCTTGTACACATTTGTGTGTCAGGCAGAGGGCCTTGAATGTGATTCGGTCCTTGACGGGCAGCCAATGGAGGGACCTCAGGGAGGGGGTAATTGATTCCCATGGTTTTTTCCCTGTTACCAGTCGTGCCGCCGTGTTCTGGACAACTTGTAGACAGGCGATCTTGTATTTTGGGAGACCTAGGTAAAGGGAATTAGCATAGTCGAGCTTGGAGTTTATTAGTGTTCCCACCACTACTGCGGTGTCTTTTTCCAGAATGAAGGGCAAGAGTCTTCTTAGTAGACGCAGGAGATGGTGAGACCCGCTGACTACTGACCCAATTTGAGCTTCCATTGTCATGTCGGAGTCAAAAATGACTCCTAGACTTTTGACTTTTGTGCTGGGGGTAATGGTCTGTCAAAATATGGGCGGGAGCGACCATATCGTCCTAGCAAATCTTTGTGTTTGCATGGACCAGGAGTTCTGTTTTTGATCCATTGAGTTTAAGGTGACTCTCCGTCATCCAGTTGTCTATCAAAGTGAGGCATTTTTCTAGTCCGAGGTATTGGTCCTAGTGAAGTGAAGGGTCCTAGTTTCACTGTCTGGGATCGATTTTCCAGAAATGATGAGAACCAGGGTAAATCGGAGTCTGCAACTTCAAGCTACTTCTGTGAGCCGAGTCAGCAATATTTTGTGATCTACTGTGTCAAACGGCGCACTACGGTCCAGCAGTATCAGAAGACAAGATTCTCCTTCGTCTGCTGTGTCGAGAGCATCATCCCATATTTTGAGAAGTGTTCGGCTCATCCCTACCATGGTTTAAAGGATAGGGTCTCTTCCTTCCCTGTTAAGGAGTACTCAGGAGACATCAGGTGTGATTTTTGAGTATATATGTATACATTTTATTTATTTTTTATTTATTTTTTTAAACAATATCTTCTAGGTGTTTTTCTTATCTTCTGTCCTCGTCATTGTCATCATTTGTTAGGTAATGCAAGAGATGCATACTTACCATGGCTCTTAAAAACTTGTCTAGCTGCATCAATGAAAAGTTGGCAATCACCCTCCGGGAACACTCTGCACATCATTTTACTTTGTGTGCTTTATGGCATTTTAACAAGCTGCGGTGTGTGGGAAAATGTTTGCCTGCAAAATATATTGGCAGAAGAATGCACATGACCTAGGCTTGTTCACAATGTCACTCTGTGTTAGTGCATGTACTGCCATACATTAACATGCATTGCTAACACACCAAAATAGATGCATGCAGCATTTTCAGCAGTGCAGCTCAAGGGCATTTAGAATATGCATAGGGGTGCCATTGCGGTGGTCTTAACACTTTCATTAATCAGACGTGAATGCATGTATAAAGTCGAGCAAGTCTTTATTTGTACGTGTTTAGTGAACCGTTTATATTTTTAACAATTTAAACCACCAATATTTTATTATAACACACAGATATGACACATACATAACAATATTACAGAAATCAAAACCAAGCTAACCACTGTTCCAGCCTACTGCTTTACTTAGTAAAATGTCATATGATAATAAACCACAAAGCTGCCTCAGTATTTAAAATGACTTTGCAGAACTGATGAACAAGAAGTGCATGTTTCAACATAGATTCAGTCATGGTCTGCTGTTGTAACCATCGGGAAACTTACCCTGAAAAATTCCATGCAGACACCACAGAAATATATATATATATATATATATATATATATATATATATATATATAAATAAAGGGTAAGGAGTGGTTGCTAAGAGGCTGTAGAAGTTGAGCAACACAGATATGCAACAAAGGAAAAAAAAGTATTTAATTAAAAAATTTATTTATTTCATGTTATTTTAAAAATGTAAACTATTTGATATTCAGGTAGATTGTTTACATCTACTTTAAGACCTTATAGACATTTTGCAATTGTTGCTATTATTTTACAACCACTTGGGCAATGTATAATCATGCATTTTTGACTGGGATTTGTTCCTACATCTTTCAGTCTACATATATATATATATATGTGTGTGTGTGTGGCAAACCCCAGAGGGAGCTGCTTTTGTTTGTTCAGTCCGTTACTCTGCCTTTCAGCCCCCAATGAACTGTCCCAGCCCCTCTGGCACACCTAGCAATGTGATTCATGGAATAACTCAGCAGGTATACACAACACAGTCCTTCTTGTAGTTTACTTGAAGAAAAGTAATATTCAGGTTAACATTAGTCAGCAAGGACCTGTGTAAGTACCCAGGACTTGGTTGAAACAGTTTAAAGAAAACAGTCAGGAACACTATGCAAACAACGAAAGCAATAGGTAACAATATGATAAAGTGAGGGTGCTCTTGCGCCTACCTAGTAAAGCTTAAGATGTGAAGTAAAATAATAGTAATGAACTAAAAGTGATGATGCTGCTCAATCTAATAATGTATAAATATCAAATAGAAATACAATAAAATAGTGAAAGGTAAAGTGACGAGCGCAATGAATATGACTAAGTAATCAAAGTGTTAATCAGTGAACATTGATAATAAACTAAAATTGAAACAAAGTGCTAAAAAACATTAAAAACATCAATAATGAATAAAAACGTTCAGCCAGCAAGTGGCCAGTGAAAAAAAAAAAAAAAAAAAAAAAAAAAAAAAAATCATCAGAGGTGATGAAGCCACGTGACGTGGTGTAACATGTAAGGGACGGACTGATTTTTGAAGCAATACATCAGTAAGCTGTCATCAGCTGTTTCTTAGTTTCGTTTTCTTTGATCTTTTAAAATGCACTTGTTAGCGTTTTTACCAATAAATTAGCCTTGGTTTACTACACTATGGGAAGCTACCTTTTTTATTTCCCCATGCTGAGCACCACCGCTGCCAAATAGAAATCTGGAGCCTACAAACATTGGATTATACAGGACGCCCTGGACATCCACAGCTAGTTGCAGATTCAACAACACCCCTTGTGGATATCCATTTAATCAAGGCTTGATTACTACCTTGGGAAGGTAAGCGCATTGTGAGCCCACATTATTTGAAGATCCACATGAGAAGATTTTAAACATTTGTTTATCACTATTGGAGAAGTTTATATTTATTTTTGTCTTTATGGAACTTCCTACACTTTTATGCACGTATAAAGGCTGTATTGTTAGCCTATTATTCCAGGACTGATTTAGGCTTCATATTTATGTTTGCCTGCTGACTTTTGCAGCTATTTTTGTGCATACTTTTTTTTTTTTTTTTTTTTTTTCACTGGCCACTTGCTGGCTGAACGTTTTTATTCATTATTGATGTTTTTAATGTTTTTTAGCACTTTGTTTAAATTTTAGTTTATTATCAATGTTCACTGATTAACACTTTGATTACTTAGTCATATTCATTGCGCTCGTCACTTTACCTTTCAATAGGTAACAATATGTACAGATTAAATAGACTCCCCAATAACTTTTGGGGTGTGTGGGATGCTGTGGCTAAAGGGGAACCCTAGGCCAGCCTACGATACCTCTAGTACACACCCAGTGAAATGATCTCAATACCCGTGGTGTGTCCCCTTTAAGAGCAACTGCGGTAATGTCCTGGAGGCAAAGCTTTGCATTTTATTATCTTCACCGACAATGTAGGAGCTCTGTGGAGTGTGGACAATATTTGGATGTGGTATTCTATGAAAAGCATTAAAAAGCAAAGCCCCCTCACCAAATCCTGTACACAGCCAGCGGTCCTCCCCTGAGCGATCGATCGATCTCAGATGCAGGTGTGTCGCAGTGGCATTCAGTCCTTGAGCTGTTGCAGGGTGTTCTTCTTTAGCATGGACAGTCTGTTCCTCTGGGCTGGAGCTGCATGAACAATCTGTTCCTCTGGGCTGGAGCTGCATGAACAATCTGTTCCTCTGGGCTGGAGTTGCAGGCTGTGTGTCCCTTGGTAGGCCACGATTCCACACACACATAGAGTAAATTAAGAGGATTGCCTCATTGGTTTAACAAGGATAGGGGTGGGTACCATCATCCTATAGTAATTGAAGAAAGGAAGACGGAGATATATCAGGGACTATTCCTAAAGGGGCTCTAATCGCCAGTGGTGGTAGGACGCTCATTGTTTAGTGTTAGGACCACAGATATTACAGGGTGCCTTGGCGCGGCTCTGTGGCTCACGCATGCGTTTGCAAATGCGTGCGGACTGAACCCCTGTTTTTAACGCATACTGTAGACAGGTTAATTGGTTTTCTGCAAGCTGGTCGGTAAGTAGGCTTGGTTTTTCCCTGGGCATTCCCCAGGTTTTTGTTGTTAGGACTGTTGTGGTACCCAGACAGAAACGCTTATTTATAAAAAGAATAACAATTTATTACAAAGAAATATGATTACAAAAATTGAAAGTCACAAGACCCAAAATTAAAAACATTTACAAACTCCACAGATAGGTAGAGGTGAAATAGTGATGTAATTAGTGATGTATCCTCGTCGAGTTGCAGGCTGTGTGCCCCTTGGTAGGCCGTGATTCCACACACACATAGGCCCAGATTCACAAAGCACTTACGCCGACGTATCTCCAGATACGCCGCGTAAGTCTATCTATGCGCCGTCGTATCTATGCGCCGTGCCCACAATCTGAGATACGCCTGAAAATAGTCTTCATCCGACCGACGTAACTTTCCTACACTGTCATATCGTGGGCGCATATTTACGCTGGGCGCATTTGCCGCTCCCATTGATTTTCTATGCATATTTGCAAATGAGGGAGATACGCCGATTCACAAACGTAGTTGCACCCGGCGCATAATATACGCGGTTTGCGTAAGGCGTACGTCCGGCGTAAAGTTATTCCACATATAGGAGGCGCAACTCATGCAAAGGTATGGACCAGGGAACAGAGCCGTCGTATTTTAGGTCGTTTACGTAGTACGTGAATAGGGCTGGACGTAGGTTACGTTCACGTCGTAGGCAGTGATCCGGCGTATCTTAGGGAGTATTTCCGACGTGATTCTGCGCATGCGCACTGGGATGCGTCCACGGGACGGCGCATGCGTCGTACGTTATTCGTATCTTTATGACGCTCAATCCATCATTTACATGGGGTCACGCCTCATTAGCATGGCTCACGCCCACTTCCACCTACGCTGGCTTATGCCAAGGAAACCCAGCGTATCTTTAAGAGCGAGTGGGAGCGAGTGCTTTGTGAATCCAGTGATTGCATCTGTGCGCTGCGTCGGCGTAGCGTATATTAGATACGCTACGCCCGCATAAATATGCACCGATGTATGTGAATCCGGGCCATAGAGTGCAGGAGGTGCTCTCCTGATGGGGTGCAGGCACAAAGAGGTTCCGGTCTAGTTCCTCTGTCTTTTTATCTCCTCCCCCCACAATCCTTTGCTGCTGCCTGATGATTGGCTCAGGCTCTTCCAAAAGGGAGTTCACAGACAACTTCCAATAGGAAGTTACAAACAAGCAGTTCTGAGTGTCTGTGTGTGAAGAGAGAAAGGGGGGTGGAAGCTGTTAAAAAAAACTAAAATAAAACACAGAGGCTAAATGACTAGTCACTAGTATTACCCATTGTCTCTCTGTAGCTCATTTGTTTCCAGTGACTGTCTTATCATACCTTGTTCTGCACTGTCTCTGTGAGACTGACCATTTTGAAAGAGGCGCAGGCAGGGCTGGTGTAGTGTCACCATTTGCTCCCTATCACAGAATGCTGCCTAAGTCACGTGGTGGCGAACTGCGCATGCGCAATGCGTTCCAACACCAAATGTGATGCGTTCCAGGGGATTCACGACACTATCCTTCAGTGAACCCATCACAATTTGTCACGGAAGTGACGTATTACCATACACGGAGCGGGGGGGACAGAGAGAGAGACCCATTCAGAGCGACAGAGAAATAGACATATAGAGATACGTAGATACATTCAGAGCGAGAGAGGGATACAGATAGAGAGATACTGAGAGAGAACCGGGGCTCAGGTAGGGGATTACCTCCCCTATGTGCATTACTTCCGTTATCTATAATTTATGTAGACGATCCCTCTCTCGCTCTGAATGTATTTCACTATATCTATATCTATATTTTTCTCTCGCTGTGAATGGGTCTCTCTCTCTCTCCCCCCCGCTCCGTGTATGGTAATACGTCACTTCCGTGACAAATTGTGATGGTTCACTGAAGGGTAGTGTCGTGAATACCCTGGAACGCATCGCATTTGGCGTTGGAACGCATTGCGCATGCGCAGTTCGCCGCCACGTGACTTCCGGAGCATTCTGAGATAGGGAGCAGAATATGACACTGCACCGGCCCAAGATAATGTGCTGCCTGGGCCCAAGAATGAAATGCTGCTGGTTAGACATAAATCTCATTGTGAAACTCGATGGATATATGACCTCCATTGCTACAGACCTTTTGGCTTAAATGTGGAGTGGGATGTCAATTGCTTCATTGATAAGTTAACCATCCTAGATTTTTTCTATACTCCTCCTTCTGTTTTTTTTAACACATTTTTTTAAACATTTTTTAATATTTCTTCTTAACAGCCTAAATAATTTTTACATACAGATTTGTTGTCCTTTCTTGTATATTTGTGTGTTGATGTGCGGGAGGAATCTTCCTTCCTCTTCTGGGGGGGGGGGGGGGTCTTTCTTCCGCATATGTATATTCATATTGCTGAAGGGTATAATAGGTGTACTCTTTATGGGTTAATTTTTTGTGACCCAACTTATCCGGTGACTACAAAGGTGAGATTGAAGAATCTCACTTCCGGTGTCCCGGCTGCCTATTAAGTATATAAGTGTGATGTTTTGGCATGGGAGGTCAGCCTCCGCTCCCAGTTGAAGCCATTTTTGAGGAAACGCTATTTCCTAACGCCATCACGCTCATATTATTCAGCCTTTAGGTTTGATCCTTGGCTGATTTACAAAAATATTTTTTTACGTTGTGTTTTATTTAATACTTTTTCTACTCTGTCATGGACACTTGCTGTGGAATTTATATACAATTTTATTTGCTGTGACACGTGTGTGTTTTTTTAAATAAAAAATTAAAACAAATTGGACATACTTCACCATGAGGATTCTACTGCTTTTTTCCTACTGAGTCACCATTCTCAGATCTAGTGTTCAGCCGAGTGGATTCTGCCCATTATCTTCTGTGTGATCCAGTCTGAGGAAACAGCTGGAGGTGTTTTTCCTCCTCCTGCAAGACGAAAGCATACATCCCTGATCTGAGTGGTTCGTTACCGGAGTCGGCAGGCTGATGCTCACGGTCTACTGATCTCCCTAACCCGAGATCCTTCTAGTCCGGTAAGAGGCAGTTATATCACACTTTTTTGGCTGAAAATAAGATCCAGGCTTCTTCTAGATATTCCATCGAATATTACAGTGATCATTGGATTAATCCCTAGAAGTGTCCTACTGTTAATAATTTCCTCACTTCATGTTTGGGACTTTATTCTATTATGCCCCTTTTTTTTAACACTTAGTTACTTTGGTAACATTTGTTTACTGTTTTTTGTGTATTTATACGTACAAACAAATAAAAATACTGAGCTAACTTCACGTGAATATTTGGTTTGGTTGCGCACTTGTTTATTGTTTGTATATAAAACATTCCCAATAAAAAAAAAAAAAATGTCTTTTCAATTAAGGCCAATATGGACCCGATACATATTTTTGGTAAAAAAAAATCCCAATAAGCGTATATTGGTTGGTTTGCGCAAAAGTTATTGCGTCTACAATTTATGGGATATGTTTATGGAATTTTTATTTTTACAAGTAATGGCAGCGATCAGCGATTTTTAGAGGAACTGCGACATTACGGTGGACAAATTGGACATGAAGTGACACTTTTTGGGGACCAGTGCTAAAAAAAATGCACTGTCACTCTATAAATGACAGGGAAGGGGTTAGCACCAGGTAGGATCAAAGGGTTAAGTGTGTGCCTGGAAGGTGCTTTCTAACGGTGGGGGATACACTGGAGGAAAAGAGATATCATGTTTCAGCTACAAGATCTCTCTTTTGCTCCCTGACAAATCAGCGGTTTGCCTTGTTTACATAGGCACACTGCTGCTCCGTCTCTCCACAGAACGATCCATGTCCAATCACAGCGAGAGCAGAACAGGTACATGGTTTTTCGCAGCCGGGCCACCCTGCCACATTATATATATATGTGGTGGGTGGTCCGGAAGTGGTTGATCACCACAGGATTTTTTTTTACATAAAAAAAAAAAAAAGTTTCTTTGTTTCTGTTATAAAATGAATAAGTCATTTTTTCCATCACTTATGTGCACTGATGGGGCTGCACTGATGGGCAGATGTGGCAGCACTGATGAGGAGGCACTGATAAAGCTGCACTGATAGGCAAGGCAGGAATGATGGGCACTGATAGGCAGCACTGATAGGTGGCACTAATTGGCACTGATGGGGCTACACTGATGATCAGTGCCCTGATTATCTGTGTAAATGTCCCCTGTCATACTTGCTGGCTACTGGCTCTTTTCATGCTGTGACAGCGCAAAGGAATGCTGATAACCAGTAAGTTTATTTTCATGTGATCAGCTGTGATTGGACACAGCTGCTCACATGGTAAAGGGCCGCTGTGATTGGCCCTTTACTGCAATCACAGGGCACACATGGGGCTTGGTTCTAGGAGGGCGTCCATGCCCTCCCAGAACAAGAGAGCTGTGCTGTTTCCGTCTCTCCGCTATAGCGCAATAATTAAGTGGTTGGAGATATTCACCCTCTCTATTTGACCTATTTACCATTATCATTAAAAGTGAAAGTAAAAGAAAATCCCACATTTTGGGTTATCCCCAAAAAAGTAATAGAGGGAAAATCTTCCAATGGGGACATTAGTTCTGGTGACCTGGGGGGTCCCAAGAGATTCACTTAATTTGCAGGGATTTCCTCTCACTTCCTGTTTTGGCTATGTGACAGGAATTGAAGGGAAATCTCCCCAATGCAACACAGATGGTAAAAAAAAATTACTGACAGGGGTTGTTGTATCCAAAAGTTTTGCCTTTAAAGTTAGTTTTTCCATCAGAATTTCTAAAGCAATTTCATTCAACACTAAATTTAGGAGACTCGAATTAACAGCACATAGCTGAACAACTATTCCTGGTGATTGAATTGTAAATGAATGGCAGAGTTTACCTTTCATATAAACTGGCCCATGCAGACAAGGGGCCCCCTGTAGTTTGCCATTTGTAATAATATTGCTTATTGCAAATACCATATCTATAGGCCTTTTCTGACACCAATGATGCCTGGTTGAAACACGCCCAAAGTTAACATTCCTATGTCCTAACTTAAGCCACGTACACACGATCAGATTTTCCAACGGGAATTGTGTGATAACAGTCTGTTTATTTATTAGATGAACTTAGCTAAAGGAAAACTATGACAATTTTTGACAATTTTTGAAGTTGAAAAGTATAATTTTTTTCACATCATTTTTTTCTTTGGAAATGAACCTTTAATATGGTGTTCTTTTCTTCATTGTTGGCTTCTCTTGCAGACTGAAGAACTAGACATTATGGGGCAGATCCACATACATCTGCGCCGGGCACAGCGTATGTAAGATACGCTACGCCCCTCTAACTTACTTTGAATTGGTTTAAATCCTCAACGAATTCGCGGCGTAAGATACAGCGGCGTAGTGTATCTCTCGCGGCGTAAGGCCGCGGAATTCAAATGCGGCGGGTAGGGGGCGTGTTTCATTTAAATGAAGCACGTCCCCGCGCCGAACGAACTGCGCATGCGCCGTCCCTAAAATTTCCCGCCGTGCATTGCGCTAAATGACGTCGCAAGGACGTCATTGGTTTTGACGTGAACGTAAATGGCGTCCAGCCCCATTCACGGACGACTTACGCAAACGACGTAAAATTTTCAAAATTATCCGCGGGAACGACGGCCATACTTAACATTGAGTACGCCACCATATAGCAGCTTTAACTATACGCCGGAAAAAGCCGAACGGAAACAACGTAAAAAAAATGTGACGGCCACTCGTACGTTCGTGGATCGTCAGAAATAGCTAATTTGCATACTCGACGCGGAATACGACGGAAACGCCACCTAGCGGCCGGCGAAAAATGGCATTTAAGATCCGACGGTGTACTAAGGCGTACGCCTGTCGGATCTAACCCAGATGCCGTCGTATCTTGTTTTGTGGATACAAAACAAAGATACGACGCGCATAATTTGAAATTACGCGGCGTATCAAGAGATATGCCGGCGTAATTTCTTTAACGATCTGCCCCTATCTCTCCCCTGACTCATTCATCTGTGTGTACTAGCAAAAGTTCATCAAACAAAGTGAAATTCTCTGTAGCATGATAAGCTTAAGTGGATTATGTAACAAACAGAAAAGTGTACAGAATGGGTCAGTCTGCAGTATGTTATGTACAGCACAGTGTACAAAGAGGACGCCTTACAATTTACCCTAATTGACTTAGCACGTACATATATCACATCTCATACACACCCCAGGCATCCCATCGGTACATTTTCAGGATGTCACGTGTCAGATTTAAGACTCGTACAGCTGTTCCTCCTGGACTGCAGCATAACTGCTGAGGCGCAATGGGCCCAGGTAGGTACAAATTAAATGTAAAATAGATGGATAGAAACCTTCACCCTTGTGCCTTTTACCCCATTAAATAAACACACTTACAACCATTAGGTTGGAAAGGGCAAGGCCACAGCTTTATTTAAAATCCAACACATAACATGGGAACACTTTTAAACCGGTGCCAGTCACAGTTGAACTGGGAGCACACAATTCCAAAAGGGGGTCCTGTCCTTACCATAAGTGTTGGACAGGCCACCTACTTCCGATTTCTATAATTTTTATAATGATAAATTGAGCAAATAAAAGTCCATATGAAGAAAATAATCCTCTATTAAATGCCACCACAGTGACACAAATGAAGAAACAAGTGCCTGACCACCATAATTTAGACGTGCTTACCAAATTGCAAGCTCAAAGGGCGATTGGCTATAACCCAGCCACAGCCTTTAGCTTGCACTTCTGACCAATGCTGACCACTTGATCATAGAAAACCAGACTGGATGGCCCAATTCTCCCCTCCGCGTCTCACTGGATCCAATGACAGTGAAATGCTCAAAAGGAAAAGAGGCTGACCATAGCATGATACCATCTTGTATATTTCTTAAAAAAATAATAGATTGCACTTACATGAGTAAAATAAAAGATCGCATTAAAAACAAATGCTGGCCGGAAAACAGGAGCCCATCCTCCTCATTAGAACAACGTGGTGATGTCAATACGTGCCTTCCCAGATGCGATTCGTCACAAATTGACGTTTTCAATGGGGATGGGCAGCGCATTGACTCACCACCTAATATAGAGCCAGACCTTGTTTTGACACGCAAATGTCAGGCTGAAGGCACCATTTTAGTTATGGGCAACAGATCCCAAATGCAATGCTAATTGATAAAGGCTAAGCAATATGGGAAATAAGAGCAAAAATAATAACATTTTGTTAAAAACCTAAACAATTAATAAACAGCATCTGGACCAAAGAATCATTTTAAAATTAAATTGTGATACACGATTATATAGTGCTAGAACATATCCTCAAAAAAGGAAATGTCCAGCCCTATTACTAACGAGTCCGCAAGGATACAGACTCAAATGTCAATTGTATGTGAAAACACTTGATTTTGAAAAAACTAAATTAATGAGTAAAAGTGAAACTTCATAGATATATATATATATATATATATATATATATATATATATATATATATAAATGGATGCTGATAAATTCAATATACAGGGGTTTACAAACATCCGACTTACAAACAACTCCTACTTACAAATGGAGGGAGACAACAGGAAGTGAGAGGAAATCTACCCCTAGGAAGGGAAATTCTCTTCTGTCAGGCCCCGTACACACGACAGAGTTTCTCAGCAGAATTCACCGAGAAACTCGGTCAAAACCCGGATTCTGCCGAGAAACTCTGTCGTCTGTACAGTTTTGGCTCGATGGAGCCGCCGAGGAGCTCGACGAGAAAATAGAGAACATGTTCTCTATTTTCTTGTTGTTCTATGGGAGAAGGCGGCCCGCCGAGCTCCTCGGCGGCTTCATCCCAAAACTCGACGAGGAACTCGACGTGCCAAGCACGTCGAGTTCCTCGGCCGTGTGTACGGGGCCTCAAGAGTTATTTTGGGAAAAAGGTGTCTCTACTGATGCTTTATCACCAAGGCTTGTTTCCATAAAACAACCCAAAATTTTCTAAATCCAATTGTCATTGGGACAGAAAGTGAGGTGAAATCTTCTGAACAGAGAGGCACAGACAGCAAAACAAATGTTACAGGGGTGATAACCCTTCCCTATGCTATCCAAAAAGCTTAAAAATATGTTTTTGGGCTGGAGCTACACTTAAAAAGTGTACCTGTTCTGACAAACAGATTCAACTTAAGAACAAGCCTACAGACCCTATCTTGTTTGTAACCCGGGAACCCCCTGAATATATATATATATATATATATATATATATATATATATATATATATACAGACCAAAAGTTTGGACACACCTTCTCATTCAGAGTTTTCTTTATTTTCATGACTATAAAAATTGTAGATTCACACTGAAGGCTTCAAAACTATGAATTAACACGTGGACATGTGGAACTATACATAACAAAAAAGTGTGAAACAACTGAAAATATATTTCATATTCTAGGTTCTTCAAAGTAGCCACCTTTTGCTTTGATTACTGCTTTGCACACACTTGGCATTCTCTTGGTGAGCTTCAAGAGGTAGTCACCTGGCGCAGCACCCCATCACTCTCCTTCTTGGTCAAATAGCCCTTACACAGCCTGGAGGTGTGTTTGGGGTCATTGTCCTGTTGAAAAATAAATGATGGTCCAACTAAACGCAAACCGGATGGAATAGCATGCCGCTGTAAGATGCTGTGGTAGCCATGCTGGTTCAGTATGCCTTCAATTTTGATTAAATCCCCAACAGTGTCACCAACAAAGCACCCCCACACCATCACACCTCCTCCTCCATGCTTCACGGTGGGAACCAGGCATGTAGAGTCCATCCGTTCACCTTTTCAAAGACATGGGGGTTGGAACCAAAGATCTCAAGTTTGGACTCATCAGACCAAAGCACAGATTTCCACTGGTCTAATGTCCATTCCTTGTGTCCTTTAGCCCAAACAAGTCTCTTCTGCTTGTTGCCTTTCTTTAGCAGTGGTTTCCTAGCAGATATTCTACCATGAAGGCCTGATTCACACAGTCTCCTCTTAACAGTTCTAGAGATGTGTCTGCTGCAAAAGGTGGCTACTTTGAAGAACCTAGAATATGAAATATATTTTCAGTTGTTTCACACTTTTTTGTTATGTATAATTCCACATGTGTTAATTCATAGTTTTGATGCCTTCAGTGTGAATCTACAATTTTCATAGTCATGAAAATAAAGAAAACTCTTTGAGAAGGTGTGTCCAAAATTTTGGTCTGTACTGTATATAAATTTGTTCTGATAACATCAACAATAATAAAAAATATTAAGCCCATCCTTGTGTCACAAAGCAGGTTTACAAATATGGCTCTTCATGAATTTTCTATAAAAGCATTCACGTCGGTTTCAATGTTGAGCCCATAAGGGGCATAGGTTTTTAGTCTATGGATCCATGACATTTTAAGTCTAGATTTCTCCCATACCAGCGAACTCCCCCTCAAATGGGGCCTAAACCTGTCAATGCCAAGGAAAGGAGTCTTAGACGGATCTCAATTGTGCCCAAATAAGTAATGCTTGGACAGAATGGTTTTTTGAAGCCTGTCTTAATGTTTGGGATATGCTCGTTAAGACGAACTTGGAGTGAGCGTTTGGTCCGCCCAACATATTGAAGGCCACAAGGGCACTGCAACATATAAACCACACCTGCTGTAGAACACGTAACACATGGCTTGATGGTATATTGTTTCTGTGTGACCGTGGAAATAAAAGTGGTAGTCCGTCTTTGTGTACAAGAGTTCAGAGACAGACCCTGCACCTCCTACATTGGTAGAAACCCATTAGTTGACAACTTGTTTATGGCCAGGTGGGAGGAGGATGTCATCTATACCAAGGATATACCACAGCTGGTCCCGTGGGCCAGGTATATTGATGACATCCTACTCCTATTGGATGGCCAATGTAGTGATTTGGAGGACTTCATACGGTGCCTTAATACCAATCAGTGTGGTATACATTTAAACTATGGGACGAGCCAGTCTGACATAAATTTTTTGGATTTGAAAATTTCAGTTAGAGACAACAGTTTTGTGACATCCACTCTTTTTTTGTTTATAGCGCAAAAAATAAAAACCGCAGAGGTGATCAAATACCACCAAAAGAAAGCTCTATTTGTGTGGAAAAAAAATCATAAAAATTTAATTTGGGTACAGCGTCGCACGACCACACAATTGTCATTCAAATTGCAACAGTACTGAAAACTAAAAATTGGCCTGGGCAGGAGGGGGGGGGGGGAGAGTGCCCTGTATTGAAGTGGTTAATCTTGCATCGATCTTTCATTTGGCATTTTGAAGTGTACAGGAGATAAGATAACAGTCTATATGGATAGAGATGTAGTATTGAAAACAGGAGGAGGGTCTCCTGGGTTCTGTAACATTCACCATACACTATACAATCTAATTGTACAATCTCCTTTAGATCTATCATCAACTATGTAGTGTAAGGGCCTGCCTGATTGGATACAGAGTGATTGACTAGATAGGTGTTTCCTTCTATTATATAAATTTAGTAAATCTAAAGGAGATTGTACAATCAGATTGTATAGTGTATGGCCATGTTTATACACCAAACACAGAAGCAAACACACATTTTGCTATGTAAAAAAAACAAGGGGCAAATGCTGCAGAACGCACAGTAAAAAAAAAACACAACCCACAGTGACTGTAGATTTAATGGAGAGCGTTGATATTTTTGCAAAAAAAAAGTACAAAAATGCTATATTGGTGCATAGAGGAGCTGGAATAATAATAATAAAAAAAAAAGTATACAAAGGTGAACTTACCCTTTAACTACAGGCTGATTGCTGCCCCGACATAACTGCTAAGGTGTAACCAACAAGTTGCTTTAATTTGCTGGGTGTGAAGACAGGTTTACTTAACAGAATGTGTGGATTTATGGCCTGCTCAACTTCTTAAGCTGGCAATAGATGGTTCAAATCTTGACCAGTTCAGCAGGCACCAGCCAAGATTTGAACCATCTATGGGCAAGCTGCAAGGGGCCTAAAGATTTGCGTTAACACAGCATGCCTTAACACAAAATAATGCAGTGTGTTATGGGGCAGCACAATGGCTAAGTGGTTAGAACTTCTGCCTAACAGCAATAGGGTTGTCAGTTTGAATCCAAACCACAGCACTATCTGCCTGGAATTTGCATGTTCTCCCTGTGTATGCATTGGTTTCATCTGTGTACTCCTGTTTTCTCCCACACTCCAAAGACATGCTGGTAGGTTAATTGGCTCCTGTCTAAATTGGCCCCAGTACTGTATGTGTATGAATGTTAGGGTTAGGGACCTTAGATTGTAAGCACCATGGGGTAGGGACTGATGTGAATGTATAATAATATGCTATATAAGTACCTAAAATAAATACATTGTTCAAATGACATACATTATACAACATTTTTATATTTCCATAAAATTCCAGTGTACGTCACTATATTTATATATCCCACCCCTCCCCCCTGTCCTCTGCACTCTACATAGGGAGTCTATCCATCACCAGTTTTGGTGGTGCGACACTCATGTCTCTTAACCAGGAATACCAAATCTCCTCAAATTTGCCCTCTGCTTTCCTTCGTTTGTAGGCCAGATGTTCTCTACCCAACAGGGAGTTGACGTATGCAATCCATTGCTTCCCTGTGGGGCCCCCGGGGGCCCGGGGGCCATCCAATAACGTGCTATGAGTTTTCTTGCCAAATACAGCAGTCTTGTTATCATATAATACTTTCCTTTTGTGAACTCTCCCGGGTCAATGGCCCCTAGCAAGTATACTAGGGGATCCAATGGAACTGGTACCTGTGCCACTCTAGTAATACACTGTGATACTTCCTCCCAGTACCTATGAAGCTTTGGGCATCTCCATATCAAATGTATGAAATCCCCCTGCTGGGCCTTACATTTTGGGCACATAGGAGTATCCCTTCTTCCCCATCTATGTAGTTGTGGCGCAGTTCTGTAAGCCCTGTGTAGTATAAAAAGTTGCAACAGTTTGTGCGACGCAGAGACGCATACCACCGGGACAGATTCAAGCGCCCTCTCCCACTGGTCTTTGTCTATAGATTGATAGCAGTGCAGCCATTGGCTCCCACTGCTGTCAATCAAATCCAATGACGCGGGCGCCAAGTCCTGCATTCGGCGGCTACAGGAGCCAAATTCTGGACCCGGGAGCGCGACCGCAAGGTAACCCTCTAAGGAGAGTGCTTCCCAGAGGGGGTAATCTGATGTGGGGAGGAGCCGACAGAGCCGCCGTAGGACCCCCAGAAGAGGACGATCGGGGCCACTCTGTGCAAAACAAACTGCACAGTGGAGGTAAGTATGACATGTTTTTTTTATTTTTTTATCAAACCTTTAGTATCACATTAAGCCTAGTACACACGATCAGAAAATCGGACGAAGCGATCATTCGATAATCTGATCGTTGGTAAACAACTTTTGAGAGCCAATCAGGACAGGTCATGCAGAATGATCCAATGGGAAAAGCACAAAAGTTTTTCTCGTACGATACCAGATGGTACGATTTTCATTTTATCAGTACAGTTTTCATCCGAAAATACGAGTTTTCCTAATTTTAGTAACGTCTATATTTTTTATATGAAACTAGCATGTAAAAAAAAAAAAACACGGATGATCATTCGTCCGATAATCTCATCTTGTGTACCAGGCTTTATTCTTTTCCATAAAAAGGTCATTCAATCATTTTGTGTACAGTATACTAGCACACAGAAACATTTCACACATCTCCGTAGGCACTGCTAATTGAATTGTGTTTGTGTATTTGCAGAGCTGATTGTATGCTAACACAGTTGAAATGTGGATTAATTTTGTCTAAGTAATGTGTGATATTCTTCTAGTCTACTCACTACGAATAAAAACAATCAAGGGTACTTCATTACCTCTATAGGATCAAACAATGTGTATACACAAGGAAACTTTTATCCACTTTTATCCCCCAACGCCCTTCACTTTCTCAAGCAGCGTCTCTCAGTAATTAGCTCAAACTGCCTTATCTTGTACTGGAGTTCATCCAAGTATTCTCGTTTAAACCTCTCGGGCACTAAGTAAAACATTTCCTCTCCTTGTTTTGCCTTGTCACTCAGATTTTTCAGTTACAGTCAAACCCATTTTAGAATTTCCAGTGAAAATATTTGTTCTTCATGTTAATAAGTCTCCTTCTCTGTATTGTAAAAATCCCCATCGTCACATCGTCACTTGACATTACCTAAAGTCATTTTCTAATTTACGGTTATTAGGGCTGAGTGATAAAAATATATAGGTAGATTCAGTAAGAGTTAGGCCGGCTTATAAGTAGATAAGCCGGCCTAACTCAGAATCTACGCCGACGTATGTTTAAGCGTATGCTCAAACAGAGATACGCTTAAACATATCTAAGATACGACGGCTTGCGCCGTCCTATCTTAGATTGCAATTTTTCGGATGGCCGCTAGGTGGCGCTTCCATTGCGGTCGGCGTAGATTATGTAAATAAGTTGTTACGCCGATTCCCTAACGTACGCCCGGCCGCCGCAGTCGTTTTACGACGTTTCCGTAAGGCCTTAGGAGGCCTAAAGTTATTCCACCTATTAGGTGGAATAACAATGTTAAAGTATGGCCGCCGTTCCCGCCGCGAGGTTCGAATTTTAAACGTCGTTTGCGTAAGTCGTCCGCAAATCGGGATTTACGTCGTTTACGTCCACGTCGAAATCAATAGGCCCGTGCGGCGTATGTAACCGCAATGCACACTGGGAAATGTAGTCGCCCGGCGCATGCGCAGTGACAAAAAAACGTAAAAAACGTGAGGTCAAGCCTCATTACCATTAAAAACGCCCCCCCCCAACTCATTTGAATTAGGCGCCCTTACGCCAACTCGTTTTAGGCTACGCCGCCGTATATTAGCAGGCAAGTATATAGAGAATCATTACTAGCCTAGCTAATTTACGGCGGCGTAGCCTAAACAGGCTACGCTACGCCACCGTAACTATAAGCCATTGTACCTGAATCTACCTAATAATGACCACAAACCAACCAACCATGTTTCACCTTTGATGTCATGAAACATTTTACAAGAATTCTGATTGGTGACTTTTGGTGATAAGCACATATTGTGCTCATTTTCTTTTCTGTAGTTTTCAAGTAGAACTAAAGGCAAAAAAAAAATGTTGGTAAGGGGGTTATAACCCCTTTTTAGATCCATTGGGGAGACTTCCCTTCACTTCCTGTCCCATAGCAGGACATGAGAGGAAATCCCCGAAAATGAGGGAATCCCTGGTTATCATCAGGTTTACCAAAACTATTTTTCCCATTGGAAGATTTTTCCTCTATTAGGGTGCTGGTGACAGCAAAAAATTGGGATTTTCTTTCATTTTCAATCTTGGTGATAACGCTAAACAGGACAAATCGAGACAGAGAATTTCTCTAACAGGAGGCACAAACAGCAATAAAAACCTGACAGGTGTTCTCCAATCGCTCTCTGTTTTTTTCTTTGTCTGAATTTCTCACTTCCTATTTCTCCTCAGTAAGCTTGCCCCCATCATCCGAACCGTTCTGGCTGGGGGTTAGTCCGCGTGCTCCCCCCTCCCTTGGGACTACATCCCGGTGGGGGGAACACAGCATCTCCCCGCAGGGAGGGGGCGAGCACACTGACTAACCTCCAGCCAGAACAGCTCAGATGTGGGGGCAAGCTTACTGAGGAGGAACAGGCAGTGAGAAATTCAGACAAAGAAAAAAAAACATTTAGAAGGGAAATTGAAGGAAAAGGTAAGTGACCCAACAATGGACTAGCTTAAAGGAACCTATTTAGAAAATAAAAAAACAAACCTTTACAACCCCATTAAAGGGGTTGTAAAGGTTCAAATATATATAAATAAAAAAAATAACAAACATGTCATACTTACCTTCTGGGGTCCCTTGGCGGCTGTCTCTGCTCCTCCCCGCATCAGCTAACCCCTTTCATGGGAAGCTCCCTCCCAAGGGGGTTAGCTTGCGGGCGCGCTCCCATGATACAATCAGCGGCAGCGACTGTATCACTCGGCCCTGCCCCATGGCGCGCTGTGTCATTAGTTTGATTGACAGCAGTGGGAGCCAATGGCTACACTGCTATTAATCATCCAATGAATGAGCCGAGAAGAGCCAAAAAGCCCGGTCAAGAAGCCTGCTTGTTAACGACGCGGAACTTTCGAGGGCTCAGCTAAGTAAACCGGGGGGGGGGGGGGGGGCAGGAAAACATCAGATGTTTTTTTAACCTTAAGGCCACTTTCACACATGAAATTTTCTGGCCGAACAGTGACTGAAGCCATCTAAATTAAGTAATTGTGTGGGTATTCTGACAGCTTCTGGAATAGTGGCTATCAAAATACAAAGGTTTCCTCTATCTGTGCTGTTTGGCGTGGATGGAAGACAGTTTGACCAGAAACAAAGAAATCAGGAAAGATCAGAAATTTTTGCAACAGGAACACAAACAGCAATTTTAAAGGTGACAGAGATTCTACTAAAAGATAAACAGTTTTGGATGTTTTGACTCAATATAACTGAAATTTATCTCTAATTTGAGCATACAAGAAAATGCCAAACCCAATTTAGAATGTCAGAACCTGAAAACTTGGACAAAACCCATACAACTGCGACTGTTGAATAGCATGCTTGGAGAGGTATATTAAGAAAACTTTTTAGACAAAGTCTTGGTGACTTTTCGAGAGATCCAGCCAGTGTAGATTAAGCTGGCAAAGAGGTTTGAACCTGTTTGCGAGCCAAGCTGGCCGGGACTTTGCTGTGCTTGGGGGAACCAACCAATATGGGCAAAGCTGGCCTTGGAGGTTGGCAAGGAGAACTAACCTGCCAGTGGGCAAAGCTGGTTGGCAGGCACAGGCTGTGAAGGTTGGTGAGGCGGATGATCCCTCAACCATAGGGATGGTGCTTTCTGGATGGAAGAAGTTCTGCCCCTTAAAGCAGAACTAAACCCAAAGATTTAACTGTAATTTAACAGTAGGATGAGGATGTGGAAGTCTGCCCTGGCAGATAGAGAAGACAAGTAGTTCTTTTTGAAAGTTATTTTAAAATGAATGGATGGGGCGGGGGCGAGCTAGAGTATATTTTTTACGGGTATTTATGTAAAACTGACAAAATACATAGTATTTTACTTAGTTGCCTCTCGTACATACCGTATATACTCGAGTATAAGCCAAGTTTTTATTTTTTTGCCCCCCTCGGCTTATACTTGAGTCACCATTTTGTGCCTGATCTCCCGGACTTTGGGGACCCGGTACTGGCCGGACCCGAAATTTGGCAAACATGTAGCCCCAGTTCTCCTCTATAAGTTTGCTGTCTGGGGGACCTACGACCAGGGAGCACCGATTTTTCAAAGCCGGCACCCCTTCTATATACTCCCATGTTAAACGTATGTCTAGACATGGGCACAGTGAGGCATGGACACAGTGAGGCCCAGTGAGGCATGGACACAGTGAGGCATGGGCACAGTGAGGCATGGGCACAGTGAGGCATGTACACAGTGAGGCATGGACACAGTGAGGCATGGACACAGTGAGGCATGGGCACAGTGAGGCATGGACACAGTGAGGCATGCACATGAACACAGTGAGGCAAAGTGAGGCACAGTGAGGCATGCAGATGGACACCCTAGGCTTATACTCGAGTCATTAAGTTTTGCCATTTTTTTGTGGTAAAATGAGGTGCCTCGGCTTATATTTGGGTCGGCTACAGTATATAACTACAGTAATTACACATGATGCATTATTGCTGCCTACGAAACACTGGACACCTGGTGTCTACATGTATAAGGATTTTTTTTTTATTTTTCTTTAGCACATTCAGTCTAAACTCATCGGGACACCAAAAACAGATATACAAATGATAGTAAACCACAATGCAAATTAGTTATATAGATTGCACTCTGTGGTTTTCTGAACCCTCCCAACGCCTTGTCAACATTTCTAATGAATCCAGAGTCATCAAGTAGAAGTATTGTAAAATTAGCCCCTGAGCTAATAAAGCCGGTTTGTAAATTTGCATAAAATTATTTACATGATATCATCCTAAAGGAAGAAAATACTTTTGTAACGTTCAGCGGCACTGCCCCTCTTAGCTGTCAATTAACCCTTACATGTTACTGGAACTTGTATTGCTGTGTTATGCTTGGAGCTACATAGAGTGGCACAGTTGGTTGTTTTGTATTAATTTGCATCTGTACACATACAAAGATATATGGGATCTACTAGGTGTTTTGGGTTAAGGGAATGCAGAAGGTTGCTAAATGGTGTTTTTGTGTGGCATGTGTGTAGTTGTGTGTGTGCGTATGTTTGCAGGGGCTTTAGGAGGGTCCTACTATTTGACCCAAGTCACCATTAATATAAACAGAAATGCCAGCATGCTAAATGTGCTGTCCTGAAATGTGAGCATGCCCAAAATCCGGATATAGTGTTAAGGAGCATGGGGTCAAGACATTCTCCCAAAGCCACCAGTACACCACAGACCTCCTCCTGAAGCCACTAGAACACCATAGATCCAGAAGATCACAGGCCATGTCCAGCAGCCTCCAGAAGATCATAGATCATGTCCAGCAGCCTCCAGAAGACCGCAGGCCATGTCCAGTAGCCTCCAGAAGAGCACATGCCGTGTCCAGCAGCCTCCAGAAGATCACAGGACATGCCCAGTAGCCTCCAGAAGATCATAGACCATGTCCAGCAGCCTCCAGAAGATCATAGGCCATGTCCAGCAGCCTCCAGAAGACCACAGGCCATGTCCAGCAGCCAACAGAAAACCTCAGACCCCTCCTGCAGCCTCCAGAAGACCGCAGGCCATGTCCAGCAGCCTTCAGAAGACCGCAGGCCATGTCCAGCAGCCTCCAGAAAACCTCAGACCCCCTCCTGCAGCCTCCAGAAGATCCCAGGCCATGTCCAGCAGCCTCCAGAAGACCACAGGCCATGTCCAGCAGCCTCCAGAAGACTGCAGACCCCCTCCTGCAGCCTCCAGAAGATCACAGGCCATATCCAGCAGCCTCCAGAAGATTATAGACCATGTCCAGCAGCCTCCAGAAGATCATAGACCATGTCCAGCAGCCTCCAGAAGACCACAGGCCATGTCCAGTAGCCTCCAGAAAACCTCAGACCCCCTCCTGCAGCCTCCAGAAGATCACAGGCCATGTCCAGTAGCCTCCAGAAGATCATAGACCATGTCCAGCAGCCTCCAGAAGATCATAGGCCATGTTCAGCAGCCTCCAGGAAACCTCAGACCCCCTCCTGCAGCCTCCAGAAGATCACAGGCCATATCCAGTAGCCTCCAGAAGATCATAGACCATGTCCAGCAGCCTCCAGAAGACCACAGGCCATGTCCAGTAGCCTCCAGAAAGCCTCAGACCCCTTCTGCAGCCTCCAGAAGATCACAGGCCATGTCCAGTAGCCTCCAGAAAGCCTCAGACCCCCTCCAGTAGCCTCCAGAAGATCATAGACCATGTCCAGTAGCCTCCAGAAGATCATAGACCATGTCCAGCAGCCTCCAGAAGATCAAAGGCCATGTCCAGCAGCCTCCAGAAGACCACAGGCCATGTCCAGTAGCCTCCAGAAAACCTCAGACCCCCTCCTGCAGCCTCCAGAAGATCACAGGCCATCTCCAGAAGATCATAGACCATGTCCAGCAGCTTCCAGAAGATCATATGCCATGTCCAGCAGCCTCCAGAAGACCACATGCTATGTCCAGCAGCCTCCAGAAAACCTCAGACCCCCTCCTGCAGCCTCCAGAAGATCACAGGCCACGTCCAGCAGTTTCTAGAAGACCACAGTTGAAAAAAGTGGGAAAACAGTGCTGAGCCTGTAAGGTTATGTTCTTGGTATTGCTATCTTAAAGTGGTTGGAAACCCTTTTTTCTAACTTTATGCTACAGGTCATTATGCCTTTGTCTTGCAGGGTGTTTTATTTGTTGTTTTTTTGAGGAGGGTTTACTTCCTCTTTAAAGTGCTGTTGTTGATATAAATTATCTGGTTCCCGGGTAGGCAGCTTCAACACACCAGAGGTTCTCCACTGTCTTCTTGGCTTGTAGTGAAATGAAACAAAAATAGAAATTGAAGCTCCCCACCGCTGTCCAGATACAAGTTTATTCCAATAAAAGTCAGTGGGGAAATCCAAAAAGTAGCCAACGCATTCGGGGGTCCAAAACACCTCCTTCTTCGGGGCTAGAAAACATTTTTTTCCATATCAATCCAATATCTCCTTCTCCTCATGGTCATAGCTAAAATCAAATATTCAACAGTAAATGGTATTGGATATATAAACATGATATGAGGTAACAGTGAATAGATAATCAATATACAAGAACCTCAGACTAATGTGAGAATCTCAATAATACACCATACCATTTCAATTCATCAATTTGATAAAAAATAATAATAATAATAATAATAATAAAATAAGTACGGTATTATATATGATAATAAAAATAATTATTATTATTTAAATCGTGTAATCTGATTAAATTATGGACTGGAAATAAATATATAAAAATGTGTAAAATATATCCAGAAATAAATATACCTATGACTGGAGCCATACACTAAGCAATCTGATAGAACAATCTCTCTCAGCCATACCAACATTATGAGGATAAACCCAAAGGGCCAGATCCACAGACGAAGTACGCCGGCGTATATACTGATACGCCGGCGTACTTTCAAATTTCCCGCGTCGTATCTTTAGTTTGAATCCTCAAACCAAGATACGATGGCATCTGGGTAAGATCCGACAGGCGTACAGCTTCGTACGCCTTCGGATCTTAGATGCAATACTTCTGCGCCCGCTGGGTGGAGTTTGCGTCGTTTTCCACGCCGGGTATGCAAATTAGCAATTTACGACGATCCATGAACGTACGCGCGGCCGTCGCATTTTCTAACGTCGTCTGTAGTTGGATTTTTCTGGCGTATAGTTAAAGCTGGTATTTTTCGGCGTATAGGTAGAATTGCCATGTTAAGTATGGCCGTCGTTCCCGCGTCGAAATTTGAATTTTTTTTTTTTTTGCATAAGTCGTCCGTGAATAGGGATGGACGTAACTCACGTCTAAGTTAAAAAAAATGACGTTGTTGCAACGTCATTTCGCGCAAAGCACGGCGGGACATTTCTGGACGACGCATGCGCAGTTCATTCAGCGCGGGGACGCGCTTCATTTAAATGAAACCCGCCCCCTGATCGCCAAATTGAATTAGGCCGCCAGAAATACACTACACCGCCGTAACTTACGGCGCAAAATCTTTGTGGATTTGAAAGTACGCCAGGTAAGGTACGGAGGCGTAGCGTATCTCTGATACGAGGCGCAGGTGTAAATGTATGTGGATCTGGCCCTAACACACCAATCCATTAATTACCTACCACTAATGAATTGGTGTGTTTGCTTCAAGTGGGGTTTGCATTCCATACAAGTCTATAGGAATTTAAAAGCTGCTTTAATAAGCCCCGGACCATATTGCTGCCTAAAGACCCAAGGGGTTTTTACAGTTCGGGACTGTGTCGCTTTAACAGACAATTGCGCGGTCGTGCGACGTGGCTCCCAAACAAAATTGGCGTCCTTTTTTCCCCACAAATAGAGCTTTCTTTTGGTGGTATTTGATCACCTCTGCGGTTTTTATTTTTTGCGCTATAAACAAAAATAGAGCGACAATTTTGAAAAAAATGCAATATTTTTTACTTTTTGCTGTAATAAATATCCCCCAAAAACATATATAAAAACATTTTTTTCCTCAGTTTAGGCCGATACGTATTCTTCTACCTATTTTTAGTAAAAAAAAAATCGCAATAAGCGTTTATCGATTGGTTTGCGCAAAATTTATAGCGTTTACAAAATAGGGGATAGTTTTATTGCATTTTTATTAATTTTTTTTTTTTTACTACTAATGGCGGCGATCAGCGATTTTTTTCGTGACTGTGACATTATGGCGGACACTTCGGACAATTTTGACACATTTTTGGGACCATTGTCATTTTCACAGCAAAAAATGCATTTAAATTGCATTCTTTATTGTGAAAATGACAGTTGCAGTTTGGGAGTTAACCACAGGGGGCGCTGTAGGAGTTAGGGTGCACCTAGTATGTGTTTACAACTGTTGGGGGGTGTGGCTGTAGGAATGACGTCATCGATCGTGTCTTCCCTATAAAGGGAATGACGCGATCGATGCGCCGACACAGTGAAGCACGGGGAAGCCGTGTTTACACACGGCTCTCCCCGTTCTTCAGCTCCGGGGAGCGATCGCGACGGAGCGGCTATAAACAAATAGCCGCGCCGTGGTCCCGGATCGCTCCCCGAGCGGACCCGACCTCCGCATGTAGCGGGGGGGGGGTCCCGATCGGACCCCCCACCCGCTAATAGGCGAGGACGTACCTGTACGCCCATGTGCCTGTACGTGCCATATTGTGGACGTATATGTACATGCGGGGGTCGGGAACTGGTTAAGCAGGTCAGAAGGAGGTCCACTCCAAAACAAATGCACAGTGAATTCTGAACAATCTCCAATGAGCCTCAAATTGATGTCAAACTGATGCCATCGATACAAACCCCCAGTGCCTGTTGACACAAGCCTTAAAGTAATATTAAGTGCCAGTTCACACCAGTGCCATGTCAGACACTGCATGTGATTCGCACCGCACTGCTGTGCAGATCACATGCAATGTCCGTGTGAAGCGCCACTAAAGGTTCTTTTTTTGAATAACAAACACGTTTACTTACATGCTCTGTGTAACGGTTTTGCACAGAGCTGCCCGATCCTCCTATTCCCGTGTACCCTGCTGGCACCCCTGGCCCCTCCCTCCTGCAGAGTGCCCCATAGTGGGGATGGGGGGGTCACATATGGTGGTGAGAGTGGTCCTTCAGGTGTAGTGGAGTGGGGATGGTGGGGGGTCACATATGGTGGTGAGAGTGGTCCTGTGCACAGCAGCCCCCCTAATACTTAGAAAGAGATTTTTTCACCGCTCCAGGTGAGCCCCGTAAGCAATCAAGGACGGTTGGATTACCAAGGTGCTGGCAATGCTTGTAGCAATGGCAAAATTAAGGAGAAAATTGGACAGCCGCACTCCAAAATGACTTAAAAAAAGTTGTCTTTTATTTTCAACTGTACACACACAGTCACTGCAACCACAAAAACAGAACAGCCGACGCGTTTCGCACTCGTAGCTAGTGCTTAATCATGAGCCATTTTTAATCAGTCCAATTTTCTCCTTAATTTTGCCATTGCTACAAGCATTGCCAGCACCTTGGTAATCCAACCGTCCTTGATTGCTTACGGGGCTCACCTGGAGCGGTGAAAAAATCTCTTTCTAAGTATTAGGGGGGCTGCTGTGCACAGGACCACTCTCACCACCATATGTGACCCCCCACCATCCCCACTCCACTACACCTGAAGGACCACTCTCACCACCATATGTGACCCCCCCATCCCCACTCCACTACACCTGAAAGACCACTCTCACCACCATATGTGACCCCCCATCCCCACTCCACTACACCTGAAGGACCACTCTCACCACCATATGTGCCTCCCAATCCCCACTCCACCCCACCTGAAGGACCACTCTCACCACCATTTGTGACCCCCCACCCCCACTCCACTACACCTGAAGGACCACTCTCACCACCATATGTGACCCCCCATCCCCACTCCACTACACCTGAAGGACCACTCTCACCACCAAATGTGACCCCCCATCCCCACTCCACTACACCTGAAGGACCACTCTCACCACCAAATGTGACCCCCCATCCCCACTCCACTACACGTGAAGGACCACTCTCACCACCATATGTGACCCCCCATCCCCACTCCACTACACCTGAAGGACCACTCTCACCACCATATGTGACCCCCCCATCCCCACTCCACTACACCTGAAGGACCACTCTCACCACCAAATGTGACCCCCCATCCCCACTCCACTACACCTGAAGGACCACTCTCACCACCAAATGTGACCCCCCATCCCCACTCCACTACACGTGAAGGACCACTCTCACCACCATATGTGACCCCCCATTCCACTACACCCGAAGGACCACTCTCACCAATATATGCCTCCCCATCCCCACTCCACCCCACCTGAAGTACCACTCTCACCACCATATGTGACCCCCATCCCCACTCCACTACACCCAAAGGACCACTCTCACCACCATATGTGCCTCCCCATCCCCACTCCACCACACCGGAAGTACCACTCTCACCACCATATGTGACCCCCATCCCCACTCCACTACACCTGAAGCACCACTTTTACCACCATATGTGACCCCCCATCCCCACTCCACTACACCTGAAGGACCACTCTCACCACCATATGTGCCCATCCCCACTCCACTATACCTAATTTCTTCCCCACCCCTCTGTACCAATGCAGACTATCCTAACACTGAATTCTAAACAACAATAGGATAGGGTTAACAACAGCAAAAAAAATCTAAAAAAGATCAGGCAGTTTTTGAAAACAAGGATCCTTATCCTGGTGTATTGGCTCTGTGAATTGAACCTCAAATCTCATGCGGAGTGAGGGAAATAC